>NW_027142355.1:29106252-29463752 GCF_026170545.1 Melanerpes formicivorus | reverse complement strand
TACCTGTGTCAAATAAAAGCTGAAGCAAAAAACCTAAAAGGTAAAATTTCTTCTTACTTGATACCACTTGGAGAAGTAATCAGTAAAATCTGGTTATCAGTTTTTCAGCAGGTTCTCAGGGCTTCTGAATTGTCTGAGATCTAGAACAAAGTCTACAGTATTGATGTATTGTTCACATTTTTGCAGGAAATATCAAAAAGAAAAAAATATCAAAATCAAAACCCCAAAGTTGTTGTAATGTTTTGTATGCTTTCAATTTTTTACCAGAAATTTTCTTGTATGTTCCACATGAATAATTTCATCTTTTCTCATTGTCCTCCTTAGTTCCTATCAAACTAAGACTGCATCTTTTTTTAATACAATGAGCATTAATAGCTGTATCTATCTATATATGTCTATGTATACAAGTAACTTTATAGTAACATTGGTGTGAATCTGAATTAAGATCAAGCAGCACTGCCTAGCTTTATGGTTCATTTTGTATTTCAGGAGCATCTTCTCAGTCTTTCAAGAAACCTTGTACTGAGAAAGGAAAAAATAGCTTAAGATTTTCAAGTCTTTCAGTTGATTCCTTTTGTCATATTTCTTCTCTCCTGTACAATGAGTAATTAGATCCAGTACAGTGTAGAGGGGATATGGGTACTTCACATAACAGGCAGATCTATGGACTTTATTTCAGGATTCTATTTGTTTATAATGCAAGAATATAGGGCAGGAGCTGAAATTAAATATTTATGCCATACATACATTTTTATCCTTTTTTTTTTTTTTTTCCTGAGGTTAGTAATAACCCAAGTGTTTTAGTGAAGGAAGTGTGTTTATTGCCGTATTATCAATACCCTTGAGCCTGCAATTTATAACCTATGGGTAAACTTCTATATCCAGCAGAAGTAGTAATTAATGAGATTCAATAGATGCTGGAGTCCATCTGTGGCTATTTATGGCCACGGAATGCAGGACTTCCCTGTGACCAATCCAGAGTCCTAGAGCAGTGGTAGGGCTTCTCCAGCCACCATTTGTACCAATTTGGCTTCATGACATCATTCTCATATAGATTTTCTTCTGCTGAAAAATTCCTTTCATTATATTACTGCCATCTTTATTTAAATATGTGCTTAGATGGCAAAAAAAAAAAAAAAAACCAACATTTTGTATATGAAATAAGAAGTGACTCTTGAAATTTGGTACAATTTAAGAAGCCACTGCAAGTTCGACTGCAAGGTAATTCTTATGCCTGACAGGCTAGCTAACGTCATTTTATTTGATGAGAAGTGGATACATCTTACTCTGTGGTAATCCTTTCAGAATGTAATTCAACTTTCATGTTCTTTATGGTTAAGAAATATTTTAATAACACTGTCTTATTGATAACTGCAATGTGTAACACAGACATCCCAATGTGTTGATTTCTAGTAATTATTGTAAAACAGCATGCCCAACTGCAGTGTTAATTCAGAATGGATATGAACTTGCATATCTCTTCTCCTCCTTTCAAGAAGTGGGATACTTATTAAATTAATCAGATGAGAAGAGACAGCAGATTGAATAATCTCAAATAGCAGAAGAAAGCCTAATAGTCCAGTGGAGAAGGAAACACAGATCCCTAAGATGAAGCAACAACCATAGGATGGGGAAATCAGCGGTGGTGTTCAAAGATGACTAAAATCAGTAGAAGCAATTAATTAAGAAAATGAACTGGGAGAAATTTAATTTATCTTAGAACCTAAAAAGAAAATAAAAAAAAAAATTAATCACATTGTGAGCTTTCACTCTGCTCCATCTTATGATATTATCGTATTCATATAAACATTTCAGGAAAGAAATTCTGGAATCCCCAAATAAAAAAGCTTTTTATGTTTTCATTATGCTTTTTTCCCCTCGGGTGTTAGAGAAGCTCTCAAGAATCACAGTGTATTCCCAAAAATAGAATATGGAACAATTCATAAAACAGAAGTGGCAAGTCTCTCTTAAAATTTGTTGGGTGTTATCAAAGATTTGGAGGGTGACCGCATTTCACCCGGCACCACAATATTTCATAGGAACGCTATCTTTGCCCAAGAATAGATGGGAATTGCAGGAAGACTTAATTTTATTCCTTCAGTACACAGCACAAGCTAGAATAGAAAATTCAACTGCTAAAATATGTTGTACATTCACAGGAATACTGGCTAAATGTGAACAGTATAATCTTTCTCATGAAACCAAGTTTTTGAAACAGTGTTTAATCTGTTCTTCAGTGAGCTTTATTTCCTGATATTTATCCTCATGAACAAATAGTAAAGCTTTACAGGTACAAAGGTATTATAAAAAAAATAATAAAGTTCTCTCTTCTAGCATTTTTTTTAACTGAATGTTCTAGTTTGTGCACTGTGACTCTGTATGTTCAATTCTGTATTTTTTTTTTAGGCTTTCACTCTGTACTTGTAAATTCATACATAAAGATGAATCTGCAGCACTTTGTCAAATGAAATTATCCACGAACAAAAGCAATAACAGGATCTTCAACACAGCATAAACAAGCATACAAAATAAAACATTTAATCTAAAATACCCATTACTGAACACAGTTGCCCATTTAAGCTCAAGGAGAGGAATTCCTTTCCTCAGCTATTCCAACCCATTCTTAGATTTGCCTCTGAAAAGCCTTTCCCTGCCATTACAGAAACAAACTCAGCTTCACTTTGTCATCATTTTTCGCCTGCTCAAGTTGAGATGGCAATTTCACCCCATATGGAAAAGAGAAAAAAAAAGGGGGGGTGGGGGGAAGTATTTCAAAAGCTCACTCTTGTCAAACACTTTCAAAATGTGAGTGGCTTTCCTTTTCTTTCAGCAACCCAATGGTACATTTCCCTGAATTATTTTGATGCTTCTCCTCCCTGGCTGTTCCAGAGTTAGTAATCAGCTCAGCCTTCTGGTTGCTGCTGAGATTAAGGGCCAATTCCCAAGTCATCAACCCATACCCCAGTGGGTTGATGGTGACCTGAACATTCAGATTGCTTATTCTAAAGGTGCTTATTTTAACAAGTGGTAAAATACATTCTATAATGTCCAGTGGACAGGCTGGTGGCAGGATCTGGGGCCAGGGTGAGGCGGGAAGAAGAGGAAGTGGTTACAAACTTCCCTGTTCTGCACAGCAAGGCCATGAGATGTGCTGAAAGTTAGTTTGATTTAGACAAACTGCTGACTGTTTCACTTTAATAATAAACACTTTATATGACATAAATTCTACTTTCTTACAAGTTTGTTTTGAAAGGTTCACACATCTTTGTGTGAAATAAAAGTATGACACTAATCAACACCTCCTAATCATTAGCATACACATTCTACATATAACTTCTTTTTCTTTGTGCAGTGAGATCATTAGTTTTTTTCCCCTCCATTCAACCCAAAATCTAGCACTAATACATTTTCTGTTTGAAAAATAGAATAAAATAATCAGATGGAACTTTTGTTGCTCCAATGCTATTCAGCTGATGAGCTGAGACAGGAGAATAGGTGCAGAATGGTAGTAAAACCAAAATTAACAACAAGGGCGTGAGAAAGCAAGGACTGCATGTCATTTTTCATCTCCAAAACACTGCCTTTTTCAGTCTTTGCACCCAATACATTTAGTACAGTATGTTTCTATATGGGGAAAACATAGCAACTAAAGAATTAGGGAGACCATGATCCAGATCCTCACGTTGGAGGAAATCAGGATAATACATCCACAAAGGTTGAAGATAAAGTCATATATGTGTGAGATATCTACACCAGGACAGAAAAATCATGAAGTGGTGATAAGGCAGAAGGTTTGGGTGTTTTGATTGTGGTTGATTTTCTATGGATTACACAACTTCGGTTTCTTTATTGTATCGTATTTCACTTTTGGACTGTGTTTTCCATAGCTGTCTCATGATTGTCACTTTTTTAACTTTTCAGTTGCTTAATGATAATTTCTTCTTTCAAACTTTGCTTAGAAAAGAATAACAACAGATTGTTTGGAAAGTGATTAACTGTGCTTCTTCATTAAATGTGTAAGACATGGAAAATGACACTTTACAGACACATACAGACAGTCTGGACCCAATTGGCTGCCCAGTAAAGCTGAAAACTTGTGTCCAGTAAAGCTGAAAATGCATGCCTATACAGCTACCCCAACCTCAAGGCCTGGGCGCTGGTCCTCATAATCATACTGTTGTTTCCTTTGATATTGCAAGGCATACAACCTCATTTATAAGATGAGAACATTACACTTGCAAATAATATGGTGTCTCTGTTTGGGTTTTAGGACTACAGGGTTATACTTGGCTTTTTATTGCTCTTCTTCAACAGATTCACTTACTCATTCAGAGAAACAAGGAGTACCTGTAGAAACTGAAAACAGGTTTGCATGTGCATACAAGTAATTTAATGGTATACCCAAACCTTAAGTCTGTGCATCAAAACTTGCGGCTACAAAATGTGTGTGCCAAACAAAAGTTCATGCTGACTGGAGAAGCCAAATTACCCATCTCTGCTCACTAATGTGTTGTAAACGACTTCTCTGAAGAACCATTGGAACCGTGCTGTATTTTTCACTCTTCTAAAATGATCTTATGTCACTTCAGGTGGAAGAAACTCTGTTTAGAATCAACAAGATGGTTCATAAACATGGGAAAAGAGAGAAGAGTGAAAGTTATATGCTTCTGAGTGCATTTTAAAGAGTACCATGTAGAATTCATGCACTGAAAATAGGATGTTAACTAGCCAAGCAGAAAGAGTACGATGTCTGATCATATAGTCATCAGAGTTTCATTTTTCTTTACCAAAGTGCTTGTAGACTATCTGCCTGATCATCACCTGAGACCAGTAAATGCAAAAAGTGGTCTTTCACATATCCTAACTGCTTCTAGGCTCTCCTAGCCTACTTATAATGCTGAATAAAAGAGATTCAGTCAACTAAACTATTTCACTGAAGACAATTTAAAAGTTACTGGTAGCTGATAAATACTAGAATTTTTTAATTATTTTTTTTTAAAGCTAGATAGCATATAAATCCCTTTTTTTTCTCTATTAATAAGTCAAGAACAAAATGCTCTTTCATCATATTGTAGTGACAATTCAACAGAAGAAGCTATAAATATAGGGAAAGCCTTTTGGGACAAGAGTGCTCACAGTCTGGCTTTCTTTCCATTTGACTTGCTGTCCCTAAACACTTCTAAAATAGTGTACAGGAAAATACTGGTGGATAAATTAAGTCTACATGCAACTCCCCTTATAAACCACTAGCCCTCCAAAATGAGAGGGTAGAAGTAAAAGGCTTCAGTAAAAGGCTCCTTATCTGTACTTAAATCTAACCTCTTTGGAAGTGGTATGGTTTAGTTTCATTTACCAAGCCACTGCACCATAGCCTGCAGCTCTGCCAAACTGGGGTGTCCCCTGTAAGAATTTTGCATGACAGTGCCCATACAGGAGTGAGAGGCATGTACTGCAAAATAGGCAGTCTGCCAAAGGCAGTTAGCTCTGTAACTAGAGTGGCACAGATCACAGTGGGACGGCTGCCTGGGAGAACTTAGTGGCTGAAAATCAGGTAAAGAGCACATTGAAATATATCAGCCACTGGTCTGGAGTGTCACACCAAGACTGCTGTTTAGCTAAGTCTTCTATTTAGGTAGAATAGTATTAACTCCTTAACCAAGAACTAAGAATGTCAGTTTTCAATAGTACTAAAGACCCAATGTTCAGTGTTTGGGAAAAAAAAAGATATGTTCAAGCTTTCTGCTCCTAATCTATACGAATGTGTAAGTGCCATAAATAAATTGTTTCAAGGACATGGAAACATGCTGGGAAAATAGATCAAATTTAGGATTATATACTAGGAGGTATTTCAGTGCAAGGAAACTGATGTTTGAAACTCCCCGAGTTTAAAATGCCTTCATCCCCAAACCCCACTGATTTTTCTCCTAGTCTGTGCCATGGTCCTTCTGCTGCTGGCATGATTTTAAAGAATTTAAATTCTCCCTAGAGAAGATTATTGGCTCATTATGTTGCAGACTACAAATGCAGTGAAAAAGCCATTTTCCATAAGACTGTAAAGGCTTACAGTCAACATTTATAGATACATTGCTAGAACAAGATAGAACAAAACTCAGTACATAAACATTTACAAAGAGAAGTGATCTGGTCAAGGTCATCAGAAAGATCAGTGTCAGAACCAGCAATATCATCCCAGAGTGCACTGGGAATCAAGGGTTATAGTCACTATTCTGTAGTTGCTAGATCTCTTTATAGATGATATGACTTACAGCCACAAATGCAAATGTTATCAAAATCATTTCCACTCAGTTGTATTCTCCTCTGTAAATCAGGACCTAGAAGCTATTGCCATGCACTCAACAGAATCAGTATTAATTGGTCCCATTTCATATTTTTTCATTGTCTGACCAATGCAGCTTGACAGTCTCTAATGGGATTTTCAGATGCACACCATAGATTCTTAAGCGATCACTTTTTGTCCCCAAACATATGAGTTCGCTCTTATTCAGACCTACTTCCATACCCTTCTGGTATCTACTTTGCAAGCACACAATGAAGTGCTAATGGTTTCACAGTATCACAGTATACTTGTTTGTTTTATTTTGTTTATTTTAGTTTGTTTTATTTTGTTTATTTTGTTTTCATTGTTGTTGTCGATTTGGTTGGTTTGGTTGTGGTTGGTTTTGCTTGGTTGTTTGGGTTTTCTTTTCTGCTAGGAATTGCAGAAATACCTAAATGTATGTTAATCTAACTAATTTTTTTTTTTCTCTAAATGTTATTTAATTCCCTCTTTAAACATTTTATAAAGTCATAATTTAAAATTTAATGATATTGGTAATATTTTACAAATCAAAATATTTAATTTGACGTATTTGAATATATTCTCTCCACACCAGATGTCAAACTTAGTCCCTGTAGTTTACCATACTGCAGATAGATAGGTGAGTCTAATTATCAGGGATCCAGCAAGGACAGAAAATGTAGCTTCTTGATGAAAAGGGAATGTTGAAACAGTTCAGCAGATATCATTATAATTTGGACTAACACTGTGTTTCTGGGATTGCATATCTACATCCTTGCATCCTTGGTGGATATTCTCCATTGAGTGGAGACTGCCATTACTCCAAAGTACCAACATGTTTAAAAAGCAGAGATTAAAAGCCTGCTATGAGTATCATTTGCAGTTCTAAATGTTGTTGAAGGTAATCTGGACTGATCAATATTTTCACAAAGTTTACTATAGTCATAAAAATCCCAGTTCTTGTAATGCATGAAACCAGCAATGCAAGTACTGAGTAAAATATTCTTTTGTGCCTGACAAAGGAGCAACATGGTAGGGTTTTTTTGTCCTTTTTTTTTTTACTCAATACAGCAAGTTGTTTACAACTAAATCCATATCCATATTTGTGTAGTACTCAATTGTCTGGTACATTCTTTTAAAATAAATGGATCACATGATTTTGGAAAGTGATAAATGACACAAATATCCTCACAAAGCTTGCTTGTGATGATGCTTTTCTGTGTTTATGTAACATTTGCTCTCTTGCTTTTTGACCTGTCCTAAAGCCAAATTTAATTGTTAGATTGTCTAGATATAAGACCACATAGGTTCTAAAAAATATTTGTAAGGGATGCTATAAAGATGTTCATGTATTCTTTCAGAAGTGGGAAAACCCATGTCCATGTAATTGCCTCTATATTTTAAACCACTTAAATCCATTTATCATTACTTATACTGTATGTATAATTCATCACATATTAGGTAAACCACCAAATCTAAGTGGAAATGCCCTTACTCAGGTTTGTACCTTATTCTTGCAGTGATAGAAGTTCAAATATCCTCTTGTAGATATTGTCTTCAAAGCTGTAATACCTATTGCATTAAAATACTGCCTCAGACTTCTCTGAGTCTCAGTCTTAATCTTAATTCTTTTCCCTAGCCTATGGATCTTGTTTCTTTTGCCTTTCTGAATAACTACAATCATTTGTATTGCTGTGGCACTCTTCTTGCCCTTAGCTGCACCTTCTCCATTTCTCTAATATCCTGTTTTATAATAGGGTGACCTGCACTGTGCTGTTTTCTTAATATGGACTCATTAGTCCCTTGGACTCTGCTAGGATAATTTCCTCAGATTTCTATTGAATAATCATATCTATACTTTTCCAACATATTGTTTGCTTTTACCTCTCTTTTTTTTGGCTAACAAACACTACACAAATTAGCAGACATTTTTTTATTTCCTGGCAATGTAAAAGCCCTTCTTTTCTTAATTTTAGTTGGTTGGATCAAATTAGAGGCATGTGAAGGCCACCGGGGTGAGCTTAGTGGTCTCTTTCTTTCTTTCTTTCTCCCAAATATTCCTCTCTCTGTCTCCTGTCCATTCTCAAACTGCCTCTTCTTTCATCCTTTTTCTCCACTCTCTGGAAATCTCTCTTATATTGCAACTAAGGACTCCACAGTGGTTACTGAAAGCCACAAACTGCCTTACATAGAAATTACATGAAGACAAACACAATAATGGGAACTATGAGGTGTAGAAGGATGTGAGGTCCATGTGGGATGAGAGAAACAGTTTATAAGGAAGCAGAGACAGCTGATGGAGATAAGAATACTGGAAGTGGAAGAAAGTTCATCAGGGATGGATTTTTACAGCATTAAAATTCTTGTTACAGAAGATAGGAGGTAAGAACAGAAAAAGACAAAAAACAGTTGATGTTTACATCCAGCTAGGCAAGAAAAGCCTGACAAATCTAAACCACTTTTCTTAAAGTGTCACCAGCAAAACTCACATTCATCTTCACAGCACACTCATTTCAAATGTCACATCTCCTTATTGAGACAGGAAGTCGTCAAACCAGGATTATATATCACACACATATATGACTTCTTAAAATGGTGGGAGGGGAATGGGGGGAGATCGTGGTGGTGGGTGGTGGTACCCCATCTCCTTTCACATCACATTTTTTTCTAATTGTATTTGAATCCTACAACATGACACAGACTATCAACATCTATTTGGAAACTTCAGGCTCACCATAGGTAACTGTGATGCGGAGAACAAAACAAGGTGCAACAGGTTTTTACAACCAACCTCCAAAATTGGCATG
The DNA here is from genome assembly GCF_026170545.1 of Melanerpes formicivorus. NCBI lineage: Eukaryota > Metazoa > Chordata > Aves > Piciformes > Picidae > Melanerpes > Melanerpes formicivorus. Next base: position 29,454,647 of record NW_027142355.1, on the reverse strand, counting down.
TGAGTATCAAAACAAACAACTCAGAAGGTGTAAAAATATCTCATAAAAATTGATCCAATGCTTCTTGATATCATAGATTCTGTTTGTCACCTCTCAGTTGTCTCTTCTCCAGACTAAAAAGCCCCAGGACTTTCAGTCTCAAGCATCAAGGGGTTGTGGTTTCTTCTCTATCCAGGAGAAATCATATTCTTTATGCCACCCCTAAGGACTAAACATGCATATGCCACCATCTCATCAAGCTGCAAAGCTTTCTGTATGCTGTAGATTCTCTGGGTGAGCCTTTTGCCTTACTTTGCACTCTCCAGGCACCAAAACATGCAGGTGCCTACCATGATTGACTCCACTTTACCTTTTCCTCCTCCTCACGACACTTCATCTTGACCCAGAGTGTAGAGTTATTCCCAGTTAGCTTAAAAGTAATTATGTTTATCTTTTTGTAAATGCAGTGAGGTGTGTCTCTTCAGTCATGTAAACTGTAGCATTGGGAGAAATCATCTGCATATGTTTAAATCAATGATTGTCCTTTATGAAGATGAGTAGGAAGGCCCTTACAACATCAGATGGTGTCAACATATCATTAAGCAGGAAAAGGGGAAGGCAACAGAGACCTACTGCATTCAGGTTCTGCTTCAGCCATATCAGCGTAGAAGAGAAGAGAGGCTGGACAGCACAAGTGCATTAATTATTCAATCTTCAGTAGGCCTGACAGCTGGACTGTCTTTCTGCTTCAGAGATTCTGTTGTGCTCTGAGAGACAGATCTGGAGTTAGATTGGAAATCTTGCTTAACTATTCAAAATTCCAACTTTTAAAGGGGAAAACTAGACAAAAACTAGAAAACTAGACAAACACCCCACACTACAAATATTGATCTTTTAAGAGATTTGTGGCAGAAAGCTTCTTTTATATATTTTTGACTTGCTAGTTTCAGCTACTAAGTTGTCATGATTTATGCTTGTGTTTTGTTCTAAGTTCCTCAAGATGCGTATTAGTCAGCACCAAAATATTATGTAACTCACAACAAATAGAATATGAATAGTGCAAAGCAGATTATTCAGTGTAACTTTTGGGTATCAAACACAAGGGAATATCAGCATAAGAGAGATTGGATTGGGAATATCAATTTGTAATTACAGATGATATTTCATTAAAAAAATAGAGCAGATTAGCTATACCATTACTTTCTGTAATTTTCAGAATCACAACAAAAATATATTAGTGCATTATGCTATCCTATCTTCATATGTAGTGATTTGTTTAACAGCACTTTGCATAAATTAACAGAAAGCAGAAGGATCTCTACAAGCACAAGGGAATTCACAAGGCAAAATGATAAGGAATCACTTCATTTCTGCCCCCACGGTGCTATTCGTAAAGAAAATTATGCCTATGGCCTTTACTTCTACTGACATAGGAATACTGCCACAGAGAGGTTATAGTATGTGCCTTCATGAACCCCCGCATGTGCCTTTGTGAACCTCCAAATTTCTATCCATGTTCAGTAAGAACAATAGGTGTTGAAATAGACATCTTTCAAAAAATTTTAACCCCCCTTTTTTGTTGTTGTTGTTTAGAGCATCAAGGTTCAGAGTTAAAACCACAGAATTTTGAATGGAAAACTAGATGAACTTTTCACAGTATCACAGTATCACCAAGGTTGGAAGAGAACTCAAAGATCATCAAGTCCAACCTGTCACCACAGACCTCAGGACTAGACCATGGCACCAAGTGCCACATCCAATCCCCTCTTGAACACCTCCAGGGATGGTGACTTCACCACCTCCCTGGGCAGCCCATTCCAATGACGAATGACTCTCTCCGTGAAGAACTTGATCCTCACCACGAGCTTAAACTTCCCCTGGCACAGCTTGAGACTGTGTCCCCTTGTTCTGGTGCTGGTTGCTAGAGAGAAGAGACCAACCCCTCCTGGCTACAACCACCTTTCAGGTAGTTGTAGACAGCAATGAGGTCACCCCTGAGCCTCCTCTTCTCCAGGCTAAACAATCCCAGCTCCCTCAGCCTCTCCTTATAGGGCTTGTGCTCAAGGCTTCTCCCCAGCCTCATTGCCCTTCTCTGGACACATTCAAGTGTCTCAATGTCCTTCTTAAACTGAGGGGCCCAGAACTGGACACAGTACTCAAGGTGTGGCCTAACCAATGCAGTGTACAGGGGCACAACGACTTCCCTGCTCCTTCTGGCCACACTATTCCTAATGCAGGCCAGGATGCCATTGGTCTTCTTGGCCACCCGGGCACACTGCTGGCTCAAATTTGTTTTAGCGCACAATTTATTATGAGAAAAGAACACCTACTGTAGATTTGTGCTCTACCACAGAAATATCAAGAAACAAGGGTAGAGCCAACAAGGAGGCAAGATCTACATCCCGTATTTTTCACACATGCAAAATTTGAGCTTTTAGCATTCAGATAAATTTCTGAATTAATGGTTCTTCTTGGGGTACTCATGTTGTTCTTGTCTTTGCTGTCTTTTCTCACTGCCTTGTTATGTTCTGCACATGCTGTTGGCTTTTTAAATCATGTCCAATTTGAATACATCTTCAGAAAAGCATCCTGTCTGAAATTACCTCTCTCTGCTGTGCAGAAGACTACCAATAAGGCCGTATGCCTACACAAACTTATTTTGTGCCACACCCAGCCAGAAGGTGGTATGGATGATGAGCTGTACACAGATCTATTAACACATCCACAGTTTCTGTCATATTACATTCAATGAGCCACTAAGAGGTTTTGTGATAACAAAGGTTAATTAATTATATGTAATGAAAGAAAATCTGTGCTAAGATGCTAGTCTAACACCATATGCTGCATCTCACTACTCTGGAAAGGAAAAAACTTTTCCTCTTGCAAAGGTCCTGGGAATTATTCAGTTAAAGACTATAACCTCCTTCTAAAAGAAGTTAACATCAGCACAATTGTTTTCTAATAGTCTTCCATTGCCTTCTCTTCATCTTACTACGGAACTTTCATTTTTCACTGGTATTCATATAGATGGCTTGGCAAAGGGCAGGGAAAAGGGAAAGGGGAGAGGAGGGGAAGGGTAGGGGAAGAGAGGCGAGGCGAGGCGAGGCGAGGCGAGGCGAGGCGAGGCGAGGCGAGGCGAGGCGAGGAGAGGAGAGGAGAGGAGAGGAGAGGAGAGGCGAGGAGAGGAGAGGAGAGGAGAGGAGAGGAGAGGAGAGGAGAGGAGAGGAGAGGAGAGGAGAGGAGAGGAGAGGAGAGGAGAGGAGAGGAGAGGAGAGGAGAGGAGAGGAGAGGAGAGGAGAGGAGAGGAGAGGAGAGGAGAGGAGAGGAGAGGAGAGGAGAGGAGAGGAGAGGAGAGGAGAGGAGAGGAGAGGAGAGGAGAGGAGAGGAGAACCTGCTGACAATGCCAGAGTTCATTTATGTCTAAGCTTTTATATAGCTATAATCTAGCTTCTACAGAACAAGCCTCCTGAAGGCCTTCAGAGGTTAAATATCTGTATTTAGATTCTTATCTTCCTATTACTCAATATCCCAAACCACTGTACTCTGAACACTGGTTATGATTTTCCCTCCTATATAAACTTGGCACCTTATTCATTTTTGCCTAATGTGTTTTTTTTTCGTTGTTCTGACTACACATTTTCCATTTCTTGTTATAACTCAGACATCCATCCAGACAGAGTGACTTTGACAATTAATATATAAGATTTTATCTTGCTTTTTTTTTCTGGAGAAATATCAGATTGAGTTCAGCTTTCCTACCTGATAATGACGTGCAATGAATCAGCTAAGGAAAAAGCACCTTACCTCATCTTTTCTGACTGTCCAGGTTGGCCTCAATGCTAAGATTGTGAAACAACATGAGCCAAGGGAAAAACCACTATATGACAGGAGGCATCAGCTGCTAAGGGAAATTGGACGTGAATGTTGAAGCTGGTTATTGGAAGCAGATTCATGGTAAGCAGAAACTAAATGACTGCAGAGAACTGAAAATGCGCTAGGACCAACAGAAACTATAAAATTATTTATTAATAGTTTTGGTGGGGAAGAGATTACCAAAAAGACCTTCTTGGGGGCAGACACTGCTGGTCATAGATATATTAATATACTCTACACAGGGAAAGTAATCTGGGTTTAGTACAGATTACTAAAAGGTACAGGTGTGACCTGAGAAACCTGCTTAAGGTTTCACTTTTTAATGTAGCAGTGTATTGACCAGGAAACTACAGGCAGTTGAGGTGCATTAGCTCTTCATCAAAGTGTTTCCAGAATCTGTGGCCATGCATAAGACTATTGTTTCAAAGTGATGTCTCTGTGGTAAAGAAGAGGCAATGAACTCTTGATGTTCCCTTGTAAATTCCCTCCTTGCCTGTCCTTACCCTTATTGTTCTCACTCTTGTTAACTTAAAGAACATGATAGAACAGTAGGGGTTGGAAGGGATCTCTTAAGAACGCTGAGTTTAAGCCCCCTGCCAAAGCTGGATCACTTAGGGCAGGTCACACAGAAACACCTCCAGACCAGCCTTGAAAATCTCTGGTAAAGGAGAATACACAACCTCTCTGGGCAGCCTGTTTCAGTTCTCTGTCACTCTTACAGTCAAGTTTTCACTCGGGTTCAAGCGGAACTTCCTGTGTTCAAGTTTGTATCCATTGCCTCTCATCCTACTGCAGGGCACCACTGAAAAGAGACTATCCCCTTCTTATTGACACCCACCCTTCAGTGTGAAATGTTAACTAGTTACATTACTGACAAAGTTATTGCAGAAATTGCAAATGTATGTCACACTTGCATGAAGTAGCATTTCTTTGTGAATTAGAGAGACTTACTGGAGATGCTATATTATTTTTTACCAAATCTTTTAATACCAAATCAAAATACAGTTCCTTATGAATACATTGGTTATAGATACATTATAGATTCATATGTAAAGATACGGTGTGTCCATAAGCTGCTCGTGTTCAACAACCAGTGTATGAATGGATCTTAGGCCAGACGTTATCAGGTGTTGTCAGCTCTGGCAAAATTGCCCCTATTCGTGACATTGATTTTAGTTATATTCTGTTAGTATGCAGGTGTATAGATATTGTCAACAGCTTCTTTTAACTAAAAAAAATATATTATACTATGCAGTATTCAAGTGATTAAGTTGACAAACTGTGCATTAATATAGTCAGGAATCAATGTGTTGGAGGAAAAGCTGGTTTGAACCATAACTGTTTTAAAAGTAATCCTGAATCTGCTAAACAAGTATCTAACTGGTTTTATTGACTACTGTACTTACACCAACACGTGTATAAAGGTTTGAGCAGTGAAATTCAAAGCTCATTGAAATCAATGGCTAAACTGCATTCCATGCTAACAGAGAAAAATTCTTCTTGATCTTTTCTTCTTCATTCTGCAAACCTGGGTGAGAGAAGGCTCCCGGGGGACCTTAGAGAAGCCTTCCAGTACCTGAAGAGGGTCTGCAAGAAATCTGGGGAGGGGCTTTTCACAAGGGCTTGCAGTGATAGGATGGAAGAGAATGGCTTTAAGATGGAAGAGGGTAGATATAGACTGGATATTCAGAAGTGATTCTTGATGGTGAGGATGGTGAGAAACTGGAACAGATTGCCCTGGGAAGTTGTATACATTCCCTCCTTGGAGGTTGTTCCAGGCCAGAATGGACAAGGCCTCAAGCAACCTGGTCTAGTGAGAGATGTCCCTGCCCATGGCATGGGGGTTGTAACTAGGTGATCTTCAAGGTCCTTTCCAACCTAAACCATTATATGATTCTAAAGTGACAAGCAGTCATGGTTTGAAGTTTTAAAACAACAGAAGTAAAATAACATCTAATCCCACTTTGAGCACTTGTTAGTAAAAAGTGTGAAATGAAAGACAACTATTAAAAAAAAAAAAATCAAGTTTATCTTTTTAGAGCAAGACAATGATTTGTGACCAGATGTCAGAAGACCTGAGCTCACCAATGTAACAGAAAGGCATTTCAGGACTGTGAGGAATGTCCTTCAGACAGAGACCCATTTTGTTGAGCAGAAGAAGTCTGAGATGGCTTTGCTATGGACACTTCCAATGACAAGTTTTGGTTCCAGAGGGATAAGAAAGACCCATTCTAAGTAGCATAATGGGTGAAAGTGTACAAACATAGCCTGGAGGAGGAAATTAGCAGTTCTCCTGGAACATTTTGGAGGAAAAGCTTGTATTTTTATAACCAAATGTTTGAAGTGGTGTGCATATTCAAAACTATTTTGTGGTTATTGCAGTGCCCCAACTGAAATTGAATTTTTATCATTACAATTCATGGTTGAAACACAAGACATCCAGGAAAATTGTATTTTATCTCAGTCATGGCTGACCAATGCCAGTATTTTCTGATATTTGAGGACATTTGAGAACATGAGTAGAATTTTAAACCTCAGAAGGATTACTCCTGACTTGCAAATGAGGATTTAGGGAAATGCCTATACAGATGGGTACATAGAGACCTGAGCTTCAGTTCCCATGATCCAAGCTGTCTGGATGGAAGTGAGCTCCATGCCGACAGCCACATAGCTGCATTTGCCCTGTGCTGTATTTGATGTAATATACCCTGTCTTTCAGCATATGCAGTTGGTCCTAACCAGTCCCGCCAGCAGGGACGTGTTACATTGCACACAGTACCTTGCTGACTTAGTCATATGGTTTCTAAAATAGATAGGTTTTGCCTCTGAGGTTGCTCTCCCTTAACCGGCTGACAAACTTTGTGTGAAATATTTTGCTTGCCTTTAGTACTTTTCTCTGATTATCCTTATCTTCTGAGAGAATCTATCATGATGCAGTGGTAACTGGTGTTCTGTAGTATGATTTGCTATGAATACAGCTTCAGCACCATGTTTGCTTGTCTAAACCATTTGCATATCTTCAGATCCTGAAGTGTGAAGTGACACAGCAGAGAAAACAAAGCTTGTAGAGTCCCCAGTGCTCCTCATCTGAAATGAGACAACAAGCCGCTTGAGCAGACACCGCACATATTCCTGCCTCTCAGATTGATCACAACTCTACTAAGTGTTTTGTGCCTTCTCCAGACCTGTGGTACAGTCAAGCATGTTTGCACATTTCACAAGGCACTGGAGAACTATTAAGGGATGAGTAGTTACAGACTAAGTCTGCTGGGGCAGTTTCTGTTAACAGCTTCTATTTTCAAACTACAGGGAATAGGAAGCAATGTGTTCTTAACGATGGTTTATTGGACCCTTAATTCAGTCCCCTGCTGATCTCTCACCAGCAGAAGGTTGTTCACCTTCAGGTCACATTATAAGGCTCATCGATTTTGTTTATTCAGATTTTTGCCAGTGGGAGATGGTTGGATGCAATACTAGAGTATTTGTTCAGGTTCCTCAGGGTGAGATACTGCCCATGTAACATTTTATTCAACAATCAATCTTAATACTGGCAATTACTAACAAACCACAGCAATTCCACCTTACTTTCTAAGCTGGTTAAGAGGTGATGTATTTACCATTTCCCCCCCTTTCCTGCTGTGGGCAAAGGCTGATGTGTTAATTATGAATGCAGTAAGTTGCACATATAGCAGCAAACATCCAATATGTCAGGTTTATTCTTGAAAGCTTTAAAGGGGTAACATTTCTAAAAAAAAAGCCAAAATAGGTACCATTCTTAGGTATTTGCTTCTTGAAAGGAGAACTTCTTTCTTCACATTTAAAAAAAAAATAGATATTAACCCAAAGTACTTCAGAAATATCTTTGCTAAATGAAATACTGAGTGGATGATGAAAAAACTAGGTTCTTTATTAGTATCAACAAAAAAATGCCATAAAGTCAAAACATGCAAAAGATTCATGAAATTCTGTAGAAATAAATCTCACATCCCTTTTGACTGAAAAAAAAAAAAAAATATAAATTTCTGTTAGATCATTATTCACATTTTTGACACTGATTTTTAACCCAATATTCTTTTTTAGCCTTACATGTTAGAAGCGTGATCTATACTTCGAGTTAATGATGCTGGTATACTACATTTAGGTATTATCTAGAATAATAAACATAAAGACTGAAAGTCACTAGCTGGGGTTGCCTGTCATGAGATGTCCCATTGGCCTTAGAGGTAGAACAGATTACTTCCTGTCATAATAATGTACAAAGAAATGTTCTACTTTCTCCTTGCAGTTCCCTTCTGGAGTCTCATTATTTTAATAATAAAGGACTCTTGACGACAGGAAACTAGCAACATATTATTTTTAAGTTTTATGAAAAGTGATGTTTCCTTTGTTTAGCCAAAGAAATAGCCCTTCTTTCGCAAGAAATATTGTTTACCTCTCTCATCATGACACATCGAGGGCCAGCCTTTCCCAGAATGGCATCTTTAATAAAGTCCACGCAGACAAACAGCCAGGGAATGCTGCACACTTTGAACTGAAACACACGGCTGTCATGGAGTGAGGCCATCGTGCTCCAGCCTGCTCCCGGTAAGTGCAATTGCTTTTCATAAAGATTCTATGGAAAAACTAAGCCAACCTCCCCTAAAATACCTCAGCATGGCATATTTTTTATCTCTATGTGTGTAATTTATTGTTGGCATAGAAAAACGCTATTTTTAGGGCATTGAGGTAGTACGATCGGTACTGTTTTTCTGGTTCATTGTCCCTTTATCTAGGGCTCCTGTTTCATAGTGGTCTTCAGAAGTCCATGTTTTCTCTCTATATAGTTTTTAGAGGCCAGCACAGCTTTTGATCCTTTCCTGTGTCATATTCAAAGACAGACTTGGCAATTTGCCACCAGTCTCCAAAAGGTCACCGCTACAGGCAGAGCGCATACAGATACAGTGTGGTTGTACGAAGCAGTGAAGGTAAAAACAGTTAGTAAACTTGCTCAGAAAGTAAGAACCTATTCAGGCTCTGAGGGTTTCTCTTGATTCATGCATTATGAGCCATCTGCTATGAATATGCATAAGGTTACCTCTTTTGAACTTCCATGAAACAAATTCTCATAAATAAACAAGGAATGCACAGTACTAACTGACAGAGTCACTTAGACTAGATGTATTGTGCTAATGGAGTGAAAAGAATAAAATTTTTCAAGGGCTTCAGCCCTCAATTTTAATAAATTTCATGGAAATCGGATCAAGCCCTAATTGCTAATTCATCTGAAATTATTAAAAAGAGATTTCAATTACATACTACCATTGAATTTTGATGTACCAAATTAAATTAGGACACTAGATTGTATCTTTTTCTTAAATCCAGACCTATTTAAAAGCCTTTTCTGTAAATTCTGAAAAGGAACTTTGTGTTCAGTTATGTTGTAAAAATCCAGCATTAGTATGAAATAGTAGGTTAAATCTCTTACTGAAGATTTTTAATGACATTTCAGTGTTCCTCTTATAATTACTCTTCATCTAAGATATCCCATAATGATGTTGGACATTCTTGGTTCAGGCTCACTGGCTTGCTTCATTAGCATGTCATTCCCATTCCACATCATAAGATTTAATTGTAATGCCGAATATGCACGGCTCTCTACAGAAGTCTAATCAAAGTGGATTCACTTGTATTATTAATATCAAAAATCAGTCCACTTGCTATTTTTATAAATAAAAGAATCCAGATACATAAATCAGCTGTCATTTATTAGCACGTTACTGGCATATCTGCCAGACATATGAGCAGCCCTATCACAGTTCCTTAGGATTATTTTCATCAAGATTAAAACCCTTCTACATTAAATATACATACTAATTCCTCCATAAAGTAATCAGATTACAGTGCAGGTGACATTGTGTGCTGGAATTCAAATGATTTGCAGTAATGAGCTGGAAAGGTATACTTGGAGACAGAGTGAGGAAAAAAGAGAGAAAAGGCTTTGGTTTTAAAACCTGATTGTTTTATCCCTGGTTTATTGTTATTGTTAAATCTTGTTCCTTTTTTGATAGGTAACAGGTCTCAGAGTTGTCAGGTGGTGCTTGAAAAATGGAGGTGACAATTGCATGGTGATAGCTTTAAAGGTTACTTAATGTTAAGGCAAATCTTCCCCTGCCCCCCAGGTGAGGGGAGCAAAATGTGGGTGGGGGTTGCAGAAGCCATTTCCCTGACCCTATTATCTGCATGTGTATTTATCTGCTTGTGTTTAGTTTCAACCACTCTCCTCTCCTTTTCTGTGTTTCCTCACATTTCTGAAAATCTTATATCTGCTTCTGAAGTCTGTACTGTGCAGAAATACTAAAACATGCTTTTTGGTCAGGGCTCTGAGGGAAAGAAAAGACCTGACCACCAGGGCTTCCCCAACCCCTGCTCAATGGTCCAGAACCACAGCACAGCTCATCCTAGAGACATCAGCCTCCTCCACAAGGATGTTACAAGGGTATCCTGTGCCAATACCTGCTGCTCCTGAATTGCTGGTTTGGCTCTCCTTGGCTGACTTTGGACGTGACTTTTTGCCCTGTCATTGCCATATTACTGAGCTATCAACAGGACTTGTCACTATCCCCATCTCTGCTTGTTCTGCCCTGATGTTAAGGGATGACATCCCATCTTTCCAGTCATTAGTGTTAAAAGCAAGGTGCCTGTGTTGGGATCACCACTGACTCCTGGCTTCCTGTTGCCTTCAGAGCAGTCCCACTCCCACTGCTCCAAGTACTTTTCATGCATGGTTCCAGCTACCTGCACAGCCTCTTTGTAACCAAGGCAGAATTTGGCCACTCTTACAACTGTCTGGGGATCACATTTGATGAATAGAATAGAATAGAATAGAATAGAATAGAATAGAATAGAATAGAATAGAATAGAATAGAATAGAATAGAATAGAATAGAATAGAATAGAATAGAATTAACCAGGTTACAAAAGACCTTTGAGATCATCAAGTCCAACCTAACACCCAACACCATCTAATCAACTAAACCATGGCACCAAGCACCCCATTCAGTCTCTTCCTAAACGCCTCCAGGGATGGTGACTCCACCACCTCCCTGGGCAGCCCATTCCAAAGGCCAATCACTCTTTCTGTGAAGAACTTCTTCCTGACATCTAGCCTAAAGTTCCCTTGCTGCAGCTTGAGACTGTGTCCTCTTGTTCTGTCAGTTGCCTGGGAGAAGAGACCAAGCCCCACCTGGCTACAACCTCCCTTCAGGTGGTTGTAGACAGCAATAAGGTCTCCTTGGCTTTTATTGATCTTGTAATGTACTGTTAAACTTATGTGATGTAAGAATATACTGCTGACTCACCAAGACTATTCCACAATTCAGCACAGAAATTTGGAAGTCATCACCTACACTCTCCATAGGATGTAATCCACCATCCCCAGTGTGGAGGACTGGTGTATTAGATCTATGTAAAGAAGTACAATGACCAATGAAGTCTTTAAGCAATCTCAGGACTTATGCTCTCAAGATGTGTTGTCATTGAAATTAAATTTTCTATGGTAAATACAGATGTGGTTATTGAAGTTTGTACTGAAATACTGATTGAAATCAGGCATTGAAATCACTCTTCTAAAAATATATATTTAACATGAGTCTTTAAATACATAACCTGCTAAAAATCAATGCTGATGATTAGATAGATAATTGACATGTTTTCTCTATTAAGGAGCATTTTGATGTTGCAAGCAAACCAATGAAGACTTAGCTGAGTGTGTCTGAGCAAGTGCTGTCGTAATTTTCTTCTCATACTAGAAATGGATACTCTGCATTTTTGTTGGCATTTTTTTGTGTGAAAGACCTTCAATGAATATTCTTTCTTCATTCCATGTGCACGGAAAAAGAATTAGCCAGATATAATATATACATAAATATGTGTGTGTATATATATATATATATATATAAAAGATTATTTTTCTTTTTACAATAAGGATGGTTAAACACTGAAGCCTGTTGCCCAGACAGGTGGTAGGTGCCTCATAGCTGGAAACATTCAAGGTCAGTTTGGATGTCCTTGCTTACTGCAGGGGGGTTGGACTAGATAACCTTTAAAGGTCCCTTTCAACTTAAAATATTTTATGACTCTGTGAAGATTTTGTGATGTTTTCAGGATTTTCCCAGCTCCTGACCTAAATGCAGGTATGCACTGGGTTTGTACAAACAGCATGATCTGCTGATATAGCTGTTCCTGTGTTTCTACCAGAAAAATGTAGTCATGAGATGGAAATTCACTTTTACCAAAATCAGGTTCCAAAGTCATCAAGATAAGGAATGGTAATATTGATGGTAAAATAAGAAAGGTAACAGCACATCACAACAAATTATATTGGTATCAGCTTATACTTCTGTGAATACAGGAGACTTATCATTCGTGTTGCAATTAGTACAATTGCTTTTCCACCACAAGCTTATAAAACTGACCAAAATATTTTTTAAGCATTTTTTTATCAGTTAGATCCATAAACTGAGAAAAACTGTATTCTACTGAATTTAAACATCAGTTGCCTTTCACAGAATCACAGAATCACCAAGGTTAGAAGAGACCTCAAAGATCATCACATCCAACCTGCCACCACAGACCTCAGGACTAAACCATGGCACCAAGTGCCACATCCAACTCCCTCTTGAACACCTCCAGGGATGGTGACTCCACCACCTCCCTGGGTAGCCCATTCCAATGACTAATGACTCTCTGAGTGAAGAACTTTCTCCTCACCTTGAGCCTAAACTGCCCCTGGTGCAGCTTGAGACTGTGTCTTCTTCTTCTGGTGCTGGTTGCTAGAGAGAAGAGACCAACCCCTTCCTGGCTACAACCACCCTTCAGGTAGTTGTAGACAGCAATGAGGTCTCCCCTGAGCTTCCTCTTCTCCAGGCTAAACGATCCCAGCTCCCTCAGCCTCTCCTGCTCGAAGCCTCTCACCAGCCTCATTGCCCTTCTCTGGACATGATCACACAGTATCAGTGTCTCAATGTCCTTCTTAAACTGGGGGGGCCCTGAACTGGACACAGTACTCAAGGTGTGGCCTAACCAGTGCTGAATACAGGGGCACAATGACTTCTCCTGCTGGTCACACTATTCTTGATATATGCCAAGCAAATAGCATGACTCCAAATCAATGAGTTGTCTGTAGCTCATTCTGGTTAATACTTTATCCATGAAAAGGTTTCATATCTGAATGGCAAACTTATGCATGACTATATATTTCTCATATTACTCTTGTTAAAGATAGCCTGTGGTTAACCATAGAATTTTTATATTATTTCAATGTGAACATATGCCACTTTTTTTTCATAGCTACCAAATATATTTCCATGGCAGCCAAATCATGTCACTAATTTCTCATCTAATTGAAGCAAAAATATTTGGTAGATTTGTGATCTAAGTACTTAATATCTTGATTCTTTCTCAGAGACTATTTCTGGGAGCATATCCACTCTGTATTCTTCAGGATTACTCAAATTTACTTTGCTCATTTTCCAAACTGGCTAAGCAGGTACCAGCCCCAGTGTGAAAGCTGAATTTGGTGCAATGTTCAGGCCAAGGCAATAAAGTCTGTGGATAGGCTTGGCTTCATGTAGATACACCTACACCACTTTTTGATGAACCAGAAGTGAACTTGAATGTTCTTTCAAAATGCATGTAGATGTATTCTGAAACATCTGTGATCATCATTAAGTTTAAATGTTTAAAAAGGAATGTTTGCATTACTGTGTAAGGTTCAAAGACACATGTAAAATCATGTAATCTGTTCTCTGGCTGTTGACAAAATTGTGGTATTGTTACAGCTGGATATGTTTGACATTGATTTAGCATCAGTTTAAGATTTATTCATAAAATGAGATAAATCAAAGGTTGAATTTAGCAGCACTTAATAATTAATCGATTTGAAGATTAACAAGTGATTTAGTAAAGCATGTTGTAACAGAATGTTGGCTTAATTACAGATGTAAGAGGTACAGGATTCATGCTAACTGACTGTAAGGTACTTTAAATCAAAGTATGTATATCTATGTATATATGTATGTGTGTGTATACACACACACACACACACACATATATATACACGCACCAAAACAGAGAGATATACAGAGAGACAGAAATACTTGGATCAAGCAAAATATAGAGATGCTCACTAATAAAACCAAATGCATAAAACCAAACACCCAGATATGTAGAAAAGTGGGTAAAAGAAACTAGCCTATAGTTTAAAATTCCCCCCCTTCAAATTTAAGTACTCAGAGTACATCAGTATTTCTCAATGGGAAGGATTTGAGACTTGAGGAGGTGATTTCTCCCAAGCCTTCTGTCAATTTCAAGGGCAGACAATCTTAAGAAATGTCCCAGCTTGGAGATGATGGACAGAGACAGTTGTGATCCAGGAGTGCTCAAAGGGTCTCATGTAGGATCCCTGTGCTAGGATTCAAGATAATTGAATATTGTGAGGTACTTTTCTATTTTGGCCAAACCCAAGTGATGCAGTATTCAGGTTTGTTCATGTCCAGAACTTGATAGATTTTAAAGGTTTTGGTATTTCCCACCAGGTGCACATGCCCAGAGCTTGCTAGATTCTAGGGTTCTGGTATCCTCCTCGTTGGGTCACAACCCATGTACAGGTGTACCATGCCATTTGAAAGTTGACTGATCATTATTTTTGTTCCCAGGTGATAAGGAAAGGTACACAAAGCCCATGCATCAAAAAAGCACCTCAACAATTTGGTCCAGTACAGGAGATCATTGTTGTCGTCATCCCCAGGGAGTAGGGGAAGTAGAAAGCAGGTATGTTAAGGACATGCCTTAATGTTTTGGTACACTGCCTTTCACAGTCCATATTTTACTTTTCCAGTGGGTTGTCGTGTGACCAAGGGAGGGGAGTCATACCCTGTATCAAGTAGCACATGATTTGAGGAGAATCATACCACCACAGGTATGAGTAGGATGTGATTCAATACTTACATTCCTGTATCTGTCTACATGAGCTATATAACTTAGCTGCCAGTATAGCCAGTTCAATCTGGAAAGAAGTTCAACTAAGCAGGACTACATATGATATGCTGACTAAATCATCTATATCCACCTGAGATGCCATAAAGATAGGAAAGACAATGGCTTCTAGGTATAACTTTGGAATTCTAAGAGACAATATTTTTCTGGAGTAGCTGAAGGATATGAAGGAGGATATTCTAAGGTTTATTTAAAAAGTACTGGATGTCTGTGTTTAAACAATAAAATCAAATTCTAAATACCTGCTTTGGGATGACTTAAAGTCTTGATTCACACAGGCATACAGTGCTATTGAATTTGTGCCAAAGCATCTAAAACATGCACTCATGACTGAAAGATGTGATACAAAATCCATAGGAGGCCTGTGTCTTTTTGGCTACTTTGCTAAAGCCCAAATGTACTGCTGCAGAGGATGTCAAGTAATGCTAGAATCAACTGATTCAAAGCCTAAATCTGCACTGAAAGATTAGGTAACTTTCTTGTGTAGATATTCAAATGTCTACATCTGCATCTAAGCCCCATCTGAGGTTTCTTTACAAATACCTAATGAAACACCTTACAATTGATTAGATTTCTTGCCTGCCTTGCTGCAGTTGGGGTAATGCTTCAGTACCCACCAAGTATGGTGGTTTTGCTCCATTCTCTTATTCCAGTCTACATGTATTCATTATTGGATTATGCCTATTTTTTTTCATGCTAACATGGTCAGATAGCTCTTATTTTTTCTTAGTGTTCATTTCCATCAGTTATTTATAAGGAATATTGCATCTCCTTTCACTTTTTATTTTGGTGTCCTTGATAAACTGAAGAGTTACTGATTTGTCTCTGTGAGAAAACCATATATACTGTTCTGACTTTATGATGGTCACTATATATGTCACTGTCTTCTAGAATGCAATTTTTTTCACAGCATTTAAACACAACTGTTTTCTCTTAAGGAAGGTCCATTATCTTCCTATCATGATGATAACATGAAGAAATGCCCTCAGGTTGTGCCATGGGATGTTTATATTGGACATCAGGAAACTTTTCTTTACCAAAAGGTGTATCAAGCTCTAGGCCAGGCTGCCCTGGGAATTGATTGAGTTACCATCCCTGAAGGTATTTAAAAGCTGATTTGACATGGCACTTAGGGAAACAGTTTACTGATATACTTGTCAGTGTTAGATTTACAGTTGAACTTGATGATCTTAAGGCTCTTTTCCAATTCAAATGGTTCTGTGAGTCTATGACTTTGTGACAAGGCCAGGCCAAGATCCTGTAGCAAAAGTGGACATGAGAAAATCTCTTTTCAAACCTTTTTATTACTACATGGCAAAGATTTAACAGACATACCTGACACAATAATTAGCAAAGAAGCATTTATGGATCTTTCTCAATTTTGTGTATTTAGACAATTTACATTAATGGCTGAGGATATTTTGTTTAGAATTGCAAGCAAGGCTCATTTGAATTGATCATTCTACTGATGCACAAAGTTATGAAATTTGCTTTTAAAAGACCCACACTTATGTAAATATAAGGGCAGAGAAAGCTGTTGTATTTGAGAATTCTAAATGGAATTGCAGTGCTGGGGTCCACTGAGAGTAAATTTTTATATCCACTATTTTGAATAGTGTAACTTGCCCTGAACTAGTCTCCTGACCATTTTTTGGTTTGTTTTGTTTTTCAAAAGGCCTTAATATATCTGTTGTATATTTCACAATGAATTATTGCACTCTCAAATATGTTATTAAGCATGCAGAAAGTAGATGAGGATAAAATAACATGATCTTCTTTGTGTTTTTATTCCAGTGTTATCCACACTCACTGTTTTTGTTAATCTACTCTAAGGAAGCCAAGAACATACTACTGCCATACTCCTGCATTTGCTTTGGTTCTCTTTCTAGAAGACTATGTTGATAGTCTTAGTATCACAGTATCACCAAGGTTGGAAGAGACCTCAAAGATCATCGAGTCCAACCTGTCACCACAGACCTCATAACTAGACCATGGCACCAAGTGCCACGTCCAATCCCCTCTTGAACACCTAAACATAGGTAACATTCTTGCTTGTATGCTTTTAATTTTCCCATTTCTAGTTATATTTTATCCTTTATTTCTTTTAAGTTGCTTTTATTAAGAATAAGATATCACTGAAAGAAATTATAAAGACTTTTAGAAATTTTTAAAGGTTAAAAAGAAAAAATAAAATCCAGAAGTTGAATTTTTTAGAAATTCTGAATCAATTGAGCTGATATCACTGAAAAGAAGGGGAAAAAATATTCTAAAAAAGAAAACAGTTATTATTTTCAGATTGAATTAAATATTTCAACGAACCCAAAGTTAAGAAAAACTTTCATTGCTTCTTTTCACAGGCAAATTAAATCTGTTATTTACATATTCATCTTTCCTCTACTCCAAAGAACATTAAATGTGTTATCATTAATATTAAAACTTTTTTTTTCCTCTGACAAAACTGTCTGACATTCTCTGTAATGAAGCAGAAGACTATTTGAGTGCAATTAGATAAGAACAGGCATTATAAACCTTTTTTCTTCTTGCTTCTTTCAAGTACAAGTTCTTCTCTTCTTGTTATCCCTACAACAGTAGTTGTTCTTTTCCTAGGATATTTTTTTTTAATGCTAGTAAAGGATTAAGGAAAAGACTGAAATAACACTTGATACCACGTAACAGGGTGATTACAGTGTTTTCCCCAGTCTTTCATATGGGTGTTAAGGTCCATAACTTTTCAGAACTGTTTTTGATGAGCAAAACCTTGTTATAATGGAGATTACCTGTAAATGAGATGAGTTTTCTTCTTCGCTTTAACTTTGGTTACAAATGAGAATTCATTAAAACCCACCTCTTCATGTCTTCATATCAGTATGATGTCAATGTATATAATTTAGGCCAAATTCTGATGATATGAAACTTTGATGTAGTCATAGGCATACATGCTTGACACATGAATTCTTCTGATTTCAGTGAGTGGTTGTCTGTTAGTACTAGGTTTCTAGTTCTGGGTTCAAGCATATATCGTGAACAATGCTGAAAGTTTTGCTAAGAAACTCTAGATGGGACCTCTGATGGCATAAAATATAACATCATTGGTTCCTTTCCCCAAAGACAACATTTTAATTTATCTTTTCTGTATTTTTTGGCCAGGAAATGCCAGTTTTAATGCTTCTTATCTTATAAAAAGTGACCATTAGTATTATTACAGATTATGTTGGTCCAGTTAGGAGGTAGGGCTACTTGGCATTCCTCAGGACTCAACAATGATACCAACTCAAATTGTTCATGGGCTAAATATGGTGGAATGCAAAGAAAACCATTATAGTAGTGGGCAAGGGCAAGGTTATTGAGGGATATGGAGGTTAAAGATGTGAGCAGTGAGGTATGAAGCTCCCACCCACCAGCACTTCACTTCCTGACAGAGGAAGGACTGGCAGCAAAGCCAGTAACCGGTGCTCAGATTTTATGGTCAAAAGAAAAGGAGAGTTATAAGACATTACTGGGATCTACTAATGAGATAAAATTAAGACCTGTTAATGTTTTGTGTACAGCTACAGCTGTAGTTCCACATGGAGTAGCTACTTTTATGAAATCTGGAAGAAAGAGAAAAATAGTCCTCCAGCACAAGAATATTGCATACCTTTGAGTTGATGAAACATGCCTTGTGATGTGCTCAGCATGCCTACTATGCCAACACAGAACTCTCAAAGAGCAGCCCAAACATTTTCTATCTTTGTTCTTTTTCTGCATCCTTTTGTGCTAAGTCTCTACAAATTTGTTTCATTGTAGAACAGGCAGATTAAATCTATTCATCTATGTCCATTACTCACCTCTCAAATCGATTCCATTCAAGTATATTTTCCTTTCTTTCCTTTTTATTTATTGTCAGTTCAGTTAAAAATGTGAATAGATAATTGTGAAATAGCTAGAAGATGCCTTCAGTGACATGTTCAATAAAACAGAGGTGAAATCCAACCCAGTGTTTTGCTTTGGGCTATAGACAACATAGAGCAAAACAAATAGCACAATGTCAAAACAAACTAGAAAAGCTCACCATTCTGTTGGTTTTATGGATGATGTGTTAGCCAAAAAAATAAATTTTATATATATATATATATATATGTATATAAACTCCCCTCAGAAAGGAAGGGTACCTCCAAGTCTGAGGTATGTAATTCTTTTCTAAGTCCATTTGGATCTTCTCCAGCCAAAATCAAAACATTCTGACGCAGTTTCATACTGGAGTGCCTATTGAAAACTCATTATCTTCAAATAGGATTACACTCAGTTAATATGAGAACATGCACATTACAATATCACACAAAATCAAAAGTTCCAATTTGCTCACTACATGTAAATCCAATTCAAAATATTTCCATAACATATATCCGCTGGATGTTACACTATTTGTATGTCACTCTAGAATGGATTAACTCCATGACAGGCTAGTCTCAGTTTTTCTGCATTTGGTGTTTTTAAACAGTTTATATTTGTTATCATATCAAAGACAGGCTTGCAGTTTTCAAAAGGAAGAAGAGAACACAGCGCCCAAGGCTCTTCCAGCATTACATTTCTTATTCCATTTTATCTTTCTTGGTTTTGACTAATGTCAGTAACAGCTACTGGTAATAAACTGCTTGTTACAGCTTGCTCTTGCCTTCAAGCACTGGCTTTGATACATTGTCAGCCAATTGGAAGCATTTCCTGATTACATTTCCAAATTGCTTGTTTATTGATCGAAAGTTAATAAAGCAAAAGACAACTTTACGGCTTAAATTAAATGAAAGGTTCCTTTGATGTTCAAATTATCCAATCAACCAACATGCAATGAAATGCAAGCATCTGAAAGTTTTATCTGGAAAGCAAAATGTACTAGATAATGGTTTCTAGCACAGCTGCTGTATCTAAGAGCTAATGAAAAATACCCATAAGTTGAGATTTCATTTATTTTCTGTTGAAATGTAAATTACACTGAATTTTGTTGTTTTAAAATGGCTGAAAATACGAAAGTGCAGATACTGTATATCTTTCTGACAAACTATAATTCCTACTCAGAATAACTTGGTTAGTTGCAATAAAGTAATATACATTATAATTTCCTCAGTCTGGCATTTGCTGTCAGTCTATTTGCTTCTGGTGCTGTATTAAAACTGCTGAGCTCTGTCAGCTATTTTACTCCCATCCAAGAGGTTGTTGCATCTTCTCTGGAATATTTGGCTATGCAAGAAATACCTGCTCTTTATTTTTTACCCATAGAGATATTTATTTAAAGCATGAAGACTTAGCATCATTATGTTTCCCAGAAAGTTAGGCACACTCAGTAATAAAAATGTGTCAGGCAATGATGTTCAGCACAGTTGAAACTGGGAAAACACATGTGGTATGTATGTGGTATGTACAGTAAGACCAAAATAGCATGTAAGAGCGAATCTTAGCAAGTAAACAAGAATGGCACCAGGAAAGGTACAGTCACATTATAAATCAGACCTTATTAGGAGATTTAGATGTTTTATGGCAGAATAATATTGAAATGAACACATTCTGTGCTTCATCCTACAATGCTACAGTAATATTTGGGTCTTTTAAGCTGAGAGCCATAACTAAATATAGCATTACTAGGAGTAGACAGGTTTTAGTTGCACTAAAGCAATGAATGCAGTATTTGTCCTGTCAAATGATTAATAACTCTTTTCTGGTTTATTGTTTAGAAGCTTTTATTTCATTGCAATGGCAGTAGCTTTACAGCCGCAAGTGCAAGTATAAACGTGCTAACACATGTGTTCTCTACATGTCAGAATTAAAGTTTGTCTATTCCTTGAAATGAAAAGCCTAACTGAAACAGATTTGTAAAAGCTGGAACTCATACTGCTGAAGACAGCATTTTGAATGTTTTTTCGTCCTTTTGACACAACTCCACCTAACACCTCTGAAGATCTAAATGTCAGATAAAACTTACAAGCACAGCCAGGACTAAACAAAGAAGGCTTTTCTATGTGATTATGATTTGATTATTTGAAAGGAAAGAGAAATACAGATTTTAGTTTATTAGTGTGGCTTTTGAAGATGATACTTACTTTGGTCTGTAGATTGTTGGGGTTTTTTCTTTTCCATTTCTGTGTACATAGAGACACATATGTTTAGAATAGTCTGTGTAAAGCAGAAATTGATTTGTTATAATCCACTGTTGTGAATGCCAAACACAAAGGCAGTTGTCCAATTTCAATATTTTACTAATTTTTTCATCTTTTGTGAAAGGTGACCAACATGAAATGTAAGGAGAACAGGCAAACTAGCACTGAAAAGACAGCTGAGAATTAGTCACAATCATTCACTCCTTGCACAGAGCACTGGAAAAGATGGTGGTAGCCATGAGGTGGTAGACTGAGGGCATGAGCACGGCGTACTTTCACATTCTGCTCATGTACTCATACTTCCTAAGCCACTGCTGACACCATCAATCTATGAGCCGTCTTGAACACTCAGCCTTTATGGTTCCTTTTCGACCATCAGGAAACGTCAAACTCAACAACATAAAGTCTGTGAAGCAATTGTATCTGGCAGTTCTTGTGAATATAGCATCCCTTCAACATGTGAGGCGCTGCAGACATACAGCCAATTCCCTCATATGGGGATTGTTAAACCAACAGGTACAAATCTAAAAACACAGGGACAACTTTTTGCTTGTTTTCTCTGAAATAGAAGAAAGGAAAAAGTAGTAATGACAGCCCCAAATCTGGAGCTGGTTATTGCTTTTTATTTAATGTTTTTTACTAGTATAAGTGTATTTCATCTTTACTCTGTTCATGAGCTTTTACAACTCATGTTTTCCAGATTATTCAATGAAATGAAGGAACAGAAAGCAGAAAACTTACCTTTATGGATGAAAATTTGTACACACATATAATACAATGGTTATCCTTCCTCTCTACTTTGCCCTGGTGAAGCTGCATCTGGAGTATTGTGTCTGGTTCTGGGACCTTCAGTTCAAGAAGGACAGGGAACTACTTGAAAGAGCCCAGTGCAGAACCATGAAAATTATTAAGGGAGTGGAACATCTCCCTTGTGAGGAGACACTGAGGGAACTGGGGCTCTTTAGCTTGGAGGAGACTAAGGGGTGATGTCATAGCTATTTATAAATATGTAAAGGGTGAGTGCCAAGAAGATGGAGCTAGGCTTTTCTTGATGATGTCCAATGACAGGACAAGGGACAATGGGTAGAATTTGAGGCACAGGAAATTCCATGGAAACAGGAGGAAAATTTTTTTCACTGTGAGGGTGATACAACACTGGAACAGGCTGCCCAGGAGGGTTGTGCAGCCTCCCTCTCTGGAGATGTTAACAACCCTCCTTGATGCATTACTGTGTGACCTGGTATAGGTAATCCTGCTCTGGCAGGGGAGTTGGACTGGATGATCTTTTGAGGTCCCTTCCAGCCTCTAACATTCTGTAGTTCTGTGAAAGTCTGAAGCAGAACTCTTATGGAAAAGGCAAATATCACATGATTTGGTATTAACTGCTGGAAGTAGCACGACATAGCTGTGGATTTCCATTAAAGATCAATATTTTACATTTTTTTTAATGTGGGTTGAGTTCTTCAGATGGTGGCAGTATTGAAATCTACTCAGTAGGAACTCTAAGAGAGAAAGTTCTGAGATTCATAACCTCATATGAAAAATTAAACTTGATTTGGAGTGTTGTTCCTTTCGAAGCAACTTGGAATTTCCATTAATTTCTCCTCTTGTTGGAAGCAAAATCTATCTGAAAAGAGCCTTAGAAATAATGTTGCTAAAATTAGAATGAAGTAGAGGTGGCTTTCAGTTTTTGGTTGCATTTTTACACTTTTTTTTCAGGTAACAGATTATGTCACTTAGTCCAGGAGCTCCTTTTTGTGTCAAAAGCTCTGTTGACTGATGTGAGTGAGTCATTTTCAGCTAAATGAATCCTAAGCACTATTCTTCTTTAAAAAATGGTAAAAAACCCTGTGGATGCTTATGTACCAAGTGTTTTTATTGCTAATAACTTCCCAGTGGCAGAACTACAGTTAATGGAGAAATGTAGGGTTTTCTACTTGAAACTATAGGTATGTTTTGCACACTAATTTCCCCTTACAGCACATTTTACATTGTCTAATCTACATCTATCCACTGTAAGAATACATCCAAAACCGTGAACCCAGGTCCTTAATCACCTTAATCACTTCACTAATCTAACATAACACTTTAGGAGTGTTTATTTTTAATGACATGAAAGTGCAGGAAAATGTTCTAGAATATTCACTTATTTCTGGTCTTCTGAGTTTTAGAAGCGATGCATTTTTTAAGGACCTTTGATTTGATGCGTGAAACTTTATGCTTACACTTCCAAAGAAAATACTGTACTTTTAAGAATAAACTATTTAAATGCTGTAACTGGTTTTTTAATTTTATTTTTATTTTTCCAGGAGTAATCTCAACCAGTCTTCCAGCAAATTATTTCCCTCTGAACCACAGATCAGCCATATATTAGATTTAATGGTGTAGTTAGATTTAATTCTAAAACAAATGCAATACCAGAGGCAATCTGAAACTCAGGCCATTAATTGAATGCCGATTTTGTTTAATTTTAGCGAGAGTAAACTGTTAAGTAGTGCCAGAAGACAGAACCTACTATATGCAACATTAACCTTTCTCCTGCCACATAGGAGATGTGCCTTAGGGTAGCCACTTTAAGGTATTGACTTAGAATGTTGTCATTAGAAAGTTGTAGGGGCAAAGTCCGATGCGCTCTGTGTGCACAGATGCACAGGCTTGTCCTTTTGTTTGATCTGTAGTGGCTGGAAATCTTTCATCACACAAAGGGTTAACCTCCTTAGACACGTTTGTGAATTTTAGCCACAAGGGTTTGTGGTAGTGGGTTTTGTTTGTTTATTTGTTTTGTTTTGTTTTGTTTTGTTTTGTTTTCCATCTAGGCAATTCTTTTAAAAACATGCTGTCTCCAAAAAGGCTTCAGCCATGCTAACTTGTAAACGGTGCAACACTATAACCCACATACCCCTCACTCCAGTACCTCCTACTCACTGTGTAAAGTGGAACATAAATAATATTATTATTTTAAAGACAGGGCTTCATGATTACTCCTGTACTGTTTAGTTATTTAGCCACTATTCAGTACTAGGTAAAGGTATTTTTCTTGTCTATTTTGTCACATAATCACCACAGAACACTCAGTCCTTCAGAGGGCTGAAGGAGTCTGAGCTGTCTAATAAATTCACCCTTTGCACAGAGAAAATGTTTCACAATGAAATAATAAAATGAGGTTTCAGTTAGGGAAAAATGAGATAAACTAGTGTAGCAAATAAGTAAAGATTATACACATAGGCAACCCACTGATCAAATATTTCTTAGGGCTATCGGGAATCTCTCAAGGATATTGAGCCAGTTAGATAAAGAAATTACTGAAGAGTGATTTACTGAGTTGTTTAAAAGTCATGTTAGAAAGATTATTTTGCTCACAGCAATGTGCTAGCTCTGTTTTATTTAATGATTAGTTAAAAGCTGTGATAGAATATTGCATGTGTATGGGAGCTTCAGTCGTTTATTTAACTATTGGTTATGCTTTCCTCTGCGCTGTCATCCTGAAAATATTAATCATGCTATCAAAAGCTTAGCCTTACAAATGTTTCCTCTACTTAAAGTCAGTATTAAAGCAATACTGTACATTAAAGAAAACACCAGCATGCCTGGTAGGAATCATGGCAGGAAACTTCAGGTCAGTGTGGATTGGGTTAGAGATCACTTGGATGGAATACAAATGCACAAATACATGGGCCCTGAGGGAGCTGGCTGATGTTGTTATGCCACTCTCCATCATTTTTGAAAGAACATTGAGAACAAGGGAGGTGTCTGAGGACTGGAAAAGGGCCAATGTCACTCCAATCTTCAAAAAGGGCAAGAAGGAAGATCTGGGCAACTACAGATGAATCAGCCTCACCTCCATCCATGGAAAGGTGAACAACTCATTCTGGAGGCCATCTCTAGCCACATGAAATAGAAGAGGGTTATCAAGAGTAGCCACCATGGATTCACTAAGTGGAAGTCTTGCTTGGCTAATCTGATAGCCTTCTACAAAGGCATGAACAAATAGATAGATGAAGGGAGAACAGTGGATGTCATCTGTAAACTCAAGAACATTTGAATCACTGGACATCTGGCCAGAATAGCTCTGAAAGGACTGACTGTACTTTCCCAAAAAGAAGAAATAAGGATAATGATGATGTTGATTGTTTTTCTTTGACACATTCTGAGCATAGCCCTGGCTAACTGGGCAGGTCCCAATTGGCTGGAGACTATGTGATGCCCATCTGCAAGAAGAGCTGGAAGGATGATCCTGGGAACTACAGACCTGTCAGTCTGACCTCAATGCCAGGGAAGGTTATGGAGCAGGTCATCCTGAGTGCTGTCACATGGCACTTACAAGACAACCAGGTGATCAGGCTCAGCCAGCATGGGTTTATGAAAGGCAAGTCTTGCC
Source organism: Melanerpes formicivorus (assembly GCF_026170545.1). Classification (NCBI taxonomy): domain Eukaryota; kingdom Metazoa; phylum Chordata; class Aves; order Piciformes; family Picidae; genus Melanerpes; species Melanerpes formicivorus. The sequence continues at coordinate 29,429,256 of NW_027142355.1, read as the reverse complement.
TGACTAACCTGATTTCCTTCTACAATAAGGTGACTTGCCTAGTGGACGAAGGAAGGATTGTGGACCTTGTCTAGCTGGACTTTAGTAAAGCCTTTCATACTGTCTCTGATGTCATTCTCCTTCAGAAACATAAGGCTTGGATAAGTGCACTCTGCACTGGATAAAAAACTGGCTGGATAGCTGGGCCAAGTGCCAGATCCTGCACTTGGGTTATAGCAATGCCATGATAAGCTACAGACCTAGGGTGTTTGGTTGAAAAGCTGCAACTTGTAAAGAGACCTAGCAGTATTGGTTGATAGTTGAATAAATATGAGTCAGCAGTGTGTCCAGGTGGCCAAGAAGGCCAATGATATTCTGGCTTGTTTTAGAAACACTGTGACCATCAGGAACAGCAAGGTGATCACCCCCCTGTACTCAGCACTGGTGAGGTCACACCTCAAGTATTGTGCTCAATTCTGGGCATCTTACAATAGGAAGGACACAGAAATGCTGGAGCATCCAGAGAAGGGCAGCAAGGCTCATGAAGGTCCTGGAGCACATGATTTATGAAGAAGCAGCTGAGGGAGCTGGAGAAAAGGAGGCTGAAGGAAGACCTTATCCCTTTCTACAACTACCTGAAAGGAGGTTGGAGCTAGGAGGCGGATAGCCTCTTCTCACTGGTGACAAAGTGACAGGACTGCAGAAATGGTTACAAGCTGTGCTAGGGCAGGTTTAGGCTGGACACTAGGAAATATTTCTTCACCGAAAGGGTTATCAAACATTGGAATGGTCTGCCCAGAGAGTCTCCATCCCTGGAGGTATTTAAACAGTGTGTGGACTTGGAGCTTAGGGACATGGATTAGTGCTGACCTATCAGTGCTGGGTTGAAGGTTGGACTAGATGAGCTTGAAGGCATGTTCCAATCAAAGATATTCTGTGATCTTCACAAACAAGAAGACAGTGTACTAGAAAGAATAATCCCCATGCTGACAGTAGCCCCATTCAGCAGATTGCTCATCTCTTGAGCTCTGCAAATTCAGAGCTGCAAGGAATGCTATTCAAGAATCACTGTTTCCCTCCTCACCATTTCCTTGTCCAAAGTCAGTGGCATCTTCCTCTTTGCTGCTAGGCACAGAAGGGAGCCATTTGCTCTGATCATTACCTATGATTTCAGAATTTCTGAAATTAACTGGTCTCTTTCCATCATTACTTGCACTTAACACTTCACTTCTAGATTTCATAGTGCAAAAGAATAAGCAGGAATCTTTCTTTTTTTTTTTTTTTTTTTTTTTTTAATGGATAGCAGATGTAATTTTTTTCTCCTTTTGCTTCAAAACCTTAACATTTTCCTGATTTAAAAAAACAAAAACCAAAAACCTAATTCCACACTGGTTTCCTGAAACAAGGGAATTAAAAACATAAATGGTGATCTTCAGTCTTCATGCTTTTTTGTTTATTTTCTTTCCCAGCATATGTTGAGGTCTGAACTTATTTGAGATCATGTGAAAAAAATTTAACAGACATACTGCCTGTCTACAGTTGTAACTCATAACTAAGAATTCAGGAGTAGCATGTTTGTTTCCCACTTAGTACTCAAGTAAAAACACTCAGTTGCCAAAGATGCTAATGATATCTGGCAAATCATCAACAGGTAAGATTAGCTAAATGTTGTGTATATCTCAGTTTTCATGATGTGATCATCTGAATTTTCAGGAATTACAGGTAAGGCAGGCATTAACTCCAAATTAGAAACCATTTTACTTCTAATTTGCTTTCTTTTGGCTTGGGCTTTATGTTGAAGTGTGTAGGGGCAACTTTTTCACTTGGCTGTGTTTATGATATTAGTCTGTTAACTTTATTCAGGTGAACATGCTCATTACCAGCAACATCATAGGAAGGGATTTCAGAAGCCAAATGACACAAGCATTGCAGCAAATCAACTTAAAGAGCAAACATGCATAGCATAAGCTCTGGAATGAATGCACTATAACAGATATTTCCTGGCTCTGGATTATGATGGATGTACCCAGCAGGGATAAATTACTTCTCTCCACAGCATGACTGTGTCTAGCAGACACATGCTCTGCCTTGTGTACTTTTATCTTCCACCATAGTTCACAGAACAAGACCAGCATCAACATACAGTGTTCTTGTTTGCTTTCCCCACATAAAAGACATGTCACTACCCTGTTCTTTGCCACACAGGGCTACACCCACTGAACTGGAGGCCCATCTGTATAGGCAAGTGCACAAACATGTTTCATTTTGCTGTTAGGTTGGCTCTGCTGTGTTTTAGCCCCTTGGGACTGGAAGATAACATAGGGGAATCTGACATTTAATGGATGATGTACATTATGGTTTCGTAAGTCTGATCCAGAAAACACATATGTATTAGTGGCTGAGCCATTTAAAAGCTATCAATAGGGAAGGGAATTTTGCAAGGTTTTCCTGCTGTTACCATTACTACAAAACCATGACTGCTTACATTCTGTTTTCTTGCATTGGGTTAGGAGGCTGGGGCTAAGTTAAAAAAGTAAAACTATTGCTGAAGGATGGTGAAAATTTGTGCATACTGAGAGTTTTATGTTTTACAGTAGATTCCCAAAAGAAATAATAAAAGTCTCTTTGCTTGCAACATGTAGGTTTAGAAAGTAGAGAACATGACAAAATCTCAGAATCATAGAATGGTTTGGGTTGAAAGGCACCTTAAAGATCAGCCAGTTGCATGGGCCAACCTCTAAAGCCTATCAATGTCCCTCTGGATGGCATCCCTTCCCTCCAGTATGTCAACCACACAACTCAGCATGGTTTTGCCAGCAATACTGCTGACAGTGCACTTTTGTGCAAGAATGAATCAGTCTTAAGAAGACCTTGATGCCATAACAACTATTCCCTATCTTCTTTTATGATATTAGCTCCTATTCATGTATCTCTAGATTTAGGAATCTTGTTAGCAATCAGTTCTTAAGGATAAATTGTATTTTCTCAGTAGTGGTAGGTGAATTACAAATCAACATTAATATTCACCTTTCAGTTCCTGATGCACCATTAGTTTTGTGACAACTTCCACTTTGAACAGACTTCTAACAAAACCCCTCACTGTCTTGGGTCATAAGACAAAGAACTTCTGTGAACAGATAAGTGAGAAATTTTCCTGATCATACAGTGATTGTCAACTACAAAATGTGTTTGAACTTTCTTTTAAAGCACCGGGTAAAATCTGGGCCAGCAAGGCTGCATCCTTTCCTGTTATCACCAGCCAAGGCAGGATGGGCACCAACTCATGTGTCAACATTGCAGTGGCAGCAGTACGACACAGCCACCACCCCCACCAGCACAGCTGCATTCAGGCTTGTAAGGATCTCAATTTCAAAAGGATATATTTTGAAAAAATTAAGGAAACTAGTTAATGAGGTCAACTGCTTTACAGAGCTTAGGGATTTTAATGTGGAGAAGGCGTGAAATTTCTTTAAATTGAAGGTGTGAAAACTGTCTGCAACTTGCATCTTAATCATGGGCAAAATCTTGCAGGGAAGGGCTGCAGAGCTGACCAGATAAATAACTTGGTACTCTACATCTGAGAGGCCATGAAATAGATTAGTAGGTATAAGTGCCAAAATCTAAGATGAGTTAGACCTTGCAAATTAAAACAACCATCTTAAAAATTGGTTTGTATTCCCCAACCATATATGTGTAAATATAAAAGAGAACACAGAAAGAGAAGCTCAACCATAGCATAGTGAATAAAGAGTCAAGAATAAAATGGTTGATGTGTGATATCAAACTTAAATCAGACACACTGTTTTTCATGAGGACAGAAGTGCTGACTATGGGAGGTGAGGACAGACTAGAAATTACAATATAGAGGCTGAAAGCAAAGTTAAAATATATGTCGTACAACCTTAAGCATTTCCATCCCCAAAATACCCCAAAAAAGTAAGTGCCAGTGGCAATTATCTGGGCACATCTGTCAGGTGGAGTGATGAAGTTGCTGACAAGGATCAGAAAACAGAGCCCTTATATTTTATATGATGGCAGGGACATAAAAAGACCTTAAACACCTGAAGCCCATTAGTTCGATTGCAGTATTGTACAAGGTTACAGGGAAAGTCTTGAAAGAAAAATTAATAAACAAGGGTAATGCATAAAGTGAAACATGGACTTTCTAAAGGCATGTCTTGCCAGACTGTTTCTTTGATAACTGGTTTCTTAACCAAGAGAAATGCAGATGGTCTAACATATCTGGAGATCAGTAAAGAATTTGATTTAGTGACAGTTGCAAAGTGATTCAATGAAGCCTAGTAAAATGCAGGTAACCAGGCTCCCCAAAAGAAAGAAAAATCTATCAGTGAATCTGACACAAAAGCAAATCTGTTCTCCCTTTCCAACTGAATCAGGTGATACTATTGGTAAAAGCAAAAGAACACTAAATCCATCAAACTTTAATTTTGTTTTCCACTGTAACATGGACTTAACTGATATTGAGAGAAATGTGTGTTGCATTAAGCAATTTCATGTTATATTTATTAATGCACTAGCTGGACACAGTATTGCTTGTGTTTTTTCAGTAAAATTAATGAAACTAAATGAAATTACATCATTAGAAAAATATGTTCATTTAAAGTGCATCATATGGAAAACAGGAGAAAAACAGTCATCTACCCCAGTGCCCAAATTAATTGAGCATAGTAATAGATTGCACAAAATCCATGTTTTTGTTTAAATATATTAACTAGAGAGGCCAATTGAGATTAGTTAGGCAAGCCATCCCCGGACACTGTCTCATTTACAGCACTGCCTTGGAGAATAAAATGCTGGCGCATATTTCTCCATTGTTGACTATGGTTCCACTCGTTCTCCAGCTGGGAACATGCTCAGCTTTTTGTTGGTAATGGTTGTTTGCATGCTTTTATTTTCTCTGTTACCTCTGTTTGTGTGAAGTTTATATAATTTATGTTTGGAAGATTCACTGTGCTCAGAAGAGTTCTAAATGCTTTTGCCATGCTCCTTTGTTTAAAAAAGAAACTAAAACCACAAAACAACCACCCCTCAAAAAAACCCCACAAACAAAAGAAAGTCTCTACACTGGGAATAGAATAGAATAGAATAGAATAGAATAGAATAGAATAGAATAGAATAGAATAGAATAGAATAGAATAGAATAGAATAGAATAGACCAGACCAGACCAGGTTGCAAAAGACCTTTGCGATCATCAAGTCCAACCTAACACCCGACACCATCTAATCAACTAAACCATGGTACCAAGTGTCTCATCCAATATCTTCTTAAACACCTCCAATGATGGTGACTCCACCACCTCCCTGGGCAGCACATTCCAATGACCAATCACTCTTTCTTGGAAGAACTTCTTCCTAACATCTAGCCTAAACCTTCCCTGGTGCAGCTTGGGAGTGTGTCCTCTTGTTCTGGTGCTGGTTGCCTGGGAGAAGAGACCAAGCCCCACCTGGCTACAACCTCCCTTCAGGTAGTTGTAGACAGCAATACGGTTCCTTCTGAGCCTCCTCATCTCCAGGCTAACCAACCCCAGCTCACTCAGCCTCTCCTCATAGGGCTAGTGCTTGAGGCCTCTCCCCAGCCTCATTGCCCTTCTCTGGACACATTCAAGAGTCAACGTCCTTCCTAAACTTGAGGGGCCCAGAACTACTGGAAACAGTATTCAAGGTGTTGCCTAACCAGTGCAGAGTACAGGGGCACAATGACCTCCCTGCTCCTGCTGGCCACACTCTTCCTGATCCAGGCCAGGATGCTATTAGCCTTTTTGGCCACCTGGGCACACTGCTGGCTCATGTTCAGCCTCCTATCAACCAGTACCCCAAGGTCCCTTTCTGCTTGGCCACTCTCCAGCCACTCTGACCCCAGCCTGTAGCACTGCATGGGGTTGTAGTGGCCAATGCATAGAACCTGTGTGTAGAACACTTCTCACAAAGAATCTGTTCCCTCCCTTTCCCATATTACTAAATAGTGTTTGATATATCTGCATTTTTTAAAAGCCTGGGCATGGGGCTTTTAATAGCCAGTGGTATTATAAAATCTACCTTCCTTAGTAACAATTCCAGAAAACAGACTCCTAAAGAGGTTTTCTTCTATACCTTTTCACTATACTCTCCCATACATGAACACAGAAAATGTGATGAGGAATCCTGAATATTTTTACAGTGCTTAAAGCTTGCTAAAAACACTTTGTAATTCACTTGCTTGATGCTGCTGATGCTCTAATGCAGATTATGTTTTAATGGAGAGTGATTTGTGAATAAAAACTTGGCAAACAGTTGGGAGACAGAGATGTGAAATAATCATGGCTTTGGCTATTGCATTAACCAGGTTTTAATGATTTTTTTTTTCCTTTCAGAGGGAAGCTCAGCAAAATTATAATTTCTTTAATAAATAATTAACAGTGTATTATTTCAATAAATAAATTAGTGTTTATATAGTAAAGAATACAAATGTTTTGTGCATACATTCTGACCTACTTCCCCACTCCTTCTTGGCTGTTTCCCAAATAATTATTTTTAAAAATTAATGATGAACATCAAAATATTTCTGTTTATAACATCATATCAATGGTAGTTAAATCTATAAAATAATTCAATCGTTTATCCTTCTTATCTTGGGAATGTTTAATCAAGCTTGATATTTGCTTTAAATTAGCACTGTCAAATGTACATTTGTATAAAATCTCCCAAATCATGAAAGATTTATCATTTGAAATGTATTTGGATTATTCTGTAGTTAATCAGCTAGATAAAAATTAGTGGTACTGTAACTACAACAATTAATTGGATTTAAAAAATTAAAAAAAATATCTACTTCATGTGCTACTTCACTTTGGAAATACAAATAATATCTTGGCTGCATCAAAGGAGTTTTGTAAACTGTTCACTAAATCCTAAATCCCTTATTTTGTCTTTAACGGCAAAAGTTGATATTTTTCTTTTACATGGGGAGTTTGAGCAAGAAACAGAGGACTACATTCTTCACATAATGTTTCTGTAAAGAAATATGCTGCAGTTCAAATTCATGCATCAAACCACAGGTGAAACTTTGAATACAGAGAATTTTGTACCAGTTTTAAGTTTAGGAGTGTGTACTCCTTTATTCATCCTTGCCATAGAGGTTTCTAGAAGATAAGGGCCATCTACAGAATATACTAATTTTGCTCTGTATGTTACTTTAATTACAAGCTCTTACGTGTTTGGTATCCTTAATGACCAAAATACTAGATGGATAAGGAACTGGCTTGATGGCCGCACTCAAAGAGTGGCTGTCAATGGCTCCATGTCCCAGTGGAGGCCAGTGACAAGCGGAGTCCCTCAGGGATCAGTCCTGGGACCTGTCTTGTTCAACATCTTTGTCAGTGACATGGACAGGGGCATTGAGTGCACCCTCAGCAAGTTTGCTGATGACACCAAGCTGTGTGGTGCAGCAGACACGCTGGAGGGAAGGGAGGCCATCCAGAGGGACCTTGACAGGCTGGAGAGGTGGGCACAAGCCAACCTCATGAAGTTCAATAAGAGCAAGTGCAGGGTCCTGCATCTGGGTCGAGGCAATCCCAGGCACAAATACAGGCTGGGCAGTGACTGGCTGGAAAGTAGCCCTGAGGAGAGAGACTTGGGGGTGCTGGTGGACAAAAAGCTCAACATGAGCTCTCAATGTGCACTTGCAGCCCACAAAGCCAATCAGATCCTGGGCTGCATCAGGAGAAGTGTGGCCAGCAGGTCGAGGGAGGTGATCCTCCCCCTTTACTCAGCCCTGGGGAGACCCCACCTGGAGTACTGTGTCCAGTTCTGGAGCCCCTATTACAAGAGGGATGTGGAGGTGCTGGAGCGTGTCCAGAGAAGGGCCACAAGGATGATCAGAGGGCTGGAGCACCTCTCCTATGAGGGCAGACTGAGGGAGCTGGGGCTGTTCAGTCTGCAGAAGAGAAGGCTCCGAGGTGACCTAATTGTGGCCTTCCAGTATCTGAAGGGGGCCTACAGGAAGGCTGGGGAAGGACTTCTCAGGATATCAGGTAGTGATAGGACTAAGGGGAATGGAATGAAGCTGGAAGTGGGGAGATTCAGGCTAGATGTGAGGAGGAGGTTCTTCCCCATGAGAGTGGTGAAACCCTGGAATGGGTTGTCCAGGGAGGTGGTCGAGGCCCCATCTCTGGGGGTGTTTAAGAGCAGGCTGGATGAGGCTCTGTCCAGCCTGATGTAGTGTGGGGTGTCCCTGCCCATGGCAGGGGGGTTGGAACTAGATGATCCTTGTGGTCCCTTCCAACCCTGAATGAAACTATGAAACTATAAAACTATGAAAATCAGATTGTAAGTAAAGCACCAGTGGGTGGACTTTGTCATACCTCCCTGAGAAATTACTTCACTGATGGCTTATGGACAGTGCCAAAATATCAGTATATCCCATTACTGTGAGGGGTGATGATGGTATGGAAAAGCCTCAAAGACAATACTACTAATTTCTGCACTGTCCAGAAGAGTTAGCTGTAGAGTATGGACTTTGGTGTCTGGCAGGTAGGCTCAAGGTGAAAAGGAATTTAAAGGGAAGCACATATCTGTTCTTGCTTGGGATACAATAAAGGAGCTGGAATGTATACCAGAATTTGTGGGTTAAAAGACAGGAGAGAGTAAATCAGATGGCCTTACATTTGCAGTCTGTGTGTTACAGGACATTGTCTGCCTCACAATGCATGTTTAAAGGAAAACATCAGGGGAGCTGCCATTTGGGTGAGTAAGAGTTCAGCTTTGGTCAGGGTTTCAGGAGACCATGGTATGAGAAAGCATTAATTTATTGTCCTTGTACTACACTGAACCCCCAAATCTTTTTTCTTGTCCAAAATGTTAAACTGATAAAACATAGGTCTACTCATTCCCAGTAGGATGTGATTTACTCTTTCCAGCAGGCCAGCTATGCCTCCTGCTTTTAAAATATTTAGACCTGCCAGACAAGTCAGAATGTGTTTCATCTGAGTCTGAAGTTGTACACTATTTTTTCATATCACAATGTTGCCATTAGTCATCACAGCCCTTCATTTGCCTTTTGACACTGGAAACACTGTCTTAGGTCTTCTAAATCATTGGAAATTCTTCAGGGACCTCTTCCAGTAGTTCAGAAAACTCTCTGAAGATTTTGGAAATAAAGAAGAAAATACCATTTAAGTTAGATGAAATTTCCTATAATCATTATATTATATCATGGACAAATTTTCTGCAGTCAGATTTAGGTTTCATAATGTAAAAATGACTATGGATTTTCATTTGTGAAAGTAAATTAAATATCCACAATGATGACGAAAATAGATTTTTTTGAATGCCAAAATAAAATAAGCCCCTGTAAAAATAATGGCCTTATATTATCAAAATGATGGAAATATGGATATGGCTTTCCTGAAGGAATAAGGAGAAGGCAGAGTTTTTGCAAGGGCTGTCATCTTACAATCACAGTAAACTTAAGCAAGGTAAGGAGGTATGCCTTGAATGTATGGTGTCTGTACTGATTTTGAGACATGATGGTGCCTGTTGAAGTCACACACTTGAAAGGAGTACGGGAAGGCACAGTGTTTGTTCTGAACCATCTGATCTTCTCACAAGAGAAAATCATGCCCACAGCAGGAAAACATCTTGAAAGCATTTTTCAGATACCTTGGGAAGGTGCTTTATGGTTTTGTGGAAAACTAGTTTATGTTCAGATCTGCACGGGGCTTCCAAAAAGAATGAAAAACTGAGTATTGTTGTGCTAGGTGAGAGCTTCCACATCCTCAGATGCACTTCTCCGCTCCTGTGTTTTTCTGAACATGAAGGATTACTACCCACAAACAGGCTGCTCATCATCTTTGAAAGTACTCCCACACACCTCCCTGCCACTGCCCAGGTGTCAGCTACACATTTCATGCAGGAACTTTGCCGAGAGTCCCAGGCTGGCTGAATTTGCAGGTCTTACTGGGATTGAAAGGCATGATGTAAACTGAGGGGAGCTTTGGCCCTCTTACACTTCAGGCACTATAGAAATATCCATATGTGTTCTCTACTGCAGGGGAAAAAAAAAGAAGAATCTCACACTATTCTATTGGTAGAGTGCCATGTGGGGTCTGTTGAGCTGAGGAGCTGTATTTTTCATGGCCCTGAGTTCTCATGTATGTTATCAATTTAAGAGTAAAGAATGACGGAGGTTGGCTGGGGTTTTTTCCCCTTCATTTTCCTTGTTTTGGCTTTCTAAAAATTTATTTTTTTTTTTTTTTCAAAGGAAAGATAGAAGTTCATGTTTCTGAGGTCAGTGGCAAGATACAAATGGTTCATTTTTTTCCTGGTGTGTATTTTCTCTGCGGTATGGCAACCAGTGCACCGCAGCTGGTTCCCAACACTGCTGCTCTCCAGACTTTCCTTATTCCTAGCCATCTCTTAGTAAAACACCTTAACAAAATGAAAATAAGCTTTTTTTCTTTCTTTTCCTCTCCTTGTAACTCCATGAGGGAAGGCTGTACATCAACAACAAGAGGCTACAGTACTAGTGATACAAAGTAGAAATAATTCCTTGCATCACAGACATTGGTGCTGTGTCTTCATGACAGTGCCTTGGGCTGAAGACCAGGCACACATTCTCCCTCTTCCCAGTGATATCAAGGTTAGGAAGCAAACCACGAGTGTGAAAACTAACTTTTGAAAAGAGGACCTGAGAGGTGTTTTTTCTGTCTCCTGTCCCCCTTGTCTCTGTTTTACCATCTGAGCACCCAAATCTGTCATCTTCCAGCTACAGGAGGGAATCTGCAGATCAGAGAGTTTCTACCACGATGTTACACTTACGATACAGTGCAAAGTTAGCTTCTAGTGAGTAGCTATTAATGCTGTGACATTTATGCTGCAGCCATTGATCAGCTGTGGTGTGATTTTCTTAGCAATTTCCCAGTCAGGTAATCCCTAGATAATTTGAGAAAACATGACATAGCTGTGCTTCTTTTTGCTCCTTACGTGGTATGATTGCTTTGTTGGCAAGGATAAAATGAACATCAAAACACACCCACAGTTCTTTTCAAGTTTTGGAGATAAATGTGTTTTTGTGTGTCTTTGTTGTCGTTGTTTTAATTTATTTCAGTAATATGTATGTAAAAGTTTGTTTTATTCCTTGTATGTCCAAAGCAGTGGACATTTACTTGGGCTGATTGTAATGGTGTAAAGAGTTGCATTGTAACTAGGAATGGACTGGACAGCCTGCAGAAGCTCCTGGTATTCACACATACAAAGTGGTATGAAGAACACAAGCCAAAAAGCTGCAGGGTAGATATGCTGACACAATTGCACAGCAAACTCATAAATCATACTTATCCTAGAGATCACACAAAGTGTGCTTAGTTCACAGGTTTCGAGATAAATTATTTTAGGGGTTTTTTTTTGTAATGTCAAATTTATTTAAGCAAAGGTTTTAATCAGGATATGCACCGTCACAAAAGAAAGCAAAACCTTGCCTAGGTGGACACTGAATGCTTTCAATTTTATGAAAGTACAGTGGTAAAATTGTTTCTGAACACTCTATTACCCATAAAGTAACAGACACAACTACAGTATTTCAAAGCTTATTGTTCTTGGTGGGCTCAGATAAAAGACCATATGTTTCTAGCACGTCTCTTCAGACCAATAAATGTAATGTTGCTTTGCTCCCTCAGAGCAATGAGATTCAACTGTATAATCATTTCAGTTTACTACAGAAGCTTTACTATAGAAGCTTTTACTGTAGAAACACATCTTTGTTCATGCGGGTACATGCTTTGTTTCAATAATGCTAATAATGTCTTCCTTCTTACTGAGTGTTTAAAGATGATTATTGCAGCTGGCTGACACTGCTTCTGAATGCCAAAGCCTTCTCAGTCTTCTTAGCCTTCTTAAAAATTCTACATTGGGTATTATTCATTTAGTTTTTAATTATTAGCATTTATATCTGTTTCTACATCTTTTGCATATCACTCAGCTGTTCAAAGGGAGTATTCCCATGCTGCAGGTCTGAAGAGCTTCTGTTGGAAAGCAATGGAAGCCCAGGGAATCCTCCCACACGCTGTCTGTGTCCAATCCAAAGAGCTGACTACAGGGTTCTGCCAGTGCACATTAAACTGATACCATTTTGGAGCCATTCTATCCATGATCTCAAAGCAAAGAGCTCAAAAAGATTATTTCAGTGCCTTTCTAACAAATTATTCTTACTTTGGTCTCTCTACTCCTATATGCTTTGTTACTGATATTCCAAATAAGCCAAAGGCTGGTATGATTGCTATGGCTGGGAGCCTCCTGCAGAGGTTGCTAGAGAGACAAAGTGTAATTGTCAGCACTACATAGGCAACTAAAAAATGTATGATTCAACATTACCGTTACTCCCTACTTCAGTTTCTTTGCATTTGGAGAAATAATTTCATATTTTAAATGGGATACAAGCAAAATTTTTATGACTTTCTCATCCTCTCTTTGTTTCAGGGTCAGAATTTTATTATTTTTTAATTTAAATAAGCCTTTTGTTATATACTTATGCATTTTTAAATCTCCACTGACTATTTGTGTGCCAGTCTTGATTTCCACTGTTCAACTATATACTAGCTTTACACACACACCCCTTTCCCTCCCCGCCTCATTCACCTTGTTTTCTGAAGAGTTCACATTGTACATGTTCCTTTATTAGAATAAACCTTTATTAGAATAAACCTTTATTAGAATAAACCAAACCAGGTTAGAAGAGACCTTCAAGATCATCGTGTCCAACCCATCAACCAATCCAACCCACCCAAACAGCTAACCCATGGCACCAAGCACCCCATCAAGTCTCCTGAACACCTTCAATGACGGCGACTCCACCACCTCCCCGGGCAACCCATTGCATAGCGCAATCACTCTTTCTGTATAGAACTTCTTCCTAACATCCAACCTGAACCTCCCCTGGTGCAGCCTGAGACTGTGTCCTCTTGTTCTGGTACTGGGTGCCTGGGAGAAGAGACCATCATCAGCCTGTCTACAACCTCCCTTTAGGTAGTTGTAGAGAGTGATAAGGTCACCCCTGAGTCTCCTCTTCTCCAGGCTGAGCAACCCCAGCTCCCTCAGCCTCTCCTCATAGGGCTTGTGTTCCAAACCCCTCACCAACTTTGTTGCTTTCCTGCTACACCTATGAGAGATTCAGGAACTTTAAAACCTACTGAACAATTCCAATGCATTTCTGAAAATGTATACTATCTTCAGCAAAATCATCCAGACAGATCCTAGCAATTCCTGTACTGCAGAAATAGTTTCAGTGCTAATCTTAATTTGTATTAGACATCAGAGAATCAACAACTAAACTATGGGAAAGAAGGAAAGAACTCTTTCCAAAAATGGAGGACTTCTATAAAACTGAAGTTTGCATGGTATTACAAACAAGACAATTCAATCTTCAGCTACATTTCTCTGTTCTGTGTAGTTTTTGTTTTCTATTTGAGATCACATATCAATGTGCATTTTTGCTATGGTTAGATCATTTTGCTATTTTCTCCCATATGGATTATTTGATATCTAAGCCTTGGCTGATCCTACAGCCTTAATATAATTAAGTAAAAAAATGTCAACTAACACATTTTCTTTTGAAAGTAGTCTGTCTTAGTTCTCCTGTTCACACAACTCCTTAGTTCCTTTCCTTCGGTTTCCAATTTCCCCTAGCCCTTGCATCCTCTAGCCCTTGGCTATCTTTCTATCAAATTATACATTTTGTTCTAGGCATGGTATTCTACTTGAAAAGTTGAATAGCTTGTCCAAGATTTAACACAAGGCAAGTTTCTGCACAAATGTTAGTTCAGAGAAGTTAATGAACCACAAATGTGCAGGCTTATATACAAAATACTCATGAGAACTGAACTTATTCTACCTTGCCCCACTAATGCTGCCTGCATATTTCTCTTCATAATAAATATGTTCAAAACTTAAGTTTATGGGATTTTCTTAGTATGTTTTTGTCTTGTCTGGTTGAAAAAAATTGACCATCTACAGTTAGTAACTCAACTTGCAGAATACTGCCTCTTATTTTCTTTTAGCTTTCTTACAGCTTTTTTTATTCCTGATGATAGAGTGTTCTGTGTAAATAGAATAGTACTCTCTGATTTCAGAAATTTTTTGTGGGTGTTACTGTCTGCTGCAGTTGCTGCGCCTGCATAATGAACTGCAAAAGCCCCACTGTGTGGGTGCAGTAGAGGTCAACAGAATTAGATTTTCTGCTAATGAAGTTTCAGCAGTCTTCTGAAAGTAAGTCAAACTCACTTCGACTAGTAAGATTTTTGTGGCTGTGGAGTTTCATTTTTAGGTTTTTGTTTCACAAATATATACCTGTAAGAGTAGTGTATTCATGTAGCCTTGCCCCTTTTGTTTACTGTTGTATATCTGGATCCATTTATAAAGACTAAAGTTGGTTAGAATAAACATCAGCCCTGGCCAACCTTTGGTTCATTCCTTTATACTCATGAAGGAAATTCATTAGAAGTGCTTGCAAGATCAAAAACATAAAGTCTTTGTGTTATATTATAGACATTTTGTGTGGTTTCTTGTTTCTCAGATAGCTCACAGTGGTTTTGTGTGGACATGATCTAATTACTGAATTTCAGTGAAAGATATGTTAGTATCTTTTAGTATCTTCCATACTGTTTGTATGAAACAGTGCAGAACCTCATTCTTTTATTTCTTGAGCCATCAAGTTCTATTTTTTTCTTCATAATAGTTGACTCTTCTACTTTTTTATATGTTATGGAGACAATTTTTCAAAAGGAAGATTCTAGTCAGAAGCTAATTTCATTATTTTCTTTATTACTTTTATCATCCTATGACATTTCAATATCAGCTTGAAGTGTTTTGTAACCTTGAGACAAGTGACACTGTGTAGCATCTTTCAAAGAAGACATATTGAAAATTAAGTGTAAGTATTCATTTTGTAAAAATGACTTGAAATGGTGCTTTAATAGTTTTAGATACATGTTATTGGTTTTACCTGGCTGCTTTCAGTGTTGGCAGAGTTGAAAAGGGGACAAATGTCAAAGCTGTTTCTACAAGTCTCTTGAAATCTTTGTCCTTCTTAGCTGTGGTGGTTTGTAACTAATTTTTAAAGGCATAGCCTAAAACCACCACATTAGCAAATCAGATAAAGTAAAAAAATAATACTGAAAAAGCATATGCATGACACTATGCTACTGTAAGCTACCTCAGGCACTTACAGGTATCTAGATACAGTAGAAAAGAATGAGGACTTCAAATCTGAAAAACAATGGTTTCCTGAATGAGAGAAAAGGTGTGGAAAGAGGTTGTTTTTGGGCAGCTTTGGAAGGTGTAGTGGTTTGAGCCTTAGCTGAGAGTTAAAAGCTCAAATGGGAAAAGGCTGAGAATCTCTTCCCCACTCCCCCCCCACCTCCTCCCTCCAAACAGGGAGAGGAGGAAAAAAAAAGGGGTAAGGAGCAAATCCACTAAGCAACAATCTGGAGTCAGCTTGGAAGTAGAGAGGCAAATAATTTTTTTTCTTCAAATTATATATATATATAACAATAACAGGGAAAAAACAAGGTTCATAAGGGCAAGGAACACGAATGGATGGGAGTGGGACAGAAAAAAAATAATACAAAACCAGTCTTTCTCTGAGGAGGTGCAGAGGCAGCAGGGAAAAGGATCAGGTCCGGCCACGTGGCTGAGGAGCAGGAGGGCAGCTGCAGTAGCTCTCATCCAGCAGAGGCAGGAGCCAAAAAGGAGACCCAACTGCTATGATGTCCTGCTTTTTATACCCTAGCTGGGCAGGGAGGGGGAAGTGGAACAGACTCAGCTTTCCCAGGGGGGAAACGCCCTTCAGGGAGTGTAAAATACCCGCAAGCCCTCCACCCTGCTTTCTTCTTTTGTTTTCAGAAAGAGGCGTTAACCCACCACAGAAGGCCATAGGGAAGACTTGCCTTTGCTCAAGCTAGAGAAAGCTGTGTTTTATCTTTTACTCTGAGGGGAATATAAACACCTTGTAACCGAAGGAGAGAAAGTAGGCAGAATTAGGTTGGATGTGTTAAAATATTGTTTTGTTATTGTGACCTATTGTATGCTTTAATTACATGTATGACAGTAGAAAATTACCAACTGAGATGTGAAACATGTGCCTTCTGATAGACTATATAACTTTGCTGTATAACATAATAAAGGTCTTTGCCTGCTTACATCTTGTCCTGAAAGCTATGGTCGAGGCAAATATAACATCTATATAAAATCTATATTATTACAAAAAGGTACCTAGAGCAGCATATATTTCCAAAGTTCCACCCTGATATGTCTAATTCCATTGTGGCTATTGACATAGAGGAAGATCCTTTCTGTCAGTTTATTCCTGTGCAACCTGTTCTAGGTGTACCGACATTAGCAGGGAAGTTGGACTAGATGATCTCCAGATGATCTCCAGAGGTACCTCCCAACCCCTACAGATGGGGAAAGACACATTCACTTACCAGTCAGGACAGGATATGAAGAGTACTGATATATTGGAGTTTAAGAGAGTATTAGAATTCAGGATACTCTAACAAGAAAAAGTGAGAGATGTGGTATGGGAATGGTAGAAAGGTGAAAGCTAGTAACATGGAGAAAAAAAAATTTATCTCCAAGATGAACTGATTCAGAAACGCCATTTACTGTGCCTAGTTAACTTACTAGTGCTTTGCAAATCTGAAACATGTGTGATGCACACCATCAAATAGGGGATTTCTTAAACTACAGTTGTATGCTAATTACTCACTTTAGGCAGTGGTTTGTCTGAAGTGGTAAATGATCCTAGAATTTTTGTCTTAGCAAGAAAAAAATTTTGCTGTTAAAATGTTGGGGACTGTTAGTCATCAGTGCAGGAATTGCCACTTCTCTAAACCTTGAATGGAAATGAATTCAATAAAAAGAGACATAATGGCAGATTTATAAAAGCAACGTTCCTTTACATAATGGATTTTCTATTCTAATGTTTCTTTACTGTATTTCTTTAAAATTATGCAAGAAATGTATTATTTAAATGGTAGTAAAGAATTCATTAAAAGATTAATAGTTCTGGTTTACCAATTCGCTTACCAGGTCACTTAATTATTTAGTTCATTAATTCACTAAATGTCAGACTTACCATGAACTCTGGTGATATGCATAAGTAAGGTTATAGTTCTACGAACAATTGTCATCTAACAACTTCAAAAGAGAGTTTGGTATTATTTTTACATTTCAGGTGAAAGAAAGTGTTTGTATCTGCACCGGTATGCATACACAGGAAGATAGGACACCAATGTAGCTGTTAATTGATCAGCACTAAGAATGGCTGGGGGGGGTTGGATATTTTCTTTCCAAAGCATCAAGAAGCCACATTTCCATTAAAAAGTACAAAATCAGACTTTGAAGGAAATATGAAAACTTCTAAAGCTCCATTCATTTATTTATTAAGAAGTATTACTCATTGGAATAGAGAAATGATGGTTAATTGCAATTATCAGAAGGATTCTAGTACTAAGGTGACATTTCAGATAAAACAAATATTTATGCTACGCTGAAGTGATCCCAACACTAGTACTTACATGTAAAGATTTGTATGCACACACATATGTACGTGTGTAAACATGCCCAGCAGTATATAGAAGAAATACTTGTAAGAACATTGGCATTAGTCTAAGTAGCCATTAGACATTATTTAATCTCTAGTAGTAGTGATGAAGGCAAGACATTGTACAGTATAGCATGATGAACCTTCCATTTGCATAGGTGAAGTTTTCCATTCACTTGGTAAGCCTGAGTGGAGAACATCAATAGCTGGTCATTATGCACCATGTAAAATAATTTGATGCCCTATGATGCATACAGGCTAAGTAAGGCCATCTTAAATAATTTTTATTGTGGAATGATTTCTTCCATTACAGATTCTATGCACTGTAAAATAGCATGGGGCTGTAACAGTCACAAGCCAGTGTGTACCCATGTATCTTGCTGCAGCGAATGGTTAAATGTGAAAATGAATCCTTTCTGGCAGGCTAGACTCATGGCCCTCTGTGTTAGTGGCATCTGCTCTGGCATGTGAATCAGCCTCGCTTTTAGTGGGTGCGTGCCAAGCAAATAGAGGTTTATATGAAGCAATACATAATCTGTTCAGACCTACTTCCAACAGCCCCCATGAGTGGATCCATTAAGTACAATTAGTCTTGTAATTAAAGGCTACACTATTAAGCCCTTCAAGCATTTTTTTTTTTCCTTTTTGACAACACAAAATCAATCTTGTGACAGCTTCACTGACACAATCTTAGATCTTGGTAAACAAAGTGAGACAGTAATACCTAAGATGATATGAAAGCCAGTAAAGCATGAGGTATGAGGTGCTCTTACACCATTTAGACTCATTCAGATTGTGGGTAAATGGTATAAGGAGAGTACATCAGTGTTAGATATACACAAAGTAGGTATAAAAGTGTATGAAGGTTATCTTTTATGACAAGAATCTTTGGGAATTTTCACGTGTTTTGCATGTATTGGATATTTCCTGCTGGAGTAAATGTCATAGTTTTGGGAGCTGTAATGAGTTTTTTAATGGTCTTGGGAAATGTTCGATAGACGTAGTACAAAGTAATGTTGAGTGGAAATTTCGTGGATTAATCAGCTACTATGTGATTTCCTGGGATTGTCTGAATGTGTTTACAGACAGAGAGGTAGAGACTGGAGTTACCTCAGTGACTTTGGGATGCAGATGGGCCATAAAACTCCTATGTCATTTAAAAAAGTGTTATTATTTTAAAATGTGATCTTTAAAGGGAAAGAGCTGAATAGAAAAACAAAAATCATGTAATGTCATCTAATGTGAATCACCACTGAGATGTTTCTGAATAAGACCCAGAGTCTATAGATATTCAACATTGTTTGCAAACAAAAAAAAGTGATCCTCAAAAAATGGCAGATGTCCTACAGTCTGATCCTGTCTTACTTCTAGATCAGGTCAGGTTTTTATCTGTTTGGTGGTGCACAATAGTTACTCAAATATTTTTACTAGCTCTGAAACCTTTTAGGGAAGATCCCACAAACCCAGCCATACTGAAAAACATTGAAGTGTTCAAATATGGCTGCATATAAAGTACTGCAGACATAGTTTAATCAGTTTTTGCTTAAAAAAAAAAAAACAACAAACAAAAACCCCAAAACTGAAAACCAGTATTGTAATAAAGATAAACATTTGCTGCCTGTATCACAAATAGTGTGGCTGGCAGGACTATAAATGTAATTGTCACCCTTTAATTGAAACTGCACTTTGAGTACTGTTTGGCATTGAGTCCCTCACTACTAGAAAGACATTGAGGTGCTGGAGTGGATCCAGAGAAGGGCAGCAAAGCTGCTGAAGGGTCTAGAGAACAGATGACTGAGGGAACTGGCTTTGTTTTGTCTGGGAAAAAGGAGGCTCAGTGGAGACTTTATTTCTCTTTAAAACTACCCAAAAGAAGGTTGCAGCAAGGTGGGTATTTGTTTTCCCAAGCAGAAAGTTAGAGGACAAGAGGAAACAGCTTCACATTGTGCCAAGAGAGATTTAGGTTGGAAATTAGGAAAAAATTCTTCACTGAAGTGGTTGTCAAGCCCTGGAACAGGTTGCCCAGGGAAGTGGTTGAATCATAGTCCCTAGATGTGTAGACGTGATGTTTAGGCACATGGTATAGCAGCAGACTTGGTAGTGTTAGGTTAATGGGGTGGATAGGGTGTTTGGTGCCATGATTTAGTTGATTAGATAGTGTTGGATGATAGGTTGGACATGATGATCTCAAAGGTCTCTTCCAACCTGGTTAATTCTATTCTAGTCTAGTCTGGTCTACTCTGTTCGTTGGACTCAATAATTTTAAAGGTCTTTTCCAGCCTAAACAATTCTATGATTCTAGTCTTTAAATCCTGGAAATCTGAGGATCAGATTAACCCTTAAGTCATGACATAACAAATATGAAGATCTTATTCAAACTGACCACAACAGCAGACTGTAAAATCACCACAAAATCTGATACCATATGACAGCACTTTGCTTTGCTTGAGCTCTTGGTGCTTAACTTAGTATTATATGTTGTTTGTATGCTAGGAAGGAGATTCTTTCCATAATCATACAAAGAGTAATGAAGCTGATGAATAGGACTGCGCTTGTTAATATCTGACTTAAAATTAAAACAGCTGCCTTTTCTCAGTTCCTCAGTCATCAGTGAGAAGGCAGGTAGAAAGATGGGCTGACAGCAAGATCCCTCATTTAGACATCAGGAAAGAAGTTAGGTGGATTGTTGCCTTACCCCACAAAAGCTACCGGCTGACAATCCCCAGATGAGTTTACTGCTGAGTAGCATCTCTATTAAACTTTGTGATTTGCCATTTTCTGACATGATTTGAGCAATTACATAAATACTGGCGACAGAATGGCAGAACACAATACCAAAGACTCTGCAGCTTTAACTGGTTGCTGTGATGTCTTATTGCTAATAAGCATTAATATTTTGACTTTACTGAGCTCATACATTCAGAAATCCTCTAAATTTTCCTGACCCCCTAGTACATGTAAGAACAGCATCATTATGCTTAAATCTGTAATTGTTTATAATATATTGTCTTTAAGCAAGGCAATGACTGAGGTGATAATGCACAGTTAAGAATAGACATAATACAGATACTATTTGCCAGGCAGCCTCGTAGCTGCTTGCAGATGCAGCTGGTTTAGTTTGGTTTGGAAGCTGAAGCTGAAAATGAAGTGTGGCTGGACGCAGCTTCTAAATATGGGCCAGAACCCCGACAACATGATATATACTGGCATAGCTCCTCTTAAGTAGTTGTGATAGTTTATGCCAGTTAGGATCCAACTCAAGAGCTTTTCTGATGTGTTAACTTGGTGTTGTTGGCATTTGTCTTTATTTCTCCTCTGATCTAGATAAGATAATCCTGATTTCTTAAAGCTGCAATACTAGTCTTCATGCTACAGAGGCTCTTTGCACATGTGACATTATCAAGGTAAAACAAAAACTGTCAAAACATAAATGCTACTTCAGTGAAGGCAAAACGTCATTTAGTCAGTTTATGACGAGTTATCCACCTGTGTTGCAAAAATTAGCAGTCTTTGGGTTAAGTGAACTGTCATTTGTAGGGTCTGTTTTGAAATATGGTGTGTCTTGAAGGTGATGGTCATAAACATTTCATTGGTTTTGTATTAGTGAAAAAACTGGGAATTTCCTAATGTTTGTTAGTAGTCAATGAGTACATATTCTTCACAACCTACTGGCTAGTAGACCATTATAGAAACACATTTCCATCTATTTCAGGACTATTGATCAGGTCTAAACTCTGTCTCCTCTGTTACTGTGGTCAGTATTAGGTATTTCTGATGAGCAGCCACTAAGGCTTCCCAATTCTAATGTTTCCTTGGAATGTTTAATATATATCTAGTAAAATGAAAGATTTAATGATGATTGTAAATTATGCAGCACACAGTCTTGCATGCTGTAAATTAGAAAATTGAGACCATTTACAGTTTTTTAAATATCTGTGTTTTAACTGTTTATCTTAATTCTATATTGTGTAAATCATGCATCTCCTCAATGTGTATCTTAGGTTGTTAGTATAAAAGAATTTTAAACACTTTTTTTTTTAACTATGAAAATTGATACTTGAAGCAAAAATATTTGTTCTGAAGAATTGGAAATATCTGATATACACAGTTCTGTTTGGAATGAGAGATACAGCACTACAAAATGGTCACAGGATCAGTACTCAGCTTGTGACTATTCAGAATATTGCTCAGAAAAATGACAAAAGCAGATGTGAAAGTTCTATTAAAAAAAACCAAACCACCAAACATCCAAGGCTGTGAAAGTCTAAGTGCAAGGGACATAATCTGTAGTATCTCTTCCTCATCTTTCTATGTTTTAATCAAATACAATGTTAATAACTCTGATACTGTAAGACCTTTTACTACCTTGCTCTGATGTTTTTCTGTCAAGGGCTAACTAATAGTTTTAGCTCTCTGAAGAACAACACAGCAAAGAAAAGGCAAATGCTAGGAAATGTATTCATTAAATAGTCAAGAGAATGCCAAGGACAAGCTCACCGTATAATGTGTTAGGAGAACATCAATATTTGAGAAAAGGAAGATGCTGCTTTGGTATAACGTATTTGTGAAAACTGGAATAAGCATGTTTTAAGCAAGGCTTCTCTTTAATTATTGTCTGAGTTTCACATAAAGTCTGCTTCATCAACTGGATAAATATTTGACTGCTGTTCAGTAAATTGCATTAGTTTACTTTAACTGTATGCTCAGCCTTATTCAGGCATCCTACATTAGGCAATGTAGTGTGTAATGCATCTCTGCAGGTGACCAGAGCTATTCTCTGTATGAGGTAAATTAAAACTCATATTTTAAAAATTAAACATTCTTGCACTTCATGATTTCAATATTTAATTATAACCTGTGTCAGGGCCTAATCTCTGACTGAGTCAGGCATGAAATTAATCAAAAACGAAGCAAAAGCTTAGCAGTTCTACTGCACTGTAAAAATAATTTTTTCAACAATTCTGTGATTCTTACAGAAGTCTTATGACAAAGACACTAGTCATCATGTAGTGAGGGCAACAGTTAAATGGTTAGAAAGTGGCCAAAATAATGATTATTTTTGTTGATTGCCTTAAAAACCCACAACAAACAAAAAAAACCCAAACAAAAACAACACCAAGCCCCAAAACAACCCCCCAAAAAAACCCCAAACCACAGCAGAACAGTTTACTCCTGAGATGCGAGCACACTGAGGATGTTGTAACATTCCAAATGTAATAAGTGAGGAAATAAATTTTTGGCTCTTCCTAAATCTATTTCAGGAAGGAAACACAGCTGCATTAAGAAAGTACAGTTTTGACATTCTCACTGAAGTTTCATCAGGTTACTATATAGGAGCAGATTATTTTACGTGAAGTATACTAAAGTTGTGGAGAGTGTGAATTACTTTGCTGCAAAATAACTATTTGTAGTTACATTTATTTGAATACTGGGAAAAGCTGGTGAAGAGCAGTGAGTTTCTTTTTCACTGTGCACAATAATCTTATCTTTCCCCCTCTTAATCTGCTTTTTCAAACTTGTTAAGTTTGGTGCCAAACTTTACAGCTAAGAAACACAGGAAATTGTGAGGTTCTGAAATAGGGCTGAAAAATATTCTTGAAGTTTCACAAAGTTCAAGCTTTTTCTGAAAAGTCACAAGACTGAGCTTTGATTTTACTTGAAAAAAACATTAATTCAGTCAGATTTGGTTTATTTTGATGAATTTGAATATTTTTTGTGGCCTCAGCAGTTCCTGAAGTGAATCATCTGCAAAAACAGGAAGTGCAGAGGCAGCCAATAATAGTGGAAAAATTCCCAAATGGGCTCCTAAAAGCTGACAGAACTACTTCTGACATAACAATATAAAGTATATAAATATGTTTGAACATACAGTGTAAATGGTAGCTTTCTTCCATCCCAGCACAGAGCTGATTGCCTTCTGAAGGCAGTCAGGTAGCAGGACTGAAGCTATTTTATCTCAGCTCTATATTTTCCTCAGACACAGGCTGCTTTTGTGATTTTAGGCTAATCATGTGCAACCTCCTTAGTTTTACCTGTTGCAAACCAGTTCACATCGCTAATGGTTTGTCTGATTAAGCAGGTGTTTGGCATATGAATCAAAGAAAATATTGCTAGAAGAAAGATTTGGAAGGAGGTAGCTGAGCATGAACTTAACTTCTGCTTTTATTTATAGTTTTGGGGGAGGAGGAGATGAGGGAAAGAAGAATCCCTTCTATCAGATACAGATCTTGAAGTACTGCATTTTAACAAGAAAAAAAATATTGTAGAGTTTATGCATTTGAGCCTGCTGCTCAAGATTGCTAAGAGCAAGACAGATAGAGCAAGAACCGCCAATGTATGACCATTTGGTTTTTGTTAGGATTTTTCCTTAGCCCTGGAATCACACTGGATCTCATCACTAAGAATATTTTACACCCATTAGAGTGCCTTGGCCAGTTGCAACTAGCAATCTACTTGGCTTTGCCTAGCCAGGATGATGTTCTTAGATAAAGCATGTTGCTCTCCACACATAAATGGTATGAGATAGCTTACGCTGGTAATTGTGCCACTATCATGGCTTTGAGTGCAGATGGAATCTCTTCTTTTGTACCCCTGAAAATAAAGTAAGTAAATACAGTAAATTTAAAAGTAAATTTACTCCTGTATTCAAGAGCAAATCCATTTGTCCTTGGGAAGTCAAATCTTGTGAGGACTGTGATTATTTACCAGGTGGGACTTACCAAGGCTAACTCTGCCTTGTTTCCCAGGCTCAAATGAATGGCACCACTTAAACAGGATTTGCTGTCATCAATGTACCTTCTAGTGAATCTGCCACTTATTTGAATGCCATGTACTCATCTTTTATAAGTAATTTAACTTTATGATAACATTTTAAAAATATACAGAAATACTGGATAAAAACCAAGCTATATTATCTAATGCACTGGTAAAATAAATTATTACAAAGGGTATTTGTTTTTAATAATGTCAGACAGCTTCCATTATGTCACATGAATATTACATTGAGTTGTTGATCTGAATCTGTTAAGAAAGGTTTAGCAGAATGTTTGAGTATATATAATTTTAGTAGGGTGGAATACAGCACAGAAAAACAGAGGCTTATTTTTAGGGGATTTAAGAACATTTTGGCCAAGTTAATACATATTTCTGATTTCCTTTAGGCTTTTTGGGGTCGTCTGACATCTGGAGTTTCTGTTGTACTTTTGGTTACAGCGCAAAATCTTGTTCCTTATAGGTTTCTAATGTGTAATAAACACAAGTGATTTAGAGCACTTCTGTGGGATTCTATCAGCCAGAGAAATTGCTCCTGTCACTCGAGCCTCCCCAGGTTTTTCTTGTAGATGCCTCAGCTGTTGATCAAGCAGAGCCTACACAAACTCTTCAAAATCAGAACTGCACATCTCATGCATTCTGCTCCCTTTCCCATGTGAAGGAGAATGACTTAGACCATTCTTATCACAGTGTTCTTATCCAATACTGTGAACAAAAAAAAAATCAGTTTAGAACAGGCCCAAACTTTAAATGAACTTGAACACTTTATTCATTTTTAATAGATAATGTTATAATCTGTCTTTAACTTTTTTTTAGTTGATATGCTAAAGAGCTATTGCAGAGTGTGTGTGACTGCATTTGTTGAGCCTTACACAATTACATTTGTGAAAACTTGTTTCAATTTTTTTCCTGATTTTGAATTATATAAAATACACTGTACTATGAATAACAGCTGCCAGATTTATTACAACAAAGGTATTGTTATACATATAGTTATTGGTATGCAACAGAAGATAGGTTAAAAAGTAACCACATTCTTTTTCATGCAATTCTAAAAGGCTTTTTCTTAGCACCCTGAGTGTTATTTGGTGTAAAACCCTATTTACTGGGAAACTTCAATAATTTCCCAATATTTTCATTTCTAATAATGGTATAAAATAATTACAGCTTTAGGAGTTCTATAGTCCTCACTGCTCTAGAGGTTTTCTAAATATTTTCATTATCTGATAGAAAATGGCTTTCTGCTCAGTATACCATACAAATCTGACCATGAAGTTACTTATTAGGGTAAGTGAAAGGTGTTGGTCTGTGCTTTTATTGCCCTATTTATGAAGTGATTGCTAAACCCAAATGTACCTTATAACCTCATGAATAAATCATGGAACCAGTCACTGTATTTATAAAAATGTCTGGTACTTCTTTCCACTTTCCAGCATTTGAACATCTTTGGGTGACTGAAATATATAATTACTAAATGGTGAGCAAATAAAGTTATCAGAGCTGGCTTTTGTGGCTCAAAATGTTTGCAAGGAAGTGCTGCTTTGAACTGAAGAACTCTGAATGTTGAAGCCAATTCATCTGTTTACATACACATAAACATGTTCATGTTTCCTGGTGAGGCTAGGAAGGAGTTTATGCTTCTTTCCAACTGCAGAGATGGTCTTGCAATGAGAAGCAAATGTCTCATATTTGAAGTTGTATCACAGTCTTGTCTCCTATCTAACCCTTCCTTTCCTTCAGTGTTTTGGACTGAGAACATGAAGCTTAAGGCAGAGCAGACAGTTCTTTAGACAGGCTGTTGGAGCAGCAAAGCAATTCTACCATGGGGCAGTAACAGTACTGCTGCCTGCCACCTGGTCTCACTGCTTGCCAGCCCTCCTGCTGTCCCCGAGCTCCATCCTACCCTCTGGTGTCAGGGGATGAGAACCAGCAGCTGCTCAATACAGTCACTACAAAGCAGTGCTGCACTGAGTTCATGTTCCCTTTGCCCTGTTGAACCCCTAACTTGGCTCCACCTGAGTGCTCAAGAAAGCAGTGAGATCTTAATCCTAACATGCAAGGGAAGAATGAGAAGCACGATATGATGGGAGATCAAAGGTTGCTACCATGTCCTGAAAGCTTTATCCTGCTCCTCTCGACACTTCTTTTGATATTGCCAGCTGTTTCCCTTTGAATGGCTAAGTACTACAAGAAAGTGACTACAGAGCCAAATGCCATTAGATACCATGCAAACATAATGCTGTGTGTGACCCACACAATTGCTCTAAGCTGTATTTTGTACCTTTTATTAAAAATTCCATCATCCCTGCTGATGACTTCACTAATGTGCTCCAGACATCTGTGGCAATGCTTAACAGTATCTCAATTTAAAACAAACTGGCAATGCTATCTCTGCCCAGAAAACAGCCCCTGTACACACAGTGGTCCTGGAGGTCTCACAAAGCTTGGACTTGCTAGCTAGTCCTGCGGGTAGCTAGATGCTGTAAGCAGTGCCATTGGTACTCACCCTAGACACTAATTAAATAACCAGGGGATCCTGTGTTAGATATCACAATGATATCATCAAGGCTATTCCTCACAGACTGCATACTTGAAGCAGTGGAAGCCATTACTTATGATGGCTGTTCAACACCAAAGTATGGGAATTTTGCTCCTGATTCAGCTCCTTTATGCAGTGGAGCCAAAACTGTGGAGTTGCTGTCCCTGGAGATGTTTAAAGAAAGAGTGGATGTGGCACTTAGTGGCAGTCTAGTTGATGTGGTCGTGTTAGGTCATAGGCTGGAGTTGATGATCTCAAAAGTCTATTCCAGCCTCAATAATTCTGTGACTTTGTAACTCCCCTGTGCCTAGTAGTAGTTGAAAAAGTTTTTCTGGCTTATTGACAGCAACTAAAGGATTCTTACAGCAGGGATTATATTTAAATGTTGCTTTCAGTGTAAAAGATTCTAGCTGGATAAGTATTTGTTATATCTCTATGTGGTATGTATTTGATTGTAAATAGTCCAGTACTGTAAACAGAGAAATAACAAATTAGTTTTCATTTAAATGCAACAAAAAATAAGTTTTGATGACTTACCTTGAAGTAAGTGCATGCAAATTGAGTCAACCTGGGACTCATTTGAAAAGGAGATGGAAACATTTATTTCTTTGAATGCTGAACATGCCTAATGTAACATTACGAACAAATGAAATATAAATTCAGTGCTTCTGACAAGCACAAACTGCTCCTTGGAGATCCCGTGAACAGTTTCTCTCTGTGTCAGATTTGGCAAGTGTAATGCCTTATTTATCTCTAGCACTTGCTGCATTGTTTTGTTCCTTGTAGAACACTTGCTCCAATCCTATTTTAAATTGGTTTATGTCTCCTGCACTAGTTTATTGTCACCAGAACACGTTTTTTAATATATGAAAGCCTGGACATGCATATTATATATATAAAGTTATAAAATTATACCCACAGGTAACAAAAACTTGGGCTTTCATGTGGTTCTGTTTGTTTGTTTGTTTTTGAGTTTGTTTTTTGTTTGTGTGTTTGGGGTTTTTTTGCTCACTTCTGACATATTTTATTCTTTTTCCAACCTGACCTTTGTTTTGTAAGTAAACCATGTAGAAATTCCCTGAAAAGTCCACATTTGCCATCTTTCTGTCCCCTCTACACTCTGGTATTAAATGTGTACATTCTAATATTAAATCTAATGACTGATGTTTTGAATCATTGGCAGCATTCATCCTCCACCTGCTGGTATCCTTTCCATGACGATTTATTTTCTATAAGAATTTTCAAATAGTTCCTGATACATGAGAATAGAATGGCCTCAAAATATAGGCAGTCTAAAATACAGAAAAGGGAGTTGTCCCTACATGTAGCATTCACTTACTAAGCATCTGCAATGTATAAAAAACACTTCTCAGGTAATTGGTAGTAAAGATAAGTAGAAGTATAATTTTCCATGGGAATGATGAAAACAAAACTAATGGTAGTTTCAAGCTTAGACTCAGATAACTCGAAATCCATTTTCATTTAGATAATTTCAATTACTTGTTAATATTCCATTAATATTTGGAGGGCAGCAGCAGAATGAGGGACAAATACATTTTTCTCAGGGTTCTTCATTATTACTGTCTTTCATCTCATATAAAATATCTATTGACAAAAGGAAAAGATGATTCAGAAACCAATAATGGTTTAATACTGCATTTATCTTAAGAGAAAGAACCATTGGTGGACTCCTTGAAATGAATATCAATCTTTGTTATTAGTTTCTTCCTATGGTAGTGTCCATATCATGTGGACAGCCTATTACTATTTTTTTGTCTGATTGCCACCTATATCTGCAGTGTCAGTGGAAAGATATTAAAATGAATTAACTCAGAAGCTAAATAAGTCTGTCTCTGGTTCAGATTTAATGCATATTGGCAAGATAATGTGGGCGAACTCCCAGAGGCAAATAGACAGTATGTTTGTCATACAAGGAAAGAAACTCTAGATCTGAATTACACAGCAGCATGTGGGGCAGTATTTGAACAGTTAGGCATAGGATTGCTGTCTTTTGGTGGGATATTTTTTTTTTCCCCCCTGTGGAAATACAGGTTATCTTACCAGCAGCGAGTCTGATTTTTATTCTGAGTGTTGAAGAGCTATATGATTACATTAGGCTAGTAGGATTCTACACCACTTTCATGAGATCCTCATCTGGAGTACTGTGTCCAGTTCTAGTACCCCTTTTACAAGGCAGATATGGAAATGCAGGAATGTGTCCAGAAAAGGGCCATTAGGATGGTCAGAGAGCTGGAGCACCTCTCCTACAAGAACAGGCTCAGAGTTGGGGTTGTTCAGTCTGGGGAAGAGAAGGCTCCAATGAGACCTTTCTGTGGCCTTCCAGTATCTGAAAGGGGATTACAAGAAAGCTGGTGAGGGACTTTTTCGGGTGTCAGGTAGAGATAGGACTAGGAGGACTAGAATAGAATTAACCAGATTGGAAAAGACCTTCAAGATCATCAAGCCTAACCCAACACCATCTAATCAACCAAACCATGGCACCAAGTGCCTCATCCAGTCTCTCTCTAGTGATGGTAACTCCACTGTAACTCTCCTGTGCCTAGTAGTAGTTTAAAAAGTGTTTTTGGTTTATTGACAGCAAGTCAAACTTAGCCTGGAGAAGAGGAGGCTCAGAGGAGACCTCATTGCTGTCTACAACTACCTGAAAGGAGGCTGTAACCAGGTAGGGGTTGGTGTCTTCTCCCAGGCAGCCAGCACCAGAACAAGAGAGCACAGTCTCAAGTTGCACCAGGGGAGGTTTAGGCTGGATGTTAGGAAGAAATTTTTCACAGAAAGAGTGATTGGCCATTGGAATGGGCTGCCCAGGGAGGTGGAAGAGTCACCTTTACTGGAGGTGTTTAAAAAAAGACTGGATGGGACATTTAGTGCCATAGTTTAGTTTAGAAGTTGGTGTTGGGTGATAGGTTGGACTCAATGATTTCAAAGGTCTCTTCCAACCTAGTTAATTCTGTATTTCTGTGTGAAGGTTGGGTATTCACTTGTCACAGTGTCTCTTTCTCAGTGAAGATTTCTGTAGAGAAGTGTGACTAAGATTTCCAAGCCAGGTGGAACTTTTATTCCCTCTGCATTTACCACCATGAAGCATAACCACAGTGCAGAAGATGCAGTCTTTTTCTGTCTGTTCTTTATGCCTCGTGATTCATAAGAAGTGATACTTTCCAACCTGCCCCTCTTCCTGAAGGCTTCCTGTTCAGAGTTGATTGATATGTGAATGCATTTTCCAGATATAGTTTATTGCTTTTTTTGTCCTCCTTTCCTTCCTTATTTCTGAAAAAGCAACAGTGAGGGGGAAGAAATGGTCTGTAAATGAGGCACAAAAGCAGAAATTTATTGAATGATGAGAGCAGACCCAAGGGGCCTTCAGGTTATAAAAAAAAAAAAGTAATTAGTAATACAACTAAACAGCTCCTGCTCCACCACCACCATCGGTTCACCCTTCCCAGAGTCAGGGGCAAGACCCTCACCAGCCAAGATACCACACAGAGGAGCTCAGCCCCAGTAAGGAAGCCCAGCCAGCACCTGTGGATAACATTGGAGTAGCAATCAATTCCCTTCCTAACAACCGGGGGGCCACCAGGCCCCCCGGCCTTTGTTGTCACCACCACCATCACCCAGTGTGCACCATGGGCACTCACCAGTGATGAGAGGAGGATCCTCCAGCCCAGATGGGCTCAGCTTAGGGTTTCTCCCTTTCCTGGCAGGGATTAAAAAGGGGAGTGGGTGGGGAGGGCCAAGTGGCCACACCTGGAGTGGGAGGAGACTCCAACATAACCCAGGTGCTCTGGGATTTGAGGGGAAAAAGGGCAGAAACAGGGTGGGTGAGGGACTTTTAGGGTATGAAGTAAGGATAGGACTAGGGGGAATGGAGAAAAAAAAAGAAAGAAAAGAAATGGGTAGATTCAGATTGGATATTAGGAAGAAATTCTTCACCATGAGGGTGATGAGACACTGGAACAATTTACCCAGGGAGGTGGTGGAAACCGCATCTCTGGGAGTTTTTAAGGCCAGGCTGGATGTGGCTCTGGGCAACCTGATGTAGTGTGAGGTGTCCCTGCCCATGGTAGAGTAATTGGAACTGGATGATCCTTGAGGTCCCCTTCAACCCCAACAATTCTATGATTCTAAACCAATTTTGCAGTTTAGGCTGGATGTTAGGAAGAAATTCTTCACAGGGAGTGGTTGGCCATTGGAAGGGGCTGCACAGGGAGGTGGTGGAGTCACTGTACCAGGAAGTGTTTAAAATAAGATTGGATGAGGCACTTGGTGCCATGGTTTAGTTTATTAGATGGTGTTGGGTGATAGGTTGGACTTGATCTTGAAGGTCTTTTCCAACTTGGTTAATTCTATGATTCTATATGTAAAACCCAGCACTTAGATGTGTTATATCTCATGCTGTTGAACTCTGCCCATCTGTCCAGCCTGTCAAGGTCCCTCTGCAGAGCTCTTGCACCCTCTAACAGATCAACATGTGCCCCCAGCTTGGTGTCATTTGCAAATTTACTGATGATGGACTCAATACCCTTATCTAGATCATCAATAAATATATTGAATGGGATGGGGCCCAGCACTGATCCCCAAAAGGAAGGAAGATTAGATTAGACATTAGGAAGAAGTTCTTCACTATAAGGATGGTGAGATGCTGGAATAGGTTGCCCAGGAAGGTGGTGGAAGCCCCATCCCTGCATGATTTTAAGGCCAGTCTGGATGTGGCTCTGGGCATCCAGACATCCCTGCCCATAGCAGGGGGCTTGGAACTAGATGGTCTTTAAGATCCCTTCCAACCCTGACAATACTGTGATTTCCCAAAACATTTCAACCTTTCTGATGTTACTAGAGATTTGGAATCTTGGGTGAAATAGGATGAATCCTGATGAAGCTAATATTGTAGTAGGACAATTACCAAGATCAGCAAAACCCAAACACACAGTACAGTTGATTTTGCTTCAGAATGTTTCTTTTCAGATACTCTGGTAAGAAAAATTGAAGTCTGAGAGATTAAGTTTGTGCATAACTTGTATTGCTTCAAAATGATTGTTCTAAAAATCAAATACCTTGACATGTGTTGCCTGCACCTGATCTAGTGTGAGGTGTCCCTGCCTGTGGCAGGGGGGTTGGAACTGGATGATATTTGAGGTCCCTTCCAGCCCTGGCAATTCCATGATTTTAAACTCTACTGTATTAGCCATGATTGAAAAATTGTTCTCTCTGGGTTTACCTATTTTTTTTTCCCCCCCATCAAATTTATGGTCAACATAAAGTGAAAAGTGTAGTTATTTTCCATATTAGGAATTCCATATTCTTGAGAGATGCCAATCCACATAACAAAGCTACCCTGATGTGATGTAATAGGCAACCTGATCTTGTGGCTCTGGGCAACCTGGTCTAGTGGAAAGTGTCCCTTTCCTTGGCAGGGGCGTTAGAACTAGATGATCCTTGAAGTCCCTTCCAACCCTGACAATGCCGTGATTAATTTCACATATCAAGAATGTTCAATGTATAGCTTCATAAGAGAAGCACTTTTGCATCTCTTTATCTTTGTTCTCTTGCAATGAATTTTGATTAATATTTCCCTGATGACTACAACAATCTAATTAAAAAAAAGAAAAAAAGAAAGTTCTAAGGAAAAGCTAGTAGATTTAGCTATGTTAATGCAGTGACACTGCAGTACATACAAAGAATCAGCCTGAAAAATGTTAAGTTGGCATGAAATAGTTCTTGGAGTTTGCAGCAGCCAATCATATTTGCTTTGCTTTTTATTATATTTGGTCCACATTCATTTGACAATCTCTGTGACTAATTTGCTCGTCATATGTGAGTGGTGACTGGGTCAGAGTATGACCCTCTGCTACTGAAGCAGGTTGGTTGGCTCCTAGGGTCAGTGTTGAAGCTGAAGCCGGTGGGTGATGCCACCTCTCAGCGCTGTGGTGCTTGTGCGTATGACTCCAGCCACTCTTTTACTGTAGCAGCAGCTGCCTCCCTTTGTTGCATCACTGCTGTCTGCGTTTTATGCCTTTTATTTTTCTCTAATTAGTCAACAAAGACAGGTTTACAGACTGGACTAAACCTGACTCTACACATAAGACATGTAAAGCAGAAATAGGCAGTTTCAGCAATGACCTTTAACTGGCTCCATTTATTAGCCAAACAGTAAGCAAGTAACATGTTGTGGGCAGTGTTTTGCTGTTGGCTTTGGCTTTATCTTTTTAATCTATACTGGCGTGAAGCATGCCAGAAGACCTTACAGGCTGCCAGACCGGGAATTACTGATCTAATGGTTATAACAGAGCTTTCAGAAGCAGGACAGCTGGTGTTTCTTCCTACTATTTTCAACAGCTTTCTGTCTTAACTATAATGGATCATTTCCCTCCTCTCTGTCTTAATTAACTCACCACCTATATTATAGAGATATTAATTCCTACCCATCTTGGCCTACATATCAATTATTATTATGCTGTGACTTCATGTGAATGTGCATTTAATAAGAAATATTTCATAAATAAAATTTTTAATGCCTTTCTTTTGTTTTGTACTATGTCAGTTAGATACTCTCTTCAAAGCTGAACATGGTTGATTGTCTCCTATATCTTAAATGATTCTTCTGTCTGACTTAATCAAAAAGAGTTGTTTCAATGATGATTAGAACTCCTTCATTTGTCTCTAATAGCACTGTTTTTAAGATTGGAAAAGCTGTTAGTCTCTCTTCCGTGCAATCAAACAACCTTTATCTGCCATTTGGTATCACAAGTAGCAGTTTTTCTTTATGCCCTCTTTTGGTACAAGAAAGGAAATTTTATCCTTTTTCTACATTTTCTCTGCTTCATTTTCACTGAAAGAGTGGGTGGGATATGCCCTTGTTCTCACAGAACGGGATGTTATAATGCCTGAACTTTATCCCTTGTGTTTCCAAGTGTCTTCTCCAAGTGAGTCTTCTGTTTTAGTAAAATTGGACAGTATACTCAGTTTTTCATAATACCATGACACAGACTGGTAAATAAACCACAGGATGCTTTTTCTTTTTTGACTTCCCCCTCTCCCCCATTCTTATTTCAAAGTGATGAGACCATCAGAAACTCAGTAAAGACACATTGCAAAGGGGTTAAGAACATTTTTCAGGCTATTTCTTCGGGAAGGTAAAAGTAACTCCCCCCTTTTTTTTTTCTTTTCTTTTCTTTTTCCTTTTTTTTTTTTTTCATTTGGCTTTGGGTGGCCAATTATGAAGGCCTGTCTTTGGGTAAAAGAAATAGGGAGAGTACCAGCCTACTTAAATCCAATCCATGCAGAAATATTTTGCACTATGTGGATCCTTGGCCCAGATAGATATTTGTTAGCTGTGCAAGTACCTAAGTTTCAGATAGTGAGCAGGATGGGCAGCTGGTACTATTGAGTTTGGACATGTATCATCAGCCTAAATAAAAAAAAATTCTGTATTAAGTCTAAGACACAGGTTGAAGCCTCAGAAGTGTTCCCAAACCTTAGAGGAACTGGACGCTGTCACGGAAACTAGGTGAAAAGAAACACCGACTTGGCATGTGTATCAATATATAGCACAGGACCTCCTTAAGATCCTGCCATTAGTGTAATCTGAAATAGAAATCTGAACCCAAATCCACCCTATCTAATGTGGGAATGTCCTATTCACCAGGCTTCTTGAAAAGGAGGTAGAGCTTCCTCAGTATTTCCTGTTAAGGCTATTAAATGCTGTATTAAGTAAATGTGAATTACGAGAAAGGTTAAGGGAGGAGCAAGCACGGACATTCTCCTGGGACACAGGAAACTTAGATTCACGTACCTGTTCCAAATAATGCTTAACTGTTTATATGAAATGGTAGAGAGACTGAGTTTGAACTAATAAATCTCCCAGATAAACATACTGAAAGTGGGAAGACTGAGCAGGAGGAAAATGCATTACTGTTGTCACTTCAGCCCCCATGATATTGCTTCTGGTTGTTCAGTAGGTAATTTCCTTTTGATAAAATAAATGGTGAAAAATAAGCCTTTTCACATTACCCATTTAAGCTGGAAATGTTTTCTTCCACTCCCTTTTTGAAATAAAGCAGAATGTCATCTTGGCATTGTGTGGAGGGGCAGCAATAGCTGTGATCTGATAAACTAATTTCATTCTTCTAATTTAGATTTAGTTGCAACCCCTTGTTGTGGACTGGCACTCCCAGTGAGTAATCAGGAAAAGATGGTTTACCTTTGAGTTTATACCAGTATGGCTTAGGCTGAGTAAATGCTAGGTGTGCAGAGTGTCATCTAATTGTCTAGTTTTCCCTACAGGGGTCTATCCCTGTTAGGCAAACGCTGTGCCAGCCCAGCAATGACTTGAACCTAACCTGGGTAATAAGTGCACATGAAATTTAGTATCTCAGCAGAACCCAAAGCTTTTGACAATCAAATGGTTAACCCTTTCACAGATCTGTTTCTTGGGAATTGAATAAATGAGGGCATTGTAATGTAAAGAACATTTGTTGGCTGAAGGCCACCATGAGGGAGATTAGTGGGGGGTATTAAAGATGAAATTATAAAGTCTCAGTGAAAGAGATTCACTTGAATTCAATGATAAATGACAGTGAAAGGAAGAGAAGGATATTTCTGAGATGAGCTGTATTTCCCTAAAGAAAAATACTTGTGAGATCAGATTTTTAAAGAAGGAGTATTCTTTTTATATTATTGAAAAGGTTAGATTATATCATTTTTGAGAGCTCTGTTATACTGAATGTAATAAAAATTGACATGAAGTGTTTTAAGTTTGTTGATAATTCCATACTATTCTGACCCACTTTATCTGAATATCTTAAAATTCAATTTCACTTGTAGAAGGTATTCTCATATTATCTTGCTATATAGGCTACAAAGGCTGGTAAATCCATAGATGTTCAGGACCACTCATGCAGAAATGAAATATTTAACTACAAGGGTATCTTGTATTTCAGAAGTTATTTGCTGACACTTCATTCTCTGATCCTTGTAGTCCATACAAAATGATTTGCACATAGGAAATACAAGTAAATGCTTTACAAATTGACTTTTTGAATATTTTGTTACTACTTCTAATAGATTTTATTAAGTGCTTTCTGCTCAGAATGTTTCAAATGTTGTGGGTTTTTATCATTTAAAAGCACGTTGCATGTATTAATCCTCTTAAAGGATTCCTCAGTTTTCCTCAACAAAAACAATAAGAGGATAGGGGTGTACATTCTCACAACAAGACATATGAAAGCTGATGTGTATTAATTATGCTTATTAATTTAACTATTGTTAAAAGAAAGATTAATTATAATGCTTTTATTATAGGGGGGAAAAAAAAACCTTCCATATTTTTCCTGTTAAGTATAAACAGGTAGAAGACACTGATTTTTTGCTTAGTGCAGGTGGTTATTAATATAGAAATATCACTAATTTTCCTCCTTTAACATTTAGAACAAATTACAGTGCACATTTCATTGAGTAAAAATGCAGCCTCATGTCATTCTAAATCACATTAAGAATCAGTTGAAGTTGGGGAGGTGGATGTCGAACTGTCAGATTTTAGAAAGAGTGGAAAAACTTGAGATCAGATTTTCAGCCTACAAATTCAGATGGAAGAATTTAATCAGCCACTTTCCGTGTGCTTCACTGACTATCAGAAGTTCTGTCTGTCACATACAGATGTGGGTATGAATGTCTGATGTATGTTTCCCAGCTCTACCTAATTGGATAACTACAGAACTGGTATTAGAATAGACAGTCAGTAGTCAGACCTGTAAACTGGACACCAGCCAAATTTGGAACGGGAAGCTTCTATGTGTCCCTTCTATGACAATAAACTGGTAACAAATACTAGCACTGAATCAGCTTTTTCATATGGCATTTTAGGATATGGCTACTGTTACAGAAAAACAGTTTCTGTTGTTTGTTTGAAAGTGTAACTCTTTGATTTCTGTGTGAATTATTTTTATTTCTTGCACCCTGGAATGGAAGAATAGAAAGACCCTTAGCAAATGCTGAGAAATGCCTATGAATCACCTCACCCCAAAGATTTCCATTCTTATTCACATGCCCTGGTAACCCATAGGGAATCCCAAAGTGTTACTAGCCACTGTCATGGATGGAAATGAGTACATTATAAATTTTACCACCATAAAACACTTTCTGAGCTTGCTTCTTGTGCTATGCCAAGAATATTACCCCATCCAACTTGGCAAACAGACTGTCCTTTATTATGTGTACGATAGCATGAGCATAACAGACCGTGCTCATTTTCTTGCCATTCCTCACTACAGGACATGTAGAAAAAAGATTCATGATGGGAGCAGACACTGTTCAGTGGAATTGGAGCGTTGACAGAGCAAGTTGAATGGTAACATAGATTTCAAACATTATATTGTAAAATTCCTGTAACACATCTGGTCAGTGCTGTTGCTAGAAGTTACAGCCTGACTCCACTGGGCACACTGGTTTGCCTCAGTTCAGTTACCTGCATTTAAATACAGCCTCAGCAGAATGGAAAGGCAATGAGATTTTTTAATAATTTGCTGGAGGGCTTAAAATATCTTAGGAGAACAAGATGACTATCTAAAAAAAATTATATAATTCTCCTGGGTGGCACATTCATGGCTTCATGACTAATTTGAGATGGCATAATTTTAGAGATACTAAGAAATACTATGACGAGGACAGAGCTGCCACATCCTAAGATTTCAACGTTCTGTCGCAATGTGAGGGTATAAGGCTGCTAGAAAGGGCACAATACTTGTCAATTAAATTAAAAGTGCCAGGATGGGTGTCCACGCTGTTGAGTTCCTGAAATGGAAATGTGACTTGTTTTGCTTCAGATGTTACTGAAGCCTATGCTTTGATCAACTCAGTTATGGAACATTTCAGAGTCTCAAAGGTGAGATAAAATTTAAATTAACTTGTTAATTAAAGCAGGAGATTAATTGGTTTCTGGTTCCTACTTGAATTTGGGTAGAATTTAAAATTTTCTGCTATGCAACCATAAACAATTTGGAAAATTTGTGAGGATTTTATTTCTTTCTGAGAATTGCACTTCCAAAACTGCAATTGGAAGGATGTTTAAAGTAAAGTTTGTTAATATGAGCGTGAGATTTGTACTTGGTGTTCTCCAAAGTGGTTCAAACTGGCTTGTTGCCGTGGTCTGAAATAGTCTAAACAGACCAGTTTACAGGAAACACAAGAAGCCCAAATCTTATTTAGAAACAGAGGAAGGCAAATTATTACGTGGAACAGCATTTTAAGATATGCTAGAGAACTGGTTGGATTTTTTGGTAGTTTTTTTCTTTTCTCCTTAAGTAAAAAAAAAAATGTATTGTATCACTTATCATCTTCCTTTCTATATGTTTTGGAAGAAACATCTAAGGAATTGTCTACTGAGATAAAACAAACAAACAACAACAAAAAAAAAAGATAAAGAGATGTCTAAATTAGGTGAGGCCCTCAAGTTAATATATTTTAAATTAATTTCTTCAGGGGGAAGTAAGGGGATTATGAGCACTGCTCCAACATTCAGTGCTTTAAGGTATGACATGCATAATGACGTGGCTGCTTTGCTGTGACATCGAAGCATGTCCCCTTCATCTACACGCTCCTTGTCAAGCACACTCTCCCTGCATCTTGAACACATTCATGTGTTACTAGATATAAAACTAAATAAACAAATGAGCCTTTTAAGGATCTTCCTGGAAATCCAAAGTGTTCCAGATTGCTAGCTGTAGTATCATTTGAGAGGAGGGTATGCCCTATTAAACTATTGATACTACGTAGCATGATTGAGGCCTTCCATGATGTAGCTATATTCATACTGCATAAAAATAATAATGATCTTAAAATAATATTCAGCAGCACTGAAATGATGTTTCTCTGGAAAACAGATCCTGGTTTTCTGATGGATTGTTGCTATTGTTTTAGGGGCAAAATGGGTTGAATGTATTCTTTTACTGTCTTACCAACCACTAGGACACAGCAACGCCAGATGGTTGAGGTTCATAGCCAGCACTTTATGTACATTAAAAAATATTTAATGACACTTTAATGCTCAAGAGTAGTCTGGATTTAGAAATAATGTTTCAACCACCAATCACCTGCAAACAATGAATAACCCTTGAGTGCCAGAAAAAACAAGAGATTGTGCATACCTTCCTGGAATTATGAACAGATTTCTGAACTGATGGAAATTCAAGTAGCGTTGAAAGTTGTGGAAAGGAAAGGTGTAGAACAACCACATGTATAATAACCCAGAAACACAGCTATATTATTTGGACAGAAATGTTTAAGTTTAGCATGACAAAAAGTGTGAAGAAATTGACTTGAAGTGTAGGTAGATATGGAGATAGTATGTCACTGAAATTTTTCACCTCGTGCCCAGAGAAGATCTTTAGGAAGTTTAAATAGGAAGAAAATGACACGAATATTACAGTACTTGAGTAATACCAGATTTGAAGATGACATTTTCATGTATGTGGATGTGTTAGAGATCTTGACATTCAAAACCCAAATGCATTAAAAGAAGAAAAAAAAAACCAGTAGAGTAAGGATAAGTTTTTGGGATACAAAAAAAAAAAAAAATAGGCAAAGTCAGTTATTTTTTTTAAAATTGCTCACTAAAACCTGTTTACATTCAAATAAAAAGAACTCAACTTATCATTAAAACTGCTTCACGCTTCCCAAAACAAAAGCTTGTTTTCTTTACTTGTAATTTTGCCAAGCTTGAAACATCTGTTCTGAAATTTCCCAGGCAGATTGAATTTTTGGAAAATTTCAATCCCAATAGATAAGTTTCTTCCAATAACAAGATTAGACTGAAAGATGCCATGACTTATCCAGGGCCACAATGGAAAGTTGAAAGAGATGAACTAAGCTTGCACCTTAGAAACTGTAGTGTACTCTCTCGGTCACAAGGTAGCTCCTCTTTATAAATCAACG
The DNA here is from genome assembly GCF_026170545.1 of Melanerpes formicivorus. Classification (NCBI taxonomy): domain Eukaryota; kingdom Metazoa; phylum Chordata; class Aves; order Piciformes; family Picidae; genus Melanerpes; species Melanerpes formicivorus. The sequence continues at coordinate 29,389,429 of NW_027142355.1, read as the reverse complement.
ATATGCGTACTTCATAATTCCACGTGATTCACTAAAAATATTTGTCCCTGAAAAGAAACACCTGCCAGTTCTGTTTTCATATTAACCCCTCCACACTTAAACACAATAGTCATGTAAAATCACAGGAGCACACCTAAGTAGCTGTGGTATCTCTCGGCTGTGATACTTGTTATCAGGATGTGATAATGCGGAGAGAAAAAGGAGAGAATTGATCTTCAAGAATTTTTCTTCATGTATACATCTTTATTATTAGCTAACACAAATAATACAGATGCATTTTTAATTGCACAATGCTGGAAAAATAGAAACTGTTTCAGAACACAATAGACCTGTGGAATTACTATCAAGGAAGGTTAGTTACTCCAAGAGATTTCAGTTCAGTTGCCAAAAGAGCCATCTAGAGTTCGTTGTTAATAGAATTTGAGAGCAGCCTTATGTAAAAAATTAATTTAGCCCCCTCTACTAGGAATAAATCTGGATCATGAGCTCAGCTTCATACTTTGGGCCCATTTCCATGAAATTCAGAGGGGTTTGGTTCAACATACACTGTTTAAGATGCATATAATTCAAATAGCCTTCTGTAGAGAATCTTCCTTACATTCATCCTTCCACAAAGAGGTTCTCCATAAAAGCTCTTTCTTTCAAGCCTGATAGCTCCTGTACATGAATAACTTTCACCATAGGAACTCACTGAGGCAGCAAACCCCGATCTTAGTGTCTTTTCAGAAAGAACAGGCTCTTGGAACAATATTCTCTTAGCTCCCTTTAGAAGCAATTAACTGCTTCAAGTACATCTGGAGCTTATTAAGTCTGGGATAGGCCTTAAAGCTACAGTTCACATTTCACTTCAGTTTGGTAAGAAGTCAAATAAAAGGGTGATTTTAAGAAGTTGGGTAATGCTTATTCCATATTGCTGGCAAGCAAAATATTCTATAGATGGTGCTTGCTTCCTTTGGCAGGCAAAACTTTATTTCCAGCCTAGAAAGCTTCATATCATATGAATATTTAATTTCCCTTCACTTTGACTGGAGAAAATGTACAGTAGGACATTGTAAAGGCTTTTCATAGTTTCCAGCTGTGTGATCTATACGGCCACATAAAGATCTATGGCATCTACTAAGACTGCCTGAATTCAGAAATCACATAGGTGTAGCTATGCTCACCAGCTTGTTGGGATTTTGAGATAAATGATTAAAGGACCACAGTTATCAAACTATGGAGTGATAATGATAGTTGATATGTATTAATTGAAGCTACCTGTATCTCTCTACATATTCCCTTTTTTTTGGCTTTGGGTCTGTTCTCAGCACAAGGATGATTAGGAGAAAAAATCTAATAAAATTATTTAGTGACCTCTCTTTCAAGAGTGTGTACATCCTTCGCTAAAATTAGCAATTCACAAGAAGTGGCATAACCTGGATGTGAATTTCACTTTCTCTGAGACAGTGAATGAAACCAGAAAATTGTTTGGAGTTTTCAGATAGTCCAGAGTCCTAAAATAGCCAAAGAGGGCAAGAAATGGCAGAAGTGAATACATCTGAGTATCTGACACTGTGCAGATTGTTTTAATATGCTGACCACACCAGTGATATCTGTGTTTCGTGTGAATATGCTCTAGGAAAAATCATAAAATTTTGAGTGAGATAACCCTGAAATAAACTTTTTGTCTTGGTAAAACTGCATAGATCTGAGACAGCTAGAATCAATCTAATTGGAATCTAGCAGAAAGAGTAAAATATTGATTTCTAATATTAAAGAGCCAAGACTTAAATATAAGCATAATGCACTTCAGACTGAATGTGCCAAATCAATGTGGTTGGTTTCATCAGCTAATAGAAGCTATAGACAGTAGATCAGCCTCTTCCTGGAAGATGGATGCGAACTCACCTACATTTCACTCTTTTTCCATAGATTGCTCTGCAATTGGCAAGGAGTGATTATACCTGCTTCAGGACTAGTGACTTTTTGTTGGTGGTCTAAAGCTCCCACACAAAGTCCAGCTGATGTTCTGTGAAGTGGAAAATAATGCATGATTGAAGATCCAAGAACATGCGGAGATATATATGAATTTTGGGTAGGTAGCCTTTTCTCTGGTGTTCCCTAATATGTGAATCCTGACTGAAACATTGGCTATTCAACTTTAATGGTTTTTTTGAATATATTTTAAATAGGCATAATATAAACGATATTCCCTTCAGTTGGCACTTCTCCTGGGACGTGCATGCCTTAGAGCATTTTTAATAACTTACAGACATATGAATGTAACAGAAAACTGCCTATTGTTCTTCCACTGACCAAGGAGCATTTACCTTCATAAGAGTGCCAGAATGTTTTGTGACTCTTCCTCTCCAAAATGCAGCTCCAGCAGGCTAAGAGGTTGGGGGTGGGGGGAAGGGAAGGAAAAAGACTATGCTGACAATAGCATTGTTTTAATCCTAGGTAATCTGTCAGACTGGGCAAACTAAATGAAAATCTCAACCAAGCTCTAAGTGAGACTTGTGTTCCTATTATCAATAATTCTTTCAAGGCTGGCAAGGGATTGCTCTGTATGATTTCAGCACACTCAGAAAACATGGAGTCATTTTGGAAAATCTGGTGAGAGTGAGGATAGGGGTCTTAAAGAAAGCAGTGGTAAAGTTAGAGATTATTCTCAGAGAATGACTAGTAGCTTGAACAATAGCATCAGTCTTGTATTTAAATGCTTTATATTCTCCTTATCTGGTGTTTCAGCAAATAGCTGAGCACTGTCATAATGAAAGTGTCCTGGAAGCAGTGCTACTCTGATTCTTCAACTCACATCCTAAATATGTGTTGCACCCTAAATTTAGAGAGGATTTTTTTTAAGATTTATTTTAATGATGGTGAATGTCAGTTACATTGATCCTTGTCACTGTTTTTTCTTATTGAAGTTGAATTGGTTGTGCCATTAATTGTGGGTAAAAGTCTGAGGGTTTTTTGTTTGCACAGCATCTGTAATAATTAGGTAAATTAAATCAGTGTAATAATAGTAAATAAATAATAATAGAATATAATTTAATAATTTTTTTTTAGTTCTGATTTTTGAGGCTTATTGAAATCTTTCAGAAGATCATTGTTATAACAAAAATACAGTATAGTACTCAGAAGTAGGACTGGAAGAAAGAATTTGTGTAGGACAAAGAATGTTATGTGAAAAGCACAAGAGAAATAAGTGAAACTAAAAGAAAAATAATTTAGAGGCATGCAATTTAATTTAATTTAATTTCACCATGTCTTTGTGAAATGTGTATATTTTTTGGTGGGATTCTATATTTTATAATTGGGACAGAAAGTGAGAGCAATATTTGGCAATTAACCTTATAAGTTGTATATATTTACATTTATAACTCTGAAGCAAAATTTTCCTTTTGAAAGTGTTCAATTCCTAGCATAAATTTTTGAAAGACCCTTATGTTTATCCATGCCAATAAGTTTACATTTTCTGTGTAACATGTTTCTTTCTTTATGTATTAGGTTTGCCAGAGTCCTTCTTGCCTGCTCCCTCAGATTAGTTTATTTTTGTTTCATAAAGACACTAGCAGAAGAGAGGAAAGCAGTTTAGATCCAGTCTGTGAAAGCAGTTTCATTCAGTAAGAAGTTATCTTGTTTTAGCTTGCATTTTTGTACTTACGCCAGGAAGGAAAAGGATGTGGTGTCAGGCTTTGAAGATTATTGCTTTCATTTTGTCTGCTTCATGTGATGTTTTGTAGCTATCTTGGAAAATCATATACAAAATAAAATTGTTTTAGCATTTATTCTGGGTAATATTTTTATATCCGAGAGCGTCTACCAGACACTCTTGCAGTACCGATGGGTTTTTTGCCAATCTCAAGCTTTAATGTTTACAGAATATGTTCTCCAGGGAAGTCTCCAGGGTCTGCTTCTGAAATTGGATCCACTTGGGTGAAATCATGTCAAGGCCCATTCACTTCCAATAACTTGCAGGTGCTTAATATTTTCATGTAGATCTTCAAAGCTCTACCTCTATTGTATGTGTCCAAGGCACTGTCTATAAAGTACTTGACATACATTTCTGGATAGCACACCCACAGGCCTGATGAGGCCATAAAGTTCAGTGGTTAAATACCTGAAGATTTCACAAATTCATGGATTTTGTCTTTTACTTCTAATCACGTTGATATCCTTGAATCATACTCACCATATAACTCCTTGCATGAAAGAGACATTACAGAGGTAATTTTTGTTCCCAGTTGCTCAAAGCACTGCACTATGGGGAATGCTCTCCAAAAACCTGAGAGGCTCAAGAGTTTAAATTTTCAGAGTTGGGATCTGAGTGTGGGTTTCCTGCAGGTGAATGCTTTAGTTTGGTCTTCTGTATTACTTAAACTCTCTTACTACTCCTGGCTCTCTGCTGTGATCATGCATATTAAACTGTGTTAAGCACCTCAAACTAGAAGAGAGGTCACGTCTGAGAACCTCAGCAGTGGAAAGAGTCAATCAGTCTCCACCTAGGAGATGGGTGGCTCCCTGCCTGGGATACACACACACACACACACACACACACACACACACACACACACACACACACTTTATTCACATTTCCTACATTTTATCATTTCCCTGCCTTTGGCAGATTTTATTCTCACTAGCCTGTTTCTTTGGGAGCTTCATGGCAGCAGGAGCCCATGTGCCTGCTGCGGGGTTACAGATTCCACATAGCAGTAGGGTAATTAGGTTCAATGTTGCAACAATTTACTTTGAAGTCCATTAAGTAGACATAGCCTTGTTAGTTTATCTCTGAAGAATAGAGGATGGAATACAAGGATAATTATCAAGAACGGTAGAAATGACAGCCCCAACAAATAATGTCAGGAAAATTAGAAGGTCTCAAAATAAAAGGAATTGACCTTGTAGTGTATAAATAATGACAAACAATGGGACAAAGGTTGCACTTTTATTTTGAGAAATGAGACAAAGGACCTGACAATACTCACAGATAAATACAAGCATAACATCTACAGCAACCCCAACTGTCAGAGGTCACTCTGGAGTCACATTTTACAAGTTACAGGCTTCAAACCTTTGGTAATATTTCAGCAAATAAAACAAAAATGAACTTCCAAGATTTCTTACTAACCATAACAGCTATTCATCATTTTAAATCTCTACCGGCATTTTCAGAGCTTTTCTGTCACATTCACCGTAGTGGCAGAAAATTCCTGTATGGAGCTTGTCTTTTCACCCAGCAGTTCCAATTACTTCGGTCCTTGACTGCTGCTTTGACAACCTCACTTCTGAGCCATCCAGCAGTGTGATAAAAATTAGGAAACAACAAAAAACAATGTGTGTCTTTTGAACAGGCTATTTCTTAAAAAGTGTTTGAATATGTGTCAGTTAATTACCATGCTCCATGGTCATAAACCAGAGCAGATTTCAGCATTTGTATTTCTTTCATCTGTAGTCAAGCATTTCTTCTCTGAGACCTGTCACAATAACAGATACAGTTTCCCTGTGTCTTCATGGTGAAGCAGAGTTGGGTCTTTTAAAAACTATTATTGTCATTATCCTATGCTTTGTAATGTGTATACATAGATTTGCAAAAATAACCAACTAGGGTCAAAAACTCCTTGAATTTTTCCTAGACAACGCTCTTGCATTTTAAATGTGAACAACTTTAGGTATAAATGTATACAGCTATTTTTAATATATTAAAAAACTGAAGTAGAAGACAGTGTAATTTTCATCAGAAAACACTGCTGCTGTTTCACCACACACTTGCCATTAATAGTCTATGTTTTGAGTATAGCCATAGCCTTGCTATTTGAAACAATTCATTGGAAACAGTTTTTCAATAATAAAACTTATTAATGCACTTGTGTCTGCTTGGCTTGTAAAGCCCAATTTCTAGGAGAGTCTGAATAAAACAATGGCAATCCTGCTGAATTCTGTGAAGCCTTAAGACTCATTTTTCTTTTGTTAAAAATCAAAATGTGTCAGAAATCTACTGACTCAGAGTAAAATTGCAGGTTACAATTTCACCCTTGGGCTTAATCAAACATGTGGTGTAATATCAAATTTATTGTGTACTTTTGCTTTGAGTTTTGCTGACATTTCAATGCCATCAGCTGTAGAAATGTCAAAAAATGTGATTGTCTTGTTCTGCATTTGGATATGGTGCCACAGTTCACCTTGGTTTTAACAAGTTTCAAGATACTGTCCATTTTTTAAGCCATTTTGAAGATCAGATTTGTGTATATAAAGAATACCATATCACTAAGGTTATTATAATGAAAACCTACTCTACTACTTTTCCTATGCAATTATAGCATTGATTTTAAAATCCATAGCTTTTGATTACCATATTTATGAATGCAAAGATGACATGATCAAATATGATAAACATATAAATAATTTGCTGGCTATTTTTTCCTTTCAGATATTAATAATAGATACATTGTAGACCCAAAAGCATATTTTTGTAGCTTAATCAAAAAGAAATAAACCTATATGAAAGGTATGCATTCACTATCATATTGCAGATACACTTTGCTTTTTAAGCAGATAAAAAGCTTGAAAAGGTGGCTAGGACACCTGCATTATGCCCACACATGTATAAAATGTATGTGTATATGTATATATGTATGTGTGTATATCTATATATAAGTTTACATGCATATAAAAGGCTTAAAGTAGATGTTTGAATCTTAGTTTCTTTCTGCATTCATTTTGTTGTGAAAAATACTGTTCATCTGTATTTGGAATTAGTATTTAGCTTTCTGCTATTAATTTCTTATGGGTTTTGGGCACCTCCATTGTGTGAAGAAGTCTTAATAGTGCTTAGAAGAATGTCATTGTTCCTGTGTTTGGTACAAAAATGAAAAAATAGTAATTCTAAATCTATAACACCCTTTCTTCACGTACCTCATATATGTTGGAAACTGATGTTTGCACGCACTAGTGAAGTAGGTATTAAAAATGTGAAAGGTGAGTTATGGGAGGACTATATGGCTAGATGCACAGATTTGGATGTCTTACTGCATCTCTGTGTTGCAAGGCTCATATCAGCTCAAATGCTTACATGTGGAGGCTGTGGCAATAGCATCCCTCCTATCTATGGCAAACCCTGCTTGTCCCAGCTACCACTGGAACAAGGGACACAGAGGGGGCAACATCATACATTGGTGATGTCTCTTGAGACCCTTTGTCATGAAACCATTCCCTCACATACCATCTAATCAGAGTGGGTTTTACACTCTTTTCAATAGAAGTTTGCCATCAGCTAAGTTACCACCAGGTGCACTTGTCTCCATACTGTTAATCTGGTGGACACTCATCTGCTGCAATATTGCAACAGCAAAATGTGTTAAAGCAGAGCATTAATACAGAACTGGTGTAAAATTTATTTAAGCTTGCACAGGATATAATGCCATAAAGGAGAAAATCTATCTCTCTTGAAAGCTGGTGTTAAAATTCAAAGCTTTGTTTTCTTTGTATTTTGTTCCTGATGCCCTTTAGGAAATCAAATTCTTATTTTCTTTCTATGAAGTCCATATGAAATGCTACTTATTCAGTACCGTGTGAATATCAGTGATTACCTTTTAACATAAGTGCAACTCAAAAGATTATTACACTCTGATTAGTGCTTGTTATTACTGTTTGTTTCTAGGCTCCTGTTTTTCTGTAGACTCTTATCTGATGCCTACAGAGAGTACTGGATAGCATATGAAACAGAAATGAGCTTTAAGTGACATTCACACCTCCTAATCTGAGCTATTTGCAATTATTTTATAATCTTATAAGAGAAGCATTAACAGCTGATTGAGACTACAGATGCTGCAGGTAATGGACACAAGGATTAGTCAAGGATAGCCTAAATGTTGCGGATCTGGCTAGGATCCTTCAAATTATAAGCCAAATGCTAAACATGCACAATTGCTGACCAAACTCTGAACTGCTCTATGACAGTCTTCCTCAATATGGAGCAGCTCTGTAGCAGTGAGCATTGAATGCTATCACATTAGCCAAATCTCTGTGTTCAAATTCTGCCTTACATATTAGGCAAACAAAATTTACCACCAGCCTGTCAAGTACTGACCACACTGTAGCACGCCTTGGTTTTCTTTAATCATTCTGTATAAAAATCACTTGCCACCTGTGTCCCATTTAATACTATTTTTGCTAGTGTTATCCCAATTTTCTCTTTTTATTCAGTGTTGCCTGTTGTATTCAATTTAATATTCTGGTCTATTTCACATAGTCTTATGTCCAGGGGTGAGTCACAGTCCCATATGTGGGGATCAGAGGCCACGTGCAGACTTGTCTAGCTTAGAGAAACATCTTGATATCTGGAGAGCAGGTTGGCTGCCATCAAGTACTCATGGAAAGCCCTATATAGTGGTTGGACTCCTAACATGCTGTGCCTTATTTCCTTTCAGTAGCTATGCTTTCTGCACCACATATGACCCATCAGCTCTATATAGGGGCTCTGCTTTTCACTGCTCTTCACTACAACAATAACCTGACTGCCTGAATATACCCGTGGCAAGACAAGCAAAGCCAGAGAATGGTGTGAAAAAGAAAAGAAGTTCTGAGAAAGAAGTGAGTGTGAGACAATATCCAAGACCTTGCAATCATTTGTTCTACCTGAGCCAAAAAACTGTGGAATGATGCTGACAATTGTCCTTAGCTAAGCAATACTCATGGGATGTTGTCCAACTGCCACTAGCTGGTGCTGATGTGAAGGTCCGTTGCACTGGGTCATACTGGTTTTTGGCTACTGCCCTTCTCTGGTTTTGGGATGGTCAACAATTCTGAATTCTAGGATGCTATCCTAATTGTCTTGTACCAAGATTAACAATCTTTACTATGACCATGCTCTTTTATAGGTACATCAAGCATTTGTTAATTTACATTACATTACAATTTTACACTAAAACAAAAGGGTATTTATTAGAATAGAATCGAATAGAATAAACCAAACCAGGTTGGAAGAGACCTTCAAGATCATCGTGTCCAACCCATCAACCAATCCAACCCACCCAAACAGCTAACCCATGGCACCAAGTACCCCATCAAGTCTCCTCCTGAACACCTTCAATGACAGCGACTCCACCACCTCCCTGGGCAGCCCATTCCATAGCGCAATCACTCTTTCTGTATAGAACTTCTTCCTAACATCCAACCTGAACCTCCCCTGGCGCAGCCTGAGACTGTGTCCTCTTGTTCTGGTACTGGCTGCCTGGGAGAAGAGACCATCATCTGCCTGTCTACAACCTCCCTTCAGGTAGTTGTAGAGAGTGATAAGGTCACCCCTGAGTCTCCTCTTTTCCAGGCTGAGCAACTCCAGCTCCCTCAGTCTTTCCTCATAGGGCTTGTGTTCCAAACCCCTCACCGACTACTTAGGGGTGTTAGTGGATATGCATTTGCAAGCAAACCTATAGCAAGTTTTAATTTTTTAATCTTTGTTTGAAATCAAAACAGGAAGTTTAGAGTGGCCATAATGTAGTTAATTTCAAAAGTGTTGCCAGAAAAAATAAAGCAAAGAATACCATTAACAAAAAAAAAAAAAAAGGGGAGGGGGAGGGGGGAACTACAGCAGAATGAAGAATTAAGAATGAATTAAGGAAAACAAATGAAAATACATAAAAAGACATTTTTTTTCTAACACATGAAGAACAAGAATCTTTCAAGGAAACAAGACTTTGTAGAGACATTAAATAATCAAGGTATGCATAAAAAAGACTTAGGGAAGGTATCTGTGTTATGTAACTTTTGCATTTGAAGCCCTTGAAAAACAGGTTCTGTCATCAAAGCATTTGCTTCAAGAAAAGGATTCATGGAAGACCCTGATTAAAAGATAATGTGTGAAATCAAGAACTTTACAGTAATTCAGAGATGAGGATGCCTGATTGTTTACTAAAGCATGTAAGCTTTTCCTTTAAACCACTTTGATACCTAAGGTATGGAAAGTAAATATATGATGTTGAATTAAACCAAACCAAACCAAAATTTCCAAGGATGATTGATGAAAGTTTGTTTCCTTTGGAAATGGGCAGATATGAAGACAGTAGAAGAGAATCAGTAGACATGGGAATAAATATGATATAATATGTGAAGGGAAGCTGTGTGGGTTTTCTAAAGCAAAGTGAGTACTGTTCACTGGAGGAATCAGCAATGACATAGACAAGAGTAATCTAGCTGCCAATGTAATTTTTTAATTCCAAAAGGCTTTTTAAAATGTTCCTCAGTTCTTTTAAAAATGTTTCTATGCTGCATTGAGTAAGAAGGAACATCTTTGAATGAATCAAAAAATGGTTTAAAATGTAGAGATAAAATAAGTTTATATAGTCAATATTCTCAGTTGAGGGAGAATACTAGCAAAAGACCAGAGAAGGGCAACAAAACTGGTGAGGGGTTTAGAACACAAGCCCTATGAGGAGAGGCTGAGGGAGCTGGGATTGCTTAGCCTGGAGAAGAGGAGGCTCAGAGGAGACCTTATTTGCTGTCTACAGCTACCTGAAGGGAGATTGTAGCCAGGTAGGGGTTGGTCTCTTCTCCCAGGTAACCACCAACCAAACAAGAGGATACAGTCTCAAGCTGCACCAGGGGAGGTTTGGGCTGGATGTTAGGAAGTTCTTCACAGAAAGAGTGATTGTCCATTGGAATGGGCTGCCCAGGGAGGTGGTGGAGTCACCATCACTGGAGGTGTTTAGGAAGAGATTGGATGGGGTGCTTGTTGACACGATTTAGTTGATTAGATAGTGTTGGATGATAGGTTTGACTCAATGATCTTAAAGGTCTCTTCCAACCTGGTTAATTCTATTTTATTCTATTCTAAAAGTGTACCTACAAAAGCATGTGTTAGACCTGTGCTTCTCAACAAAATAGAAAACGAGGTAGAAAGGTGGGTCAAAAGTAAGATGATGAAGTTTGCTGGTATTACAGTCAATCAGGACAAGAAGGATGAGGACCAGTTGGTAAAAGCTGTAGAACATCATACTTGGTAGTTAAAAAGCAAGTGAAAGGAAATGTAAATAAATGTTAAGTGATGACCACAGGGAAAAATAACCTCAGTTTTAATTATATATATAAATTCTAACTTAACATACACAACCTGTTGCTCAGGAATGAGATCTTCAAGTTATAAATAGTGGTTAACTGTAAAGAAGCAGTTCTACAAAAATGTCAGCTCAAACCAGAAAATATCATTATGCCTCTCTGTAACTCTGCAGTGTGCCCTCATCTTGAACACTCTGTATACTTCTGGTTCCCTTTTCTCCCCTCTCTCCCCAAGTCATAAAGATATAGAGAAGGTAACAAGGATGATCAAAAGCATGAAACAGTTTCAAAATTATTTTTAATTAAACATCTTAAGACTCTTCAGGCTAGAAAAAAAAAGACAAGTGAAGAGGAATGTAACAGCACTTTATAAAATCATCAAGGTTATGGAGGAGTTAAACAGGGAATGGTTGTGTACTGTTTCTCCTAGGGAGAAAAAGTTGCTATCAGATGAAACTGGAATATGAAAAGTTTGAAACAAGAAGCCTCTTGTTATTAAGCTATCACAGGACATTTGTGGAGTCTAAAGTTGATAGAAGCTCAAAAAAGAATTGGAAGAAAAATCCATGAAGTACTCAAAAAGCTATTGAATAAGAAGAATTTATCTGTTCCAGCTAGTTTTGAACTGCAAATATGTGTGGTCTGCAAAAGTAAACTCAGAAGTGTAATTGTTCTTGTATAGACATCCACTGCTGGCTAATATCAGAGTCAAGACTTGATCTTACCTGGCACAGAGATGAGTGGTCTATTATGTTCTGCACTTATTTTTTATATTTCATTAAATAAAGTTTGCTTTCCTTATATACCACTGAAACCGGAATTCACAAGTGCTTTATTCTGCCTCACTTGTATTTCACATAGTTTTCTTTGTAGATAAGTTTAAGTTGTGAGGATAATTCTGCTTTAGATGGAGCACAGGACAGTGCTACTGTAGACATGGAGAAGAGTAACATTTTTGGGTTTGAGATGCTCATTGTAAAAACACTATATCACTAGTAAAATTTAGCTTTTGCTGTTCTAAGACCTTGCTTAAGACTGATGATATTTGAGTGGACAGGGATTTCTAAGCCTTTCTTTGTTATATGGAGTTCACTAGCCCCAGAAATTAGAATTCAATAATCAAGTGGAACATAATATTTGGACTAGACCTGTGTGGCCAAGCTGATCATCCTGTTTTGCTTGAGAGTCAGACTTGGTTGATTAGTAGCTCTGCATATACATTAAGCAAGGTTGCAAAGTTCAACATCTGACATGCTGTAAGGACATGGAAGCAATCTGTAACAGCTTGGCCTGAGGGCTGCAGAGCATTCTTCACTTCAGTTTGGAAAGAGAAGTCAGTCCCTGAGACCTCTTCTTTTCTTCCCTGATGTGTTCTCTGAGGAGTAACAGAGCAAGGAACTTAAAGTTAATGGAGACAGATAGGCATTTTCTCCTGGACAGCATGCTATCAGCACCATAACCGCCCTTTGGACCTTCATGACTGAGATCTGTTTCCCAGCTTATTTTACATTTCACATGGCATGCAAATGAATTAATCTTCAGACTGTTCCTACACTGTAGGTAAATGTTGCTCTTAAATAAATGAATCCAACTACTCAACTTGCCAGAAGACCAGAGTCAGGCAGTAAGAGAGAGGATTCTGAAACTGCCCTGCAGCTGAGCTCAGAATTCAGGAATTCTTTTCCTTCTTGGTATTGCATTGAGGTCATCTCACTCTTTGATGTAGCCTAGAAAATGAAATGAGCTATTAAAAACTGGATACATTTCCCCATGAAATTAGAGACATTTACAAGTCCGGCATTGCATATAAAACATAGATAGTACTTCTCATGATAAAACTGTAACCAGATTTTTTTTCTCATATGTTTTGGATTATGAGATCTGTGGTCTTTCTCTATTTGGCTTACTTTGTTATGTAATTGTTACATATATTTAAAGGTCAGCCAAAGTAAAATTATATTTTGTTGGAGGTGAGATGTGAAAAAATGTTTGATCTGCCATTTTACTCAGGCCTTCTGCGGAGCTGGGTTACAATGTGCCAGTATTAATAAAATGAGATATATCTTAGAATCTGTATTGTATAATTCATAAACATTTCAAGGTACCTGTAAACTTAGGTTAAGAGATAACATCTCAGGAAGTTAAAAAGACAGCCATAGTACACTCATTGAGTTCTGTACAATACAATCATGTTCCTGAGCAACCGGACACATATGAATATTTATTTCCAATGCCAACTTTCATCACTGCTTCCCCATCTTAGCTTGAAAGTAATCAACTAAACTAAGAAAAGAAAGCAAGGAATACTAACAAACCTCATTGCTTTATATCTAAAATCTAACCCCTACCTATAAATTATTAAATACTTACTTTGTTTTAAGAACTTAAGCATTTGTTCACTGTATTTTTACTTTAAACAGATGCTGTAGATACAGACGTTGTCTTTCTGCATTTACACAGGCCTGGTGTTATTAAGAATATCCACATGAGAAAAGGTTACAAAGATGATCCCCATAAGAAGGTGAATCAGATAGCATATATTGTAATATAGAGTACTCTTTGCTGTAGCTGACTGACATGTTTAGAAAAGCTGATACTTTGATGAGAAGATCAACTGCACAATATTCTCCTAGAATCTTCTCCAGAGTTTCAATGCAAACGAACATAAGGATGCAACGTATACGTCAAGAGAAATAAACACATATTAAACCAGACATTCATTTTCCACAAACTAAGCTCCAAAAGCATATGCAGCAAAATACTAGGAAAAGGTAGAAATGCCAACTTTACAGCAATAGTCATGTTTCAGATAAAGAAAACCTTTTACACGAAGTTGTATCCACAGTCTCTAGCATAAAATATTAATAATTTCAGCTGTACCACTCTATAATGGAAGAGAAAGTGTTCATAGGAGAGACTCACTTGATTAAAACAATCCTGCTGTTCAACAAGTACACAGTATTTGTAATTAAAAAATATTACCTGTTGGTTGATATGTAGGAACATTGGTGATGTATGTTCAATGATTTTATTCAAGTGTGAGATCAGAGCGTAACATAAAGCAGCCTCACATAAAATTATAAAAGACTGTTGTTGAGGTCATTAAATGATCTTCATTTCAATAAATCGACTAACTTCAGATACTCCTCCTGTTTTTCATATGAGGGGCAGTCTGGTTAAGTGTTGTATTCGTTTGTCCTCTTTTCATAAAATAGCCTGGGAGGAACTGAACAGCATTGTACTTCCCCTCTCTATATGCTGGAGGTCAGGGATTTTTGTTTCACACAGGGCACCTCTACTTTACTCTGCCGCACCCTCCTATACTGTCCAGAAGAGGTAGCAAGCCGCTTTTGACAACATGAACCTTGCTATGCTCAATGTGAAAAGGGAGCTGGCTGTGGTCAGACGTGGGCAGCATGTTGTCATTTAGAAAATAGTTACTAACTAATGGATAAAGTATTTTTAAGCATGCTGGAATGGTTCCACAGTGAAGCTGTTATAAATGAATAGGTCTTTTGTTGTGAGTCTTGATCTCTTCCCTCCTTCCTCCATTTCTTCCCTACCCCTCCCTGTACCCCCTCTCCCCCTCCCCCCTTTGTCAGGATAGTCAATATCCTTCTAATTGGGTGTCCTTTCTGGACTTTTTTCCAGGTTTTAGGCAGTAAGAAAGTTCAAATCCTCAAACAAATAGGTATTCATGTCAGAAGGCTCAACAGTATTGTTATGGGTTTTTTCTGCTGCACACAGAAAATGTAAAAGGAACTCAGCTGTACTTCAGTGAAACAGCATTATCATCCCAAGAATGAACAGACTGATTTGTTATGTTCTTAACAAAAAGTAAGTCAACTTCTAAATAGTGATGTGGGATTGTTCTGAAACCATTGCCCAGTATGCTGTCAGAGATAACTACCCTACTATTTCAGTGGTAGCTCTAATTTTATTATACATCCTTTCTGTCTGCCTGAGGAAAGCAAGAGTGGGTCACGTTGTCTCCATCAATAATACTATAGGCCACACAGGACAAACTTGGATGCTGATAGTCAGGTAAGACTGAAAATAGAATAGAATAGAATAGAATAGAATAGAATAGAATAGAATAGAATAGAATAGAATAGAATAGAATAGAATAGAATAGAATAGACCAGGTTGGAAGAGACCTTCAAGATCATCGCGTCCAACCTATCACCCAACACCACCTAATCAACTAACCCATGCAACCAAGCACCCTGTCAAGTCTCCTCCTGAACACCTCCAGTGACGGCGACTCCACCACCTCCCCGGGCAGTCAATTCCAATGGGCAATCACTCTCTCTGTGTAAAACTTCCTCCTGACCTCCAGCCTGAACTTCCCCTGGCGCAGCCTGAGACTGTGTCCTCTTGTTCTGGTGCTGGCTGCCTGGGAGAAGAGACCAACCTCTGCTAATAGGACTTCCTAATGTAGCCTCCTGTGGAAGATGATTAACAGGTGTATGTAATTTTCAAAATTCTTGTCTTATAATTTTAAACAAATAATTACTGCTTGGAATTATTTGGTATCTGCCATCCCAGGATCTCAGGTGAATATAACCTTCCTGGGAAGCAAATACTGCCATTCTTAGTTCATAGGTATTAAATAAAAAGAAGACATGCAAATATTGTTTTCCTAGTAGATACAGTGAAAGTTTGTGTTAGATTTTAGGAGCAAGCTGAGGTTTCCTACATTAAAAAACCAAGCATCAGTAGATGCAGAATCACAGAAAAGTAGGGGTTGGCAGGGACCTTGAAAGATCATCTAGTCCAACCCTCTTGCCAGAGCAGGTTCACGTAGGTCACACAGGAATGTGTCCAGGCAGGTTTTGAATGTCTCCAGAGAAGAACTCCACAACCTCTCTGAGCAGCCCATCCCAGTGTTTTGTCACCCTCACAGTGAAAATGTTCTTTCTTATGTTCATGTGGAACCTCCTCTGCTCCAGCTTGCACCCATTGCCCCTTGTCCTTTCATTGGACATCACTGAGAAAAGACTGGCTCTGCCCTCCTGAAACTTGCCCTTCACATATTTATAAACATTAATGAGGTCACCTCTCAGTCTCCTCCTTTCCAAGTTAAAGAGACCCAGCTCCATCAGCTTTTCCTCATAAGGGAGGTGTTTCACTCCCTTAATCATCTTTGTGGCTCTACATTGGACTCTTTCAAGCGGAAGAAACTATTTTTAAAGAAATGCATCTGGAAATCAGAATTCAGAGGCTTGGGTGATTTTTACAGAAAGATATTAGAATCCCTCATCATATCAGAACAAAACTTCATACATTTCTCTGTGAAGCATGGAATGCAATGATTGAACTGTATAAGCCATTTATGTGTAGGAATGGTCTCTTGTATGGACAAAGTCTGATGTCTGAGGTAAAGAAAAAACAACTTCAAATCAGTGTAAGATCTAATTATCTGTAGACATGAAGAAATTATGCCACACTTTCATTACTTACTTCTTGTACTTTTCCCTGAAATAACCTGATGTTGCCTATTGTCTGAGATGGACTACCCTTAGGAGAATCTCCAGAGTGACTCACTAAGAGAGTTCCATTGTTCTGTCCTCTCACCATACGAAAGCATGTGTATAAGTGGAGTTACAGAGCATCTGTGAGCAAAGGGGAATGAAAATCAGAGCCCTGACACAACAACATTGCATTCCTTGGTCTTCCTACCTACTTCCTCTTTCACTTCTGAGGTTACCTAGGGAGCAAAAACTAAACATTGAAATTAGCTATCTAGCAATTATAAATACAGTAATTTACTGTGCAGTAATAGCCCATCTGCAGCCCTTTCCAGGATGCTGTTGGAAAAGACTATTAGGTACATTTATTAAGTCAGGTTTTCTCTGTGAATCGTCACTGGTGGATATGAACAGAGAACAAAGCTGAAGACAGAAAACTGCTGGGACAAATGAAACCCTCTTCACTTCTTCTCCATAACAGTCAATGAAAAGGACAAACACATGGTATTTCTCTTCTAATAGTTAAGCAATACCAGCGTGCCAATGGAAACAGTTGCCTACTTTTTGTGTAGTCTGCTTGGGCAGACTCTTCAAACCTTCCTGTCCAACTCTCCAGCATCTTTCTTTCACCTTCCTTATTCCTTTGCATTAAATGAAGAGAAAATTGAATTTTATACAGCTTTACAATGATGCATATGGGATGCAATAGGATGATAAGAAATGAAACTGGGTATGTACATATTGTTTTTCCCAGTTCTGGAAGTCATAAGATTGCAGCCTAACATACTTGGGCTTAGCAGTTCAGTTGCTGAAGATGTTACCTTGTTTTTAGGTGAGTATCAGTAATGCCTTCTTTGTAAAGAAAAGAATAACCAAACATGGCTGTTTTGTGTATAACAGACTACTGTATGTGATCTGTGAATGATTTGAGTTTTTTGGCATTCACTGTATAAATAAATATGACGTAGTATCCCTGCATTGGCCTTTTACTTGTGACTCACAGCATTAACTAAAAAAACAAAACCATCCCCTAAATCCTCAACTCCAACTTCCTCTCCAAGATCTTATGTGGGTTTTCCACCAGAACCTCCCTTCTTCTAATTCTGTAGTGGCCTCTTCCTAAGGCGTCATTCCTTGCATCATTCCTTTCTTCATTTATATTTCTGGAGTACAAATGAAACAAGCCTGTTCCCATGAGACTGGAGAATTGCAGCCACTCTGCACTGGTTTCCAACATGTGCTAACAGGCCAGTTTGGCAGATGATAATTGTTGCTCATTTACAGTAGCAATACAAAAAATGAGTCATAAATCCTAACTCAAATCATATATGTTCACACTTCAAGTCACAGCCCTCAATTTCTACACAGGTAACTCATGCAATTATTTGTCCTTGCCATTGCTTTTAGGGAGAAGAACATATTTCTTATGAATACCATATTTGCTTTATCTATATTTGTCTCTCAGGGGATATGAACAAAGGTTCTCAATTGCAGTTACATACAGAGCTTAAAACTTTCATTACTTAGAAAAACATGTCTTTTTAATATTGTTTGTTAAAGGTGATTCTCTTCCTGGCTAATGGGTAAAAGGTACATGTGGCTGGAATATCCCAGCAAAAAATAGCTGTTATGATTATCAAATGCCTTGGCTCCATTTCAGCATTTTATCACCCTTAAAAGTCATAGATTGTCTCATATACTCCTCCACCACGAACACTGTCTCTTAATTGAAATAGATTAAAGAGTTTAAGAGACATTACAAACTTATATATGAATTTTGATAAGTTATGAGAATTATAAGATGGGTGTACAGGAGATATGATGAGCAATATAAGTTGTAAGTCTGCAAGGTAAAGTTTATACAATATGCA
Source organism: Melanerpes formicivorus (assembly GCF_026170545.1). Classification (NCBI taxonomy): domain Eukaryota; kingdom Metazoa; phylum Chordata; class Aves; order Piciformes; family Picidae; genus Melanerpes; species Melanerpes formicivorus. The sequence goes on along the minus strand of NW_027142355.1, from coordinate 29,371,050 downwards.
GAGAGCTGAAATACATGATATTAGCAGATAAAGTTAACAGGTTCGTGAGCATTTCCACTTGACAATATATTTGTTTACATTTGATATGAAAATGTTTACATTATTTCTTGTCCTTAATGGTGTCAAAGACAGATTTCAGTACTGCCTGATATTCAGTACTGCCTCTGGTTTTGCTTAGCAAGGGTTTTGCAACCCAAACCAAAGCTCAAGGTTTGCTACAAAACCCCTTTGCATGTTGATTTTATAGTACTGTGAAAGAGATTGCTTAAATGGTTTCATTGTTGCAATTTTTGAAGTTTAAATTTATGTATCAATGACCATTTATATATTATTTATCCATACTTAATGAAAATATTCCAAATATATGCTTATTCTATGTGCTGGAAGCATTCTTGTTGATAGTTGTCTGTAAAGGTCTACTGCACACACACCTCACCACTGCTCATTAACTGTATTAGAAATTAAAGTTTTTAATTGCTTGCTTATCCCAAGGTACTAAAACTTAACTAGGTGGCCTTTTGCAAAGTACAATAATGGCAAACCCCATCCTTACGTGGTAGCACAGGTTGGGTGTATTTGTGTTTTGAATCATAAAGTTGCAATGAAAATATTTATGGTAGGATCATCTCAGTCTTAGAGAGGATAAGATCTGTGACAGTACAATACAGGCTTTGCTAATCTAAATATAACACAGACTTGTTAGAGTAGTGTATGTATTCACAATTGGAAATAAAAAAGCTCCATTTCAATAGAGGATTGCAGGTGTAGCCTGTGGTTTGCAAAATCACTGAGATATAAGCTGAAAAATTTTGAAATAATCTAATTTTACAGGGAGTATAGCACAGGTGACAACAGTTCCACTTTTCCAGTCTTATTAGAGGTACATCCTCTTTAATTTATTTAGTTGTATTACCAGTCTCCCAAATACGGCATGCAGTAAACCGATTCTTTCCCAACAGCGGTATTTTTTGAAACTGTCTGTGGATTTATAAGTAGACAGAATGATTTAAAATGAACCTAAAATCCAAAGTCTACAAGGAAGACTTCAGTAGAAAGAACACAGTCATAAACTAATGAAATTAAACATTCTTCATACACTAAAAAAATAAACTGTATTATTGATTAATGCAGTGAGCAGCACAATTCCACCCCATTGCTAACAGATTATTGTCATTTCAAACTGAACTTGTAATTTTCACAAGTTTCAGCATTTATCTTTGGAACTGTCACCTGTCATGCTTAATGAAACTAAGTGACAATTGTATTTCTTTTAGTACATTAATGTAATTAGGGCTTTTTAAACTCCACTTCAGGGTTAAAATAAATCATAAAACTTCATTAACTATTGCAAGATAAGAAATCCAGCTTGCTCCTTTTCTTCTAAAGTACTGTAGGTTTGCCCTACTCTTACTTTGTCTCCTTTAATAAATATTGATTAGGATTAAATACTTTATAACATATCTTTTTTCCATTCATGAGTTCTAGGCATCCAGCTTCACAAATGAGGATAAATGTATAATCTCATGGTCTACTGTAGCGTATCCCTCATGCATGCACATTGTGAGTGTAGTTAACTATGACTGTCTAGACAGATACTTAGACAAACATTAATGAGTAAGTGCAGAAACATCTTGTGTGTTTCCCAAACCTTTGCTTGATTTTATCAGATTCCCAAACTGTGTATTCCCTGAAAACTGTAGGACAAATTAATGCAATACTTTGCAGATTCCTATACCCATGGGTCAAGATTCTGATTTTGTTTGCAGCAAAGCGAGGCCAAAGTCACCCTATTGTTCCCAAGTTCACTCATTTTCATTGAGACCAATTATTTTCTGCTTTATTGTAAAAAGTATCATACTTTATCCTTCGTCATAGGAACTTGTTGGGGGTGCTATTCACCACTTCTCATTCCATAATAAATCTCATAGAAGAAAAGAATTTAAAGTGTGACAACATATTAGAAGCGGTGCATGTGACAAGAGAGAGCACTTTTCTGATATTAAAAAGGAAAAATAATAGCATACCTTTGTGTTTCTGCTTGCCTTCATGTTTTGTTTTTCCCTGCTACAGTTTTGTAACAAGAATATAAAATGTGTGATAACTTAGATGTTTCAGAAGACTTATTTTTTAATAATTCTTTATATATGGTAACCAGCTTTTACAGCAGCCAGGTGGGGATTGTTCTCTTCTCCCAGGCACCCAGCACGAGAACAAGAGGACAGTCTCAAGCTGTGCAGGGGGAAGTTTAGGCTTGATCATAGTATCATAGTATCATAGAATCAGTCAGGGTTGGAAGAGACCACAAGGATCATCTAGTTCCAACCCTCCTGCCATGGGCAGGGACACCCCACACTACATCAGGCTGGACAGAGCCTCATCCAGCCTGGTCTTAAACACCTCCAGGGACGGGGCCTCAACCACCTCCCTGGACAACCCATTCCAGGGTTTCACCACTCTCATGGTGAAGAACCTCCTCCTCACATTGATCTTAGAAAGAAGTTCTTTACAGAAAGAGTGATTGCCTATTGGAAGGGGCTGCCCAAGGAGGTGGTGGGATCAATGTCCCTGGAGGTGTTTAAGAAACGACTGGACAAGGCACTTAGTGCCATGGTCTAGCTGATTAGACAGGGTTGGGTGATCAGCTGGACTTGATCTTGGAGATCTCTTCCAACCTGGCTGATTCTGTGATCCTGTATAGTTTTCACATTCTCAAAAATTATTTACATTTTTGTTTGGTTTTGGGTGTTGCTTTTTTTATTATTATTTTTTAAATTTTTAGCATACTTGATCCTATTACAATGAATATAGGCCATGAGTTCCAGATGTAAACTGTACTTTTTTTTCCCCCAAGAAAAGAAGATCTTGCTGATATTTTGCGAGAGCACTTCAATAACCCCTTTCTAAATTTTACATGGGTCTTTTTCAGAATTACCCACAAATGGTAGTGGAAAGAGGCAAGATACAGTCTGGTGAGAAGTATATTTTGAAAATGTGAGGAGAAGCACTCTGATTCCCATCTTCAGAACAGACTGATGAATAGGTGTGGAAAAATAGAGCAGCCTGGCACATTGCCTGTCCCTGCTGTGACAAATATATAAGAAAAAAATGGCAGTAGCATTTCTGCTATTTCCTTGATGTACTCAATAATTATATTCATGGTATAAATTAACTAAAAGTACATTCTAAAATCAAGATGTCAAATCTTCTTCATGCCCACGATAAAAGCATGCTTGAAAGTTCAGCTAGGCTCTGGAGAATATTAGATCAAGCTCAGGACTGGTTTACCACTGTTACATTTTAAAAATCTGACTTTTAAAAGAAATGTATTTTACTAACATAACAACAGTGGGAAAAATTAGGGACCAGGTCAGAGATCCAAGACAGGAACACCAGAGATTCTACAGCAAAAGCACCCATTCCACTATTGTTTAAATTTTACTTGGTTGTCAAATACAATTATCAGAGCTTTACTTTTATCATAACAAATCCAAATAATTTATGAAGAAGATGCAAATCTCGCATGTTTTTGTTGATCACTGATGGTCAAGGCAATTTACAAACTGCTGGCATTCATATCTTGAAACAATATCTGAGGAAGAGCAGAGAGTAGATCAGAATTATAAGATAACTCAGTACAAATGATCTTACTTCTATTTACAACCATAAAAGGAAAAAAATCTCAGACCTCAAAATAATTGCTTGTATAAGTTTACAGGAGTCTGTTTATAGCTCATCTAATTCAAAACAATGTTAAATGAAATTATACTTCAACATTATGACTTTTACAGCATTTCATTAACACTTTTAAATATTACAAGTAAACCAGAGAAAAAGGAAAAGAGAAATGAAGAAGTTTGTTTCTCAGAAGCATACACAGAAAATTATATCAGATCTGAATCCAAGATTTGGATTATTTTCATTCAGCTAAGCAAGAAACTGAGACAGAAGGCTATTTTTCTTTAAATCCCTGTTTTCAACAAGTAAGAGTACAGTTTTCTACCCATACTTGCATGGCTGCCAGGATGCTCATCTAGCAGAAAAATACTAAGTTTTTTGACCCAAATTAAGTTTTGCAATCATATTATTTTGTAAAGTTATGTTGTAATTTTAGTTTTCTACATCCTAAAGAATTGTACGTTCTTGGCTGACAACTCCCCTGTTATTTTAGGCAAATCTACAAACAAACAAAATAATGATAGTTAAAAACACTAGTAGGACTGAATGAGTTTATTTTTATGTTTGTTTTTCCTATGACCTGTAGTTCACACATAATGGCCAAATAAGCATGTAATGTTAAGACCTTAGTCCAATAATTTATAACAATGTCAAAATGAAAAATCAGGAGGATGTATTCAGGAAATTAAAGACAATAATATGAGACAGAACAAAGAGAGGGGAAAAAAAGATCTCATGAAATATTTTACTTCAAGAAAATGATAATTCACAGAATTGCTGCCGTACTGTTGGTCTTTTTCTTTGTGAGTTGTAAAGATATTGATGTGAAGTAACTGTGCAAGATGAGACAATTGTGAGTGAGAAGCATGAGAAAATAACTTCTTCCTGCATGTATAGCAATGACTTTTTATAAACAATTTGATTGTACATTGTTACCGACTCATAACATGCAAATGCATTCTGCTGTTAATACACATTCACAGCATACATGTTAGCGATTCCGAAGGAGCTATTATAATATATACTTTGAATATGTATTAGGAATAATACATCATATATAAATAAAAGCATTCTACATTATAAAAATACAGCATGGAATGCATCATATTTTTAATAACCATAGTGTACAGTCTGGCAGCTCTAAAGAAGCAACTGTACTGTCTATTAGGAACTCAGAGTGAAAATGCACAAAATCAACTAAATTTTTATAGATCTGTAGGCATACCATGATTTAATATAGCAATATGACATACAGTCTTCTAATCCAGTGCATTATTTATTCTGTTTGTAAAATATGCTTTACTATTTTTTCATTTTAACATTTTTTTGGAAGGACTGACCAGGTATTCTTTTCATGTGAAGATATTTTTATTTTGGTGGAATTCTAAATACTGTATTTTTTCAGGTATCATTTGATATTGGCAATTAGTTTGATACCGCTGAGAAAAGGTAATGTAAATTTTGTGAATATTCACAACCTTTATTTAGAATAAACCTTTATTTAGAATAAACCAAACCAGGTTGGAAGAGACCTTCAAGATCATTGCGTCCAACCCATCAACCAATCCAACCCACCCAAACAGCTAACCCATGGCACCAAGCACCCCATCAAGTCTCCTCCTGAAAACCTTCAATGATGGCAACTCCACCACCTCCTTGGGCAGCCCATTCCAATGGGTCATCACTCTTTCTGTAGAGAACTTCTTCCTAACATCCAACCTGAACCTCCCCTGGCGCAGCCTGAGACTATGTCCTCTTGTTCTGGTACTGGCTGCTAAGGACTGTGCCTAAAATACTGATGTAGAATAAGGCCAGATCCAGATACTGCTTGGGCTACAGAAGCAAAAGGAGACTTGTTAACCTGAAAAGCAATACAAATATCTGGCTTAGGGTTTGGGGGGGGTTTACATGGTACAAATAAATACAGCTTTTAGGATTGTTATGACTAAGTGGTTCAGATAAATACATTAAATTATTCTAATTTTACTAATTTTCTATATAGTCCATGTTACAATATTCCGTGCTCAGTTAGCATCACTTTGTAGTCAATATTTCCTTAAACATCCTCTCCTGTTAACACAAAAGTTTCCATTGTCCATCATTTGTCTTAGATGAGATGGTCTTTAATGTCAAGACAAGTACAAAATAATATGGAATGCACTAAAAAAATCAGTGCAGAGTTTGAAACATTCATATTTGCCGAATTTCAAGTTTCTTCTGAAGTACTAAATAAGTTTTTTATTAAGGTGCAATATTAACTGCAAAATGAAAGGCTGAATAACTGAAGGGAATATATGTAAATAAATTGACTGTTGCAATCCAGCACACTTAGCTATAATTGAATACTTGACTTATTTGTAGGAATGTAATGAATTACTAGTTGACATTTTGTTGTGATGAAACGTCATTTTGCATGCCTCAATATATGATCTGTTACGTTTTCGTGTGAGATCTATTACCTGCTTGAGTGAGCTACTTGCCTGAGCTTGTTAAAGAATAGCTGAAACTACCATAAACCATGCCATGTGAAGTGTTTCACCCTAAGTAGGATAAAGCTTGTTGAGCTGTATTCATTTTCATGCAACTTCTTGGACTTCATTGGAATTACATCGGAATTAATTAATCTCAGAATATTTTATTTTGTTTTAATTAATAATTCATCAATTATAATTAAATCTTTGCCATTTGTATTAGCAAACACTTTAGAGAAACAAAAGATTTCTTATACTATCATACTATAAACAGAAAAACAAAATTAAGAAAAATACTTTTTCATATTTTAAATACATTTCTCAATTGCCATCTTGAGTCAGTGTGACGAAGTCATTAAACATCTTTCTTTCTACTGTGGAGTTCATCCTGTGGCAGAAAAACATCAAACCTGGACAAGAAGCATTTATGACAGAAAAACTTGCTCCCAGGGCAACATATAGCACTACTGGAAAACAATTCTTTAAAAGAGAACACATGCCTGTATTCCATTTATGGTTAAATCTGCACCTCTCTAATTTCACTGTAGTCATCCCACTGCTTATTTCTATGTTTGTGCTCTTTGGAGGTGGATTTCCTTAAGCTAGAAGGGTTGGTTGCTCTGTTAGAACCAGATGTTGTCCAAGGCACCATCAGTCCCGCAGCCCTTCAGTAATTATGCTTTATAGAGTACAAATTCTCACCTGCAACACAGCTGCATCTGGCTCTGCTCTGACTTCTGACAATTTACATGGCTTTAAACAGGAGGTTTCACAGAATAGTAATACACAAGCACAGCCATGAACACCAAGGGAAAAAAAAGTACTTTAAAGCCAGGAGTGGTAGTGACCTTCAAATTCCCTTTTACTGTGTTTACCTGGCTATATTTCTGTTTTTTATGTCAAACAAAACCAAAACCAAAACCAAAAACACAACGGTTTGTGATCTCCACTTGTAATACTGTTATTTTATAATACAATTTAAACTCCAATTCATTTATTGAGCCCTTTTAACTATAATAGTCTTTCCATTTCAGTATTGACACAGTATAAAATATTTAGGACACAGATCCTACTATGATCTGAATACTATGAAAAGCACTATGAAGTTGAGAGCTATGCATATATGTTAAAAATGCATATTAAAAGTTGGCACCCTCCATTAGACCAGACTGCTCAAGGCCTCATCCAATCTGGTCTTGAACAACTCTAGGGATGGGGCATTCACAACCTCGCTGGGCAAGAGAGGTGTCTCAGTGTCTCACCAGCCTTACCGTAAAGCATTTCTTTCTAATATCTAGTCTAAATCTACCCTCCTCAAGCTTCAACCAATTTCCTCTCATCCTATCATTAGAAGCCCCTGTAAAATATCCCTTCCTGGACTTCTTGTAGGCCCCTTTCAGGCACTTAGAAGACTGATATCCAAAACTGCCTCCACAAGAAACTATCTGATACCCAAAAAACCTCAAAAACTAAATGTTTGCCTTGGAAAATTCAAACGAGATATATAACCCCAGCTTTTAATAAGTAAATAACCTTTGCAGCAGCTCATTTTGGGATACTGTGGGTTTACTTTAAATAAACAACTTGTGTCTTTCTAAAGCACTTTCATTCATTTCAGTCTATTTTGACTCGAGGTAATATCTATCGCACGGTTTCTGTAGGAGTTTAAACTGGAAAATAGTGATGACTAATTTTATCCTGAAGATGTATGATTATATTTCACATTCTGTGCACTTTTAGTAGAGATTTTCTTTTTTTTCCAGATGAGTGTTTTGGAGTTGTTTTTCCTTTTTGCTTTCAGGAAATTTTTACCTGACTATAGAACCATAGAATCATAGAATGATCTGGGTCGGAAAGGACCTCCGAAGGTCATCTAGTCCAATCCCCTCTAAAGCAAGCAGGCGCCATCCTCAACTAGATCAGATTGCCCAGAGCCCTGTTGAGCCTCACTTTCAATATCTTCGGGGATGGGGCCTGCACCATCTCCCTGGGCAACCTGTTCCAGCATTTTACCACCCTCATAGTAAAGAACCTGTTCCTAACATCCAATCTAAATCTACTCTTCTCTAGTATGAAGTCATTGCTGTTTCCTGCTTGTCCTTTCACTACAGGCATTTGTAAACAGTCTCTCTCCATCCTTCTTGTAGGCCCAGTTCAGGAACTGGAAGGCTTCTATTAGGTCTCTCTGGAGCCTCCTCTTCTCCAGGCTGAACAACCTCAGCTCCCTCAGCCTGTCCTTGTAGCAAAGGTGCTCCAACCCCCAGTCCCTCCTCCAGATTTGCTCCATGGACTACTGTCCATTTACATGTTTTGAGCTTCTCTACACATCCCACAATCTGGTATTAATTGTTTAGAATACCATATCTGAATTTTCTAACGTAGAAATGAAAGATTATATTGGAATATGTATGTGCAACAGCCTATAACTCAGTTGCTGTGGTAAGACACAATATATCTCATATTTGCAGCCTACTTGATGTCAGATTTTATCAGGCTGATGATGGTAATGTCTGAACTTCCCACTTCCTGAGAATTTTCAACAACATTTTAGAATGATACATATTTTAAAAGAAAGTATTAAAACAATTATCTTAGATTAGCTGTGTATTTGTACCGCCAGGAAGTGCTGTATGGTTGACTTATGCCAAAGAACTTTGCCCATCTGTGATATCTCATTAATAGTGACCACATCTAGACCAATCTTTTTTCACAATCACCACAGTCTGGTATGCAATACATTATCTATTGTACAATATTTTTAATGTTCTATTTCAATTAATTGCTTTTTTTTTTTTTTAATATTAGATTATCTTTCTTTTTTTCTTTTTTAATCTGATTTTGCTTAGAATTATCTCCCACAGCATCGGTTTCAGTATCAGCTGAAGATCCTCTTCCATTCATTTAGCTGCTTTAAATTCTGAAGTAGGCTGCCACACAGTTGAACTGTGGCAGGGTGAGCTCATCCTATCATAATTTTTAAGAAGATAAACTGAACGTCATGGAGTTTACCATATGGTTTTCATAGATAAGGTTGAGAAAAAAACCCAAACATTAACTGTGGATAGTATTTGCATTTATCATCCAATGAAATATTTTGAAAGCAGGGTGTGGCTGGCTAATTTATTACTCCTCCCACTGTGCTCTGCTGTGTTTCCAGTTTGAGAGGGAAAAACACAAGCTTGTATGTGGAATATGAGTCATAACCTCTCTTCTGCTACTGACTCACTTGGGACTTTGAGGTAAGTCATTCTACCTTATGTCTCAATCGCTCTGCCCCCAGGACAGCAAGGAGAAAAGGAACTATGGAAAGTTTTGCAATGTTTTTCCATAGATGAAAAGTATAGATACTGAGACCAATATTATTATTATGCAGTCCAACAATAATCTTATGTGCCCCAAATAGATTTTTTTACATAGCTTCTTCCTCACGTAAAGCAATTTTTTTCCATTTTGTAATGAAAAATGTTAAAGAAAGATTATGTTGTACCAAAGAACATCTTAGGTTACTGAAATACTTTAAAGTAGTTGTATTTGTCAGAGGAAAGTATATGCACCTTTCACCATACTGTTCTCTTTTGCAGCTGTAATGACTAATAATAAAGCTATACAGTGTTGCATAATTATTCATGATTTTTGAAATAAGTGGAGGCCCTGAAGTGCATGTAATTTTAGACAGAACTGGCTCCTACTCAGGTGTTTCCATACTCTCCTGGATGATTTGCAAGAACTGCAGGGAAATGCTGAACTTTGAGAAGTGAACTTTTAATACCTGAGCATATTCCTTAAGACTTACAATATCAAAGCAAATATCCATTAGTTATAATCTCTTATATTCAGATGAAGATGAGCTATAACAGCTATGTTATCTTTGTAGTTTTATTTCCCCACCGAAATATTTGGTTGTACACTGTAATGAGACATACTGGTATTTTTAATAACCCCTAATAAAGTAAAAAAATCATGTTTTAAGGAAACTATTGTTTAAAAAATGGTTCGCTTTCGTAGAGTGATATACTGAGAGTAAGCAAGGTAAAGCATGTAACTTATGGACACCAGCACACACATGAGCAGTAACCAGTACTCCATGGGGCAGGCAAGAACAGGGCCTAAGATGACCATGAGATGATGATCAAGTAAGTCTGTACCATGATATATATAGAGAGAGAAAGCAGAGTTTAACACTTCATCAGATGGTCCTGGAGGCAGTAGTTTGCATTGTAGGGTTTTACTTTTGAGAAATGTTCTGTCTTTCGTGTTCCTTTGAATACTTTTGTATTCCTGCTTTAAAGTACTTCTTGTGGATGTATCTGTGTGTTACCCGTTAAGGTACATGAGAGGGTTTAGTTGAGAACTGATCTTTGAGAGAAGTGGAACGACAGGGAGAACAGGCGTGGAGGCCTTCGCCGTTCCACGTGCCTGCCTACCCAGCTCCTGAGGCGCAACTGGTTGAAGGCAAACAATAACCGCAGTGCACAACTTCTGAGTCAGTGACTGCACCATTAAAAGTGCCCCTGCGCCGCTGCCAAGCGCTACAGCTGCAAACCTTGTCCAGGCATGAAAGCCTCCCTTTCAGAGCTGCTTTTTTATTTTTTTTTCTCTTCTACTCTACTTCTTCTTGACTGGTTTCAGCCTCCTAGGGGAATTTCCGTGGCTGGAGGCCCGCTTGGGGGCGGGGGGGCACCAAGGCGCCCCGCTAGCCTCCCTTCCCCGGCCCCGGCCACGCGCAGCCCAGCCCAGCCCGCGGGCCCGTTGTTGGCGGGCGGCAGGACCTGTACAACCGCCGCCCCGAGCCGCGGCCGCCGCCAGCCGGAGCGGGATGTTTCATTGTCCGGAAATGATGGAGGAGTGACTGTAGCGGCGGGGGGACAACGGGTGTGAGTGACAGGTTGTGCGCGCCCCTGCCCGAGGGAAAGGCCCACGGGCGCGGGGCGGACAGCGTGGGGGCGCGGGGCAGGAGAGGCGGCAGCCGCCGGGGAAGACGGAGCGGCTGCAGCGCGGATGTTCCCGCGGCCGGGGAGCTGAGGAGGGCCGGGCGCCGCAGCGGAGGGGGAGGAAATGCGGAGCTAGGGCGCGCCGCACTGCCGACGGGTTCCGACCGCGGCGGACCGAACCCCCCATTCCCCCCATCGCCTCCCCTTCGGGTGTCTCCCGCGGGCTCTCGGCTCACAGCCCGCGGCCGCCCCCGCCCCGCGGCCGCCGCCCCCCGTCCCCGTGGGTGCTCGCCGCGGGGGGCGGACGGCGCGCCCGCCGCGCCGCAAAGTTGCCGCCGCTTCATTCCTGTCCCTTCTCAGTCCCTCGCCCCGGAGCCGTGCGTTTTTTGCATAAAATACATTAACGAGCCTTTTCATTTGCTTGTTCCTTCAGGGTCGCGTGTTAGTTTTGTTGGAGGGGGTGCAGGCTCTTTATTACTCAGTGAGAGAGCTGGCAGATGTCCCAAGTGAGAGAACCTCTTCCTCCGGGGCCTGAAGGGCCAGAGCAAGCTTCGACTGAAAACAGCTCTTTGATCTCTCTCCCTCGAGGTAAGTTGCTTTAAAGTTTCTCTGTAATTGTTGCGCCTTTTATTTGAATGATACATTTACTGATTTGTTTAGTGGGTTTTAAATCCTCTTCTCTTTTCCCTCCCCCGACCTCCCCTCTTTGGTATAAGTCTGTAACACTTTCACTTCCAACCCTTTATTGTTTTAATCAGAAATGCCTATATATATATATATATATATAAAACCTCCATAATTAAAAAATGATGCACCAATGTCAGCATCGGTTCTCAGTACCTGGGAAACTGCAGTGATTCAGAGGCAAATGCTGCTCCTTAAAAATCACTTTCTTGTTTCCCAGCTTTGTGTCTAGAAGCTCTTTCCTGTAAAGCTGTCTTTCCAGGGTTTGCAGTAAACTGAGAAAGGTCGATTCAGGAGCAAAAGTGGTGTTCAGTTTGGAGATCACTTTTTTTTTTTTTCCCCTTTCTTCTTTCTCTTAGATTGTGATGATGCAGCTAAAACTAGTTTGTAGGAGTACTAACTTGTTTTGTATCACATATTCAAAATGTTGTTTAAAAATACATTCAACTTAAAGAAAAATTGTTTAAGTTATGTCTTGTATTTTCACATGATACGCTTATGTCCTGATCACCTGCATGTCAAGAAGTGCGACAAGGTGTATTGCAGCATATCCTCAAAACAGGGAAGTATGTTTGCCTCTTGAGTACTTGCATGTGAAGAGGAGACTTTGTTGTTGTTTACAGCTACAGCTTCGTATTCCGGAATTCTGACAGAAATTTAAAAAGTCTCTGAAGAACAGACAGATAAGCTTGTTCAAAAAGTTTAACTTTATTCATACCTGATTAACTGGAGCACAGCCTGGTAACACAGTTCTGCAGTTGTGGATTAAAGATTCAGTCTTGGTTTTGTAACTTGGGAAATCAATAGCTGTGTAAAATCAAAGTTGAAGATTCATTTGAGAAATCAGAAAGTATCTGTAGCTAAGTAAAAAATGTGCTGGCAGGGAGACACACTGAATTGGCTTATACTTATCTTATTGTTGGGTTGGTTTTTTCTTTCCTAGAGAATGACTCATAACTTCTAAACAGTAAAAAATAATAATAATGAAAGATTAGATACAGAATATCAAGTATGCAGGACTGAACTGCTAGAATCATGTTTTTGCCAGAAGCATGAGTATCTGTGATACTTGTTTATTTTATGTTGGTTTTAGCTGTCATGTGATCAAGTGGCCATACTGTTTAAATTCTGCATGTAGGCCATACGTCGAAGTTACAGAATTTTCAAGTCAATAATCTAATTTGCCTGGAAAGCGGTCCTGTTATTACAGTGCCACTTTACACCAAGCTTGCAGTATGAAATGAAGTTTTATATGGTTCCATTTTGTAACATTTTCGATGTATGCTCTTCCTTTTATGAAAAGTAAGTAAATCTGTCCATGGGCAAGTTATGTGCAAAGCATCTGAATGACACAATTACAGTTTACAGCTATTGAGACAGAGGATTATGAAGTTAGGGATCAGTGAGTTACAAACAAGTGTAATGTGTTGATTCAGGTTTGTCCACTGGCCCCACCTTTCAAAGTGCATGCTCTGCTTTAGCATATGTATAGTTCACAGAAAGACAAGGCTGTTATTTTACAGAATTCAGCACTTGAAGACATAATTTTTACTTTAATAAACTTAGATTTAAGGATAACTGTGGATATTTGTTGCTTTTTTCTATCCTAAGTCTGTTGGGGAAATGGGGGTGGAAAGAGGAAGAGGTGAGTTCATAACATTTCCAGTCTATATTCCAGCATTTCTGTTGTCAGTTTTGCAGTGTGTGGTTACAGGGTAAGGTAGTCCAGATATTCCAGGACTGAAGAGCTAAGATAATATGCCTGGAACTTTCAACACCCTCTGCTCTTTCTGCACTATGCCCAGGACATCCTGAAGTATACTGACTTTTCTAGAATTTGGTGGTAACTTTTAAAGATGTGGTTGAAATTCACATTATTGCTGGAAATAGGCTAGAGACATTTGGAAAAATTTTCAATCATTTAAAATAGTTACTACATTACTTAGAATCATCTCATTGTATTTGTGCTGACTCCATATATTTACAGTGAGATGCCTGAAATCTGTGTCCACATGCAAGTAAAGAAAAATGGCTTGTGTTGTATGTACAATAAAGCATTAAGTGCATTCTAGTGAGAAGGATTTTTGATTAGTAGCAGCATATTTTAATATGCTTTCTATATTTATTCTATGCTAAATGGTGTAGGCTACTCTAAGGTACAGACTAGAGGATGAAAGGTTTAACCTAATTTCAGCAAACATCTAGTTGATTTTCTGCCGCATGGTCCCAAAAGTGTAGCTCTACTCTTGCATTCTTGTTCAAGATCCTAGTCATGCCATCTGTCCTTTGTAGGTCCATAGGCCTTTGAATCAAATTATGACTAATTCTACCTGTGTGCTGTATAAGGTAGTCAGTCAACAGTGTCATCTCTATGCTCAAACCACTTTAAATTATGCTGTGATCAAGTGTTTTCTTCACTGGTAGGTAACCAAAATAATGACCCTAAGCATGGAATGTGACAATTTGTGACCATTAGCCTCTCTGCTTTAAGGAAAATGTTTCATATGTTAGAGCTCATTGAGAGGCAATGATTATTACTTAGACTGTGTGTAGACCCTTTCTTGTTTATTAAATTCTCTGCATTTGAATAAACCATAGAACACAAGAAAGAAATTCAGTGGATAAGGAACTATATTTAGAGAGTCAGACCACATTTTAGAAAATGAAGGCCTGTGAAACATAAAGTGTTTGGAATTCTTTTACCTTTGCCTGTTGGTAACTGAATGTAACCTAGAAAAAATGAATAGTATTTGGCTTCTCAATTTACAAATATTAATAATGACTACCATTCTCTTTATTGCAAATCATGTCACTGTTGCTGGATGGAGGTATGGTTCTGATTTGGTGTCTGAAGAAATCATCTACATCAGCTAGTATTTCCATTCAGAAGAATACAAAAGGCATGTCCTCGCGAGTGCCATTCAAACCTCTTCATGTTTTCTTTGCTTAACTTTTCATGAGGAGGAGCACTAAAGGAACGTGGGGTGACACAAGACTTACTGCAGGAAATGCTTGGAAATTGTTGAGGCAACACTGATTACTATCATCAGAATAACTGCATTTTACCAGCAATGCCTCAGTGTTATGAGTAATGGATTTTTTATTTTAACGGTTAACCAGTGTACTCAGATTGCTTAGAATTACCAAATACTTCCTCTATATTTGTGTTCCCACTTGCAATCTGACAAGAGTTGACAAACTCTGTGTTAATTTGTTTTTTCTCTATCTGTCAGTACTGCAGTGTTTATTGAACGTTACTAACTAAAATACTCAAAATGTTCCTAAGTGTTTTAGGTTTGTCATAAAAGTATACTTCTGCTTTCAGTTTCACATGCATGCTGCTTCAGTAAAGTGATTCATGTTCACATGGTTGTGATACACTTATTTCATAGAGTTGACTGTAAAGGTCTTGCATCCAATTTGAAATGCTTTTGTTCCATCTCATAAACCTATTTTATGCTAGAATAATTTTTCTCAAATTCAACTTCAGGCCCTCAGAAGTTAGACTTATGTTTGTTTTAAACACTCATTTTTAACTAATCAGTAGCATCCAGCAATGAATGTGTTATGCTAGTGTTTTAATTTGAATCAGCAATGCAGTTTTGAAGTGAATCTCCAGTTCTCCCCTGCTTTTGGTTTACATTATGGAGTGATCCAGGGGAGTGACCTAGACTGAATTCCTTTTGGACATAATAATTTGAAAGATGCACTGCAGGAATGTGCATAATGCACTCCAGCCACTAATAAGCCTTCAGTCTCTCAGATTAAATCTGAGAGCTAGTCCAAAGTACAGGAACACCCTGTAAAATGTATAATATGGCATGTCCCCTTAAAATCAACCCTTTTCACTTTTATTGGCTCATGGTGTTGCTAATGGAACCATAGCCACTGAGTATTCCTTAGCGCTTAACGTGAAGATAATTTCGTACGTACGTGAAACATTGTTGGATAAACGACATAAACTTGTAACTGATCATGTGCCAATGTGATTATTTGTGAAAACAAGCTTTCACTTACATATTTTAACTTTTAAATGTAGAATATCTATTTGAATATTGCTATTAATTTTCAATTTATCATGACTGAAATTTGTCCAGGGCAGTCAAAACTTGTAGTACATTCATATTTGTTCCATAGCTTGCACCTGGAAAATTCTGTGCAAGAGGTTTCCAAAAAGTTAAATTGCTCTAATTTTAAGGGGCTGATTTTTACAGTGATATTTTTGAGGCCACTGAAAGTTGTGATGAGACATGTAAGTGAAAGCCACTGAAATGAAATAAAACCAAATCAGTTATTTTAGTTTTCAAACAATTGTACATCTAAATGGAGGTTTCCAACTCCATACTCTCTGGATTGTCAATATTAATTAGATTGTACAACTAGTCATTGATTAAATGAGATTGTTGCAGGCAAATCATGAGCTGGAATGGAAATTTTGTTGCATGAGTAGAGCAGCTGAAGTTACTTGTTATTTGACATGCCTAAAAGTTTTAGGCATTTCATGAAGTAGTCAGTGTGTGATAATGGTTGTATTATTATCACGGTTTCTTTGTGGTGGTGCTGTGAACAGTGGAAGTTTAGGAAGGAAATAGCATCCTCAGTGGTTCCTTGACAGCAAGGGTATTCACGAACAAAGGAAACATTAGAAGTGCAGCGTTTGCTACAAGCTTTTCACTCCCTCGCAACTCCTGTAGGCTTGAAACAAAGAACTGTTTTGTTATCTTTCCTTTTGGAAACATTCTGCATGTTTTTTGCTCCTCATATATCTACTTTCATAATTAGGGTGGGGTAGGGTTGGTTGGTTGGTTGGGGTGGGGTTTGGTTGGTTGGTTTTGTTTGGTTAGTTTTTTTTGTAATTTTTCTTTTCTTTGAAGGCTAAAATCCCATTTGAGATGGTTTGAGTTTTTCCCATGTGCATTTAAATATATATCTACTTGTTCAGAGATAAAACCTTGGCATTCTGAGGATTCATGATTGCATTTCAGCAGCTAGGTTAAATGTAGGTACCTAAGTAAGCTTTACCATATGCTTCCATCATTCCTCTTCTCTTAAAAACTATTCTGCTGTTCTTGACTGCAAATTTTGGAGGTCATAATGACTATACTGTGCCAGTGCATTTTGCTTGTCACCCTCTTCTTGATGAAAACAATGGACTCAGGTTTCCAGAAGTCCTTGCTTTACTTGTTACTTGGCTCAGCCCATCACATTGTTGGTAAACAGAAAGTGAATGTGTCAGAGCAACAAAGCCTATTATTCTTGCAGCCACAGGATTTCAACTCATTTTACATCCACAGTGTCCCTATGTCAATTTACAAACCCTAAACCTGTTACTCAAGTCCAGTTTGTCATGTTCCTAGTCAAGCACTCTTATAGTCCGCATGCTTGGAAGAGGTGGCTTTAGTCAGTCTTTAGGCTTATGTGTCATGAAGTTAATAGAAATCAGCTGCTAATCACATTCTGAGGATGTGTGTATTTGACATCCATTCAATATGTACTACGTTATCATAAAGGTAGAATAAATGTAGCTCTGAAGAGGGATACTTCATTGGGAGGTTCTAAGAAATTTTCAGGAATTAGTTTGATCGATATCCCAGCAGCTTTATAAAGGCATTGAAGACAGAGTGGGAGGGATCTGGAGAAATTTTCTTGTATACATTTCTTGCCTAACTATACATAGTCTTTCTTGATAATTCTTGGCAAACAAGTTTTGATTCTATGAAATACATATATTGCTATGTAATTTTTGAAATAAATATTATAAAATCATAGTAAAATTGATGCAGATACTGTGAAATTGATTTATATACAGTTCAATAATTCCAAATGACAAAGAAATAGGAGTTCACTTTGTTTTCTTTTTTTCACAAAACACTCATTTTGAGATGTGGTTAAAATTTCAGTTGTCTGTAATATAGATATGATTCGGGTTGTTAACCATTTCAATTCTATAGTTTACCAACATGTTGTATCTATTCCTTATTTAAACTTTAAACTTGCATTGATCTCCATACATAAGTGGAGTTCATGCCCATGCTTACCTTCAGGATAAATCATCGGGTATTCTATGTGGGTGTCACTCTTGTGGGGCTTTTGAATAAAAAGCTCTTCAGCCTGAGGACTGTTGTTAGTTTAGCAGAGGGGTGTAGTCACACAGGCCACTGGTTTAGGGGCTGAACTGTGGTAGGTAAGAAGATTACGTTGCTTTTGTGACATGAGCTAGAGTGGTTTTGAAGACAGATTGGATTTCTACCTCAGTACTGCCAGAGTCAGAACATGAGTCTTTTCTTTCCATTATTTGAACTGCTAGAAAGAGCATCTCTTTTTCATCTTGGCTGTCATCTTTGGAGGTTAGTAACATGAGAGTGGAAAGGAGTACTAAAGGAAGCAGAAACTAAAATACTAAGGAATTACTACACAAAACTTCTTAAGGTTAAGCTTGATTAAAACAGAGACGTGTTATAAATTTATTTGAGGATACAGTACAAAAACACATACCTGCCTATGGCCAGATCCAGCCATTAATATTTGTGCCAGCTGTAGACTTTATTAAGGCTGTTCTGTCACAAGAGTGGCATATCAGAGAAGATTAAGGTCTTCATGTCAGTTCTTACTGGACTCATAGATAAGTTTCAAAAACTACCTTTATCCATATTCTTATGCACCTAACACAAAAATAATGGCATCAACAAAACACAGTCATGAGTGTTCTCGAGCCTGTCTTCATGATTGCTTGTTATTGGTATGCATGTGCAGAATTTAAAAAAAGGAGAAAAAAAAATCATGATTGGCATCAGCTGTTTGTTATAAGGGAGTAATCAATAAATTCATTTATACTAAAACTGGGACCTGGTGCATATTCAATAAAAAAGCAAATCAATTTATCAGTTTGCCTGTTTTCAGAGTTCTGATGCATCAGAAACTGTGTCTAGGAGAATCTTAAATAAACATAGCTTAAGGTCTACTTTTTCTAAAGCTCCATTGTACTCAGGTCTGCCTGGGTTGGAGTTAATTTTATTCATACTAGCCCCTGTGGTGCTGTATTTGGTGACTGTGACTAAAATAAGTCATTTGGCTGTTGCTGAGCAACACTTGAACATCATCGAATTTTGTGTTTTCACACTCTGCCCTCCCAGTGAATGGGCTGGCTGGTGATGGGCAGGACCTTGGGAGTGGACACAGCCCAGACAGCTAGTGCAGACTGACCAGAGGGACATCCCATGCTGAGGAACAGAAACTGAGGAGTGGAGGTTCTGAAGGAAGTAGCCATTGCTTAAAGACTGGCTTGGGCTCTGGTCTGTTTGTGAGAGGTGACAAGCAATTGCCTTTGCATCACTTGTTTTAATTCGTCTATCCTTCACTTACTAAACTAGATCTCAACCCACAAGTTTCCACACTCAGTGGTCTTTCTGTTCTCTCCTTCTTGTTGGGAGCTGGGGAGGGCAGAAGTGGCCATATAGTCCTTCACTGCTGCCTGGGGTCAGTGCATCACATCTACAGAACAGCATTTGACAGGAGATTAGCAGCTCCAGCAGGTAATTTTGGAACGTAAAGTGAGGTACCGAATACAAATTTAACAGTGTAGGTCTCTGTTAAGCACGTTCATGGGGAGATCTTCCTGTGAATTCAAATAGATCAAAGAACAAATAATTAATGTTCCTTTTTGCAAACTTCTTATCAACATTGTTTGGTGTTTAATTGCAGCATGGGATTTTTTATTTGTATTTTCTTTTACTTTTTAATAATGCCTCTTACTTCGTGTTAACTACAAATATCATTTGCAGGGTTTTGACTGGCCATTTACCCTAGCCAGCTAGAATCATAAACATGGAAAATACACAGACAACCCACATTAAATAAGAGAGGAAAAGAGAACTGAACTGGAAAAAATAATCCCAGGAATAAACCCTAAATTCTCATGAATAATGGTGATGACTTGTATTTTGCACTCCCTTCAGATTTCTTAGATAAAAATCTAATCTAGAACATTGAGGGCCTCATAATATTAACATTAGTTTTTCTTAGAGTTACTTGTTGTTCACTACATGAAATAACAGGGCTCTGCAAAGGCTGTATCCTATACCAGAAAATTGTATACAATAGCTCTTCATTTTTGTACTATTGCTGCTAGGTAGATCTCATAATCTTGGTGTTGTTACTGCTACTGCAGTAGAGTACTTTAGAAGCAAAATCTTTTAAAATGGCTCATTTAAGCTTACTATATGCAGAAAACAGAGTGCTTTTATGCTTGCTAACTCCAGGACACTACTTATGTGTGTTCACTCTAATTCAGGGCACTTCTCATACACTTTTGAAACACATCTGCACCTAATGCCTAACTGCACGGGCAAACTGTCATACTTCAGTACAGTCAGATTTGTATCTGATAGATATCAGGGAGGAATAATTTCTGGCTGGGGTTGTTTTTGGATAGGATGGGTATCTAGGTAAAATTAAGTCATCAGGGCAAGATGTCATTGATAGACATCTTTCCAATCATTTCAGTAACTTTACACCACTCACAGTGAAATAGTATTCATTTCAGGTGGGCTTGAGGAAATACTGACAAGTTATTGAAGATATGGTGACAGGAGTGAGGGCTGAGAGAGAAGTACCATGGAGGTAGCTGGGTCAGCCATTGCAGAAGTGTAAATTAATAGAAGGGAAGCAGCAGTGCTTGAAGGAACATGCTACTGTACATACAATATGGCATATATTATTTTGAATGATGTTCAGTGCTTCAGTTTAATAGGGTGGATAACGAAAGTAGAACGTTAGGATTTAAAATCAAACTGCTGTTGGTTACATAAAGAAACCAACCTTTAATATGTTGCAGTAGCAGTATGTGATTTTTCTGCATCTTCCAACTGGAATCATTGCTTTACTAGAGGATATGGTATCCTTATATTGTGATAAGGATAAACACTTTCATGTTTGAAACAAAGAAGCAGAGCAAACAGACTTTTCAACTGTTGCTTGTTTAGTTTTGCTGTAAATATTAAATATTGTATGTACACTAAAAAAAACAAACAAAAAAACCCCAAGAAACTGGAGTCTGAAAATTTTGAATGTTTTACTGATCCCTAGAGTAAGTAATATAAACTGATAATCTGCCACTGTTAATAATGAACAAAGTAATTCCAGATTTGGAAATGTTTCTTGAATGCCAGTAGGAAAAACCTGTAGCAGTCAAGAACAGAAATGCTTATGTGTTTGAATTTGACTATTAAAATATAAATGACAGTGAAAATGAAAGATGTCACGAGAAAATGCAGGTCTGCATGTGTTAACTGGCAAAATCATCAAAAAAAACCCCAAGAACTGAAATCTTGTGAAATAAATTTAAGAATCCCTCAAATAACCTTACCATGGAAATTTCCCTGCATCTTGTTAATTTTTCTTTTCATCATAGGCTAAATGTTGATTTTTATTCAGGAATGGAACTTAAAGGGGTTTATTTTCTTTTCAATAAAAAATAGGTGATTGTGTTAGAATAAATTTTCTGAATTTCTGTATTAATCAATTTTGAAGTTTCAACAATATTTCTCTTTAATTATATGTTCGATTTTAAATAATACAAAACAGATGATTGTGGAATTTTTGTGGCTTTTATATGCCAGAGCCCCGTGTACTTTGGCAAAATACAATGTTGGGATTTTGTGAAAAAGATACTGAAAGCTTTTATCTGAAAATATTGTGGAAGGTAACTAAATACAAACAACCTCAACTATAATTTGTTTTTACAGAAGCTGCTGAATATTATTTTGCCTGATTAAACACAGTATCACTGAAAGACTTTCTTAAAATGGAACCATTTTGATATGGATAAGAAAACAAATTGGAAACCAACTTTATTAGGAATTATTTCTAAGGAAACTAAATGAGCTGCTAAGACAAGTTGTATTTTATGCTCTCTTGGTTTTAACTTTCAAAGATGAGTTTTGTTCACATAGAGGAAAAATACCATAGAAACTAATATCTTAAAATTTCTTTTGACTTAGAAAACACTGGCCAAGAGAATACTGTGGCAGGAGATAAAAACATAAAACAGCCTTCCAGTAACCAAAGTATACAACCAGAGATACAAGACCGGTCTGTCTGGGGAAATTGCACTGATGGTGACCTCATCAGAAGTAAGTATTTCCAGAACAAATTATGCCATTTAGGCTTGCTTTCACTGTGTAACGGGATACTGCCTGTTGACTCAGTTAAATGTGTGTCAAATGCAATTGTGTTGCAACTATAATTCATGTATACTGATTTTATTTCCCAGAATGACTCCTGGCAGCATGCGTAAGCAAGGACATCAAATAAAGGTGTGATTTGAGTAGTACAGGGTAATACAGAACTCTGTACCATCTATATTATAAAGCCTTAATGTTAAACGCTTCTCTCACCATTTATAATGAGATCTGTATATTTAGTTGCAGTATTCAACTGTGCTGGATGTCATCACCCTTGATTTCTCAGGTTATATGTTTAAGTGGCAGAGTAAATTATGCCAAAAGCAATTGCTTCCGAATGCAATGCATACTGGTCAGGTGTAAGTTTCTGAACAGTTCTGAATCCTACAGTAGTTATTCCTCTTAAAACTAGAAGAATGCTGTAAGGCAAGGTTTTACACCTATGCTATGGAACTGTTTTCTTTTTAAATGCATTTTCACAAGTTCACATTCTTATTGTATGTCTTCAGTGCTTTAAAACATAAAAAGGTATGCAAGATTATTCCCATTTTTCTTCCTTAAAGATCATATGCTGTTCACAACTGCACCCTCCTGAGGCAAAAATATTTCTGTCTACTGCCAGAGCTAATACTGCTTTAAAATTCTGTGAATGCTTGAACCTTAGTTGCTCAAGGGAGGGGCAGCATGAGAAACTTCTCTAATTACAGGGTGTATTCAGAAAGCAAATGGACTAAATGCTGAGTGGTGCTCCAGCTCTGAAATAGTTGCCTGACCATACACTTCAGTATCAGTCTGTCTTTACACTGCACATGTATCTGTAGACAGTGGGCTAAATTAATATTTCTGAACCTGCTGTTGTCATAATTAGTGATTTTCTCTAGAGTCACCTGTTTCATTCTAGGGTGCATTTTTATTTTTGGTGGTTGGTTTGTGAGGTTTTTAAATCACATCTATACAAACGACTTCTCTTGATCTTTGTGTTAACATTCTTTTCAAATCATAGTTAATCCTTTTTTCTAAAGAATGAATCCAGGTAACTAGTTATACCATTAATGTATTGGATAACTACATCTTTTACAGGAAACTTAATTTTTGCATGTCATATATTAATCTGACAATTTGAAAATAATTCTTAAAGGGTTACAAGGAAGAAGAATTGTCCTGCACAGCTTGAGAGTTCACTTAATTCCAAAAGATTATTTTGTAGACCTAACTGTCCCTGAACAAGCAATTGCTTTGTGCTTGTGTTGAGTACATGTGAAGGTGTGTGTGGCATCTGCTGCTTTTGGAGAGGCCTCCTTCTCATTCCCTCTTCCTAAAGGCTTCCTTATTCCCAGACCCATGGGAAAGCAGATTTATTTCATAGCAGTTAGCAGCATCTGTGTGCTGTGGTGGACAGAACCAAGGACAGTAGGGTGGTACTGTACTACTTCTGATCTCTTCACTGCAAAGCCATCCTGTAGTGGCTGCACTGTGGGAGAGGAAAAGACACTTTTTTTTTTTTTTAATGTGTATTAGACGTTGCAGCACATTGCACAAGGTCCTGGTAGAGTGCCTTGACAGTTACATACAGTTACGTGTCTCTACAATAGGAGGGTTATCTGTTGCTGAATTAAGAAAGTGGTAGGAAATAGGGCTAAGAGAAAATTTGGAGGTATCATGTACTGCTTTAGTGTGCATAACTATGGTCCTCCTATAGTCACACGTAGTTTGACTTTGTGAAGAGCAAGTTTAGGTGAAAGCTGAAAGTTTCTAAATTCTGGTTGCAATAACTGAGTTTTGTGTAGAGTTGTTTTATTATGAGACACGTTTGAGTAAGTGCTATGATGCAATCTTCATTTATTTCAAATTCGTTAATTTTTTTAATCTTTAATGTTAAAGTCCTCTAGAAGGAAGAAATGAAAATGCTTAAGTAAGCTTCTTGTTTTATGTAGCTGTAGCTATGAGTAGAGAAGCCTGTTCTACTTAAAAAAACAAACCATTGAGGAACAGTGTTTAGCTCAATGACAAGTAGTTTGCAGAAGTTTTGCAACTTCATCTACGTCAAGCAGAGCAAAGAGAAGCTTGCTTCTACACAAAAATTACTTGGGTGTTTCATCTTAAATAACAAGTATTGAAGCTAAGAATGGCTGTGATTCAGGCAGAGAGGGACCTGGGGGTGCTGGTTGATGGTAGGCTGAACATGAGCCTGCAGTGTGCCCAGGTGGCTAGGAGGGCCAATGGCATCCTGGCCTGCATCAGGAACAGTGTGGCCAGCAGGAGCAGGGAGGTCATTCTGCCCCTGTACACTGCACTGGTTAGGCCACACCTCGAGCACTGTGTCCAGATCTGGGCCCCTCAGTTTAGGAAAGATGTTGACTTGCTGGAGCGTGTCCAGAGAAGGGCAACAAAGTTGGTGAGGGGCTTGGAACACAAGCCCTATGAGGAGAGACTGAGGGAGCTGGGGTTGCTTAGCCTGGAGAGGAGGAGACTCAGGGGTGACCTTATTGCTCTCTACAACTACCTGAAGGGGGGTTGTAGCCAGGTGGGGGTTGGTCTCTTCTCCCAGGCAACCAGTACCAGAACAAGAGGACACAGTCTCAGGCTGCACCAGGGGAGGTTTAGGCTGGAGGTCAGGAGGAAGTTTTACACAGAGAGAGTGATTGCCCATTGGAATGGGCTGCCCGGGGAGGTGGTGGAGTCACCATCGCTGGGGGTGTTCAGGAGGAGACTTGACAGGGTGCTTGGTTGCATGGTTTAGTTGGTTGGGTGGTGTTGGATGATAGGTTGGACGCGATGATCTTGAAGGTCTCTTCCAACCTGGTCTGGTCTGGTCTGGTCTATTCTATTCTATTCTAGTCTAGTCTAGTCTAGTCTAGTCTATTCTATTCTACAGATCTATTAGCCCACTAGACTACAGTTTGCAGAATACTGCATCTTGAGAGAAACTTGAGGTTAGAAATACACAGTTTTTTGAACATTAATCTATCTATTTTAAAATTGTTTCTTTAAATTCTTTTAGGCAGGGCATACTTCAGTTTCTTAAGTATTAGCAACCATTCACCACTGTTCTAATGATTTACTCTCTTTTGTTTCCCCATAGAGATTGTTTTCCACCCCCACAGTTGATAAATACTCCATTTGTGTTAGCCTTAGTTTTGAGTTTATAAATGTTTCCAGCATTTAATTTCCAAGGATTTCCTTGTTTGCAGCTGTTTTATCCTGCTGTGATATGGAAGTTGATTAATCTGTCAGTTTTACTGGCACACCAACAATAAAGTCCAGTGTTAGAGACTCTGTAATGACTTCATTATGCATGATTTCTCATTTGCACTTGTGAACTCAGTTTACCAGGCGACACCAGTAAACTAAAATGCTGCCCCTGTTTTCCACAGTAAGGCGTTTTCAGTTCACCTTACACTGACCTTGCAGTACTTTTCTTAACATCCCTTTTTTTTAATCTCTAGATGACGAGGTTTCACCCAGATTAGCCCTTCCCTCAACTCCTTTGGAACTCTCCTTCTCCCGCAAAAGAAAACATTCATAATATCCCTGGTAAATGGGTGATCCTAGGGGAAGCTTCAACCACAGAATTAATTTTGAAGAGAACTTGAGAGCCAAAGGTTACCCTGTATACTAACATAATCAGGGAAGAGCTAAATAAGAACAAAACAGTTATATTGCCTTTTTGTATTAATTGTTAATGCACTTGCGTAACTGTAACTGGAATATTGTGTTCAATTGGAGAGTTAGTGGAGAACCACAAATATCTCAGGAATGACTGGAGTAGTTGAAAACATGCCTTATTGTGGAAAAACTTGTGGAATTCAATCTGTTTAGTATTAACAAGGGAGGCAAAGAGGGGCTTGCCTGGTTCTTAAGAAGTATGATACCACAATGAACAGAAATTTGGTAAGATAGTTCTTCTACCATAGCAAATGGAGAAGTCGAAACACTGTTTGAGAGTTTGGTTAGACTAGAAATAAGGTATACGTTTTTTAACAGAGTAATTGAGAGCAGGAGGACTGCCAAATACTTGGTGTTTTTAAGTGTGTTATATCAGCTTTAGTCTTCACAAGGAGGCCATTTCTATCCATATCCTTCAGTTTTAGAATTTGACGTAGGGAGTGTCTCTTTTCCATAGCAGTTGCCTCAAACTGGGATAACCTCTGTATTTTTCAGCTCAGGTATTCTTCAAGGCAATGTTGAGAACTATTCCTTTCCCTTCACAGACACACACAGACTTCTTTTTTTTACAGTATTTCAGGCTGTAGAGGTTCTGCTTTTGAAAAGATTTTAGTCTTAGAATAGCTCCATCTCCATTTCCTAATTCTTCAACACTGTATTTAAAATATGTGTGCATACCTCATGCTTGTTTTTCTTTTATGATGTGGTGTCATGTAATGGAGATGTTCTGTCTTGTTATCACTCACATTTGGCAAGAGAGGAAGAGTGGATGTTAAAACATGCAACAGAGCAAACCGCGGCTATAGGAATTAAGTTACAGGACTGTTTGCTGCTTTGTGTTACCACAATACCTGGTTATGTTCTTTGGGAAAGATTTGAGAAAAACAAGGCTATAAAGGTGAATTTCAGAATCTTTAGGCAGAATTTTTACAGATGGTGCTAGGTTTTCTTCAATGTGTGTTGTTACGCAGGGAAAGGAATGTTTAGGGGGGAAGAAAATGCCAGTCTTGAACACTATTTGCTTGTGAGGATTTAATCTCCTTTCCAGTTCTCAAGCAGGACCTTATCCGTGTGATATTTAAGAAAACAAAAAACATCTACCATAGATTCAAATTGTCATGAATAATTGATTAATAATAACCCAATTCTTGAAATTAAATACCTAAAATATGCCCGTGTTTTACAGATAGAAAGGTCATTGCTATCCATCATTTCCAAGCTTCAAATGGCTCTTTCTCCTCCATGAAACACCCTCCTGATAAGCATGATTCTTAAGAGAAAGGGATGCTTCATTTCACTGTGTAGCGATTAAACAATTTTACATGTTCTTACACCCACTGTTTATTTACTACATTCTTCATTATTGCTTTTTCTTCTATCTAAATAAAAAACTAGGTATTTTTATCTGTTTGTTGTTTGTATTTTTTAGGTTGACATTTTAACTTTACATGGCTATTTATTTAATTTTAACATCTAGGTATTCCCTTTCCCTTCTGGTTAAGTGAGTGAGTGATAGTGTTTTTCATAGTTTAAATCATACATTTTGGGTTTGGGACTTTTTTCCCATCAGGAAGATAATCTACCGTTGGAATTGTTGCAGGTGTTGCTTTTGGTGTGTTTTTTTTTGTTTATTTGTTTGGGTTTGTATTATTAATTATTTTTTTTTACAGTAATCCAGATGTCTTTTTATCTTTTTTGGCTAATTTATGGCGCACAGTCATTTTACAATTATTGTTTTAGATGACTGTTTATTCTGTCTAAAAAATGGTGCACAGCGCGTGGGTTAACTTAAATGGCTCTCTTCAAACCTACAAATTAGGACAGATATGGTCTTCTTGCAGTATAACACTGTAAGTACAGAAATTTTGCATAATAGATCAATGGAAATTATAAAAATACATATTGCTGAGTCTGAACTATATATTCTTTTAGTTAAAAAAAAAAAGGCACTTTATGCACAGTATTCAAAATATAACCAAGAATAAGATAGTGTGAGCCTGCTCATGAACAAAACTTCAGTCAGTTCAATACATAAATACAGGAATGCAGTATTTTATTATTTAGATCCTTCTTAAATAAAATAAATCTCTGAGGAATTTGGCCAGTAGAAGGAATGGAGTCATGAAGGTCCTCCCTGAGAACTCCTCTCCCAGAGAGATTTTCTAATTCCCCAGCAGAGAACTAGCCTGTCTCTCTCTGACCTGGCAGATCTCTTAATACTTCTCTTCCAAAAGTCTTTCAAAAGATTCCCTCTGTGCTAACTGGGGAACCTGGTGGGTCTTTAACTTCTCAGCCAGATGTAAGCTGGCTAACAACAGATGCATTTTCAAAAACGTTCTCCAAAAATGCTCTTATCAGCTAGTTCCCTTTGCACAACACAGGAGGTAAAATGTGATTTAATTCAATAGTTTCATATCTTTATTTTTATTTTTTTTCTGGGAAAGAATTAATTTTCTTCGTAGCTATCTGCTGGGGTTATGCTGTGACAAGTTTTCAGGCACTAAATAGTGAAATGTGACTTTGATTATATAGACAGGAAGAAAGCCACCTAAATATGTTGTACAGAATATTTGGAGCATTTCTGAAGATTTCACTGATGATAAAGCATCTCATAAAAATGATATGTAAAATTACATAATTTAAACAAATTTTGGAATTAAGTTGTCTTGCAGGCAGGCCACTGTGTGGTGCATCAGTAGTGGGGGGTTTGGAGCACAAACCCCATGAGGAGAGGCTGAGGGAGCAGGGGTTGCTTAGCCTGGAGAAGAGAAGGCTCAGAGAGACCTTCTTGCTGTCTACAACTCCCTGAAGGGAGGTTGTAGCCATGTGGGGGTTGGTGTCTTCTCCCAGGCAGCCAGCACCAGAACAAGAGGACACAGTCTCAGGCTGCACCAGGGAAGGTTTAGGCTGGATGTTAGGAAGAAGTTCTTCATACAAAGAGTGATTGGCCATTGGAATGGGCTGCCCAGGAAGGTGGTGGAATCACCATCATTGGAGGTGTTTAGGGAGAGACTGGATGGGGTGCTTGGTGCCATGGTTTAGTTGATTAGATAGTGTTGGATGATAGGTTGGACTCAATGATCTCTAAGGTCTTTTCCAATCTGGTTTATCCTATCCTATCCTATCCTATCCTATCCTATCCTATCCTATCCTATCCTATCCTATCCTATCCTATCCTATCCTATCCTATCCTATCCTATCCTATCCTATCCTATCCTATCCTATCCTATCCTATCAGGACCTCTAAAGGACCTATGAAATTGCTTCTGCTGATGGTACACCAGTTAAAGCTGAAAAGAATGAATGATAGTGCTTTTGCAGTAGCCTCAGAAGTACAAGTGAGAAATCAGAAGCCAGTGCTATCAGTACACAAGATACCAAGAGATCAAACATTTTCTGTAGTCCAACTAAACTAATCAGATTTTGCAGCTGATGCACAGAAAAGCAAGTGGAGCTTCTGGAGCTCATATTTGCTACTGGTCACCTGGGTCTTGATGATTCAGCTGGGGTTGTTTAGATTTCTCTTCGCTTTTTTTTTTTTTCCCCCCAAATATGGATAAAGATGATGCACTCTTTCCAGCCTCTGTCTGGTAGACTTCTTCAGAAAGCTAGACCTTTTCTTGCTGAAAGTGTATCAATCTTCTCACTAATTTTATTTCCCCTAGGAATTTCAGGAATCAAACCTCTCAGCTGAGATAATTTTTAGATCCAGGGAATTTCACACCTCATTGCTGTACAGCCATAGCACTTTCATTTAGTTTCCATGCCACCCTATCCTGGGCAGAGAGGCATTTTCGCAGTTAGCTGTTATCTGTACAGTTACAGACTGACTTTTCACTGTTTACAAAAGTTGCCTATGGAAAGACCTAAGTGCTCATGAACTTGGTGTAGACCCTTGTAAACAGAGCTGCTGTGGGATGCCAGTGTTTTCTGTGTAGCCTCTTCCCTTTGACTCAAATCTGAATTAGAATCAGTCTAGGTTGAATCTAGGTTACATCAGAAAAACTATGATGTAGCAACCGTCACCGAAACATGGTGGAATGTTTCACACCACTGGAATGCCACAGGCAATGGCTACAAAGTCTTCAGAAGGGATGGGCAAGGGAGGAGAGGTGGTGTTGTGGCCCTGTATGTCAGGGAGTGTTTTGATTGTTTTGAGGTTAATGATGGTGATGACAGGGTTGAATGTTTATGGATAAGAATCAAGGGGAAGACCAGTAAGGCAGCTAACATGTTACAGACTGGCCAGACAGGATGAAGAGACAGATGAAATACATCTGGGAGAAGTCTCCAGAATGGTAGCCCTTGTTCTTATGGGGAACTTCAACTTCCTTGATGTTTGCTGGAAATATAACACAGCAGAGAGGGAGCAGTCCCAGAGGTTCCTAGAGTGTGTGGAAGATAACTTCCTGATACATCTGGTGAGAGACCCAACTGGGGAAGGTGTCCTCTTGGACCTGCTGTGTGTGAACAGCGCAGGACTTGTGGGTGGTGTAGTGGGATTTCCAACAGACTTTGGCCTGTTTGGGAACTAGTTGATAGGGTCCCTTGGGAGGCAGTCCTGAAGGGCCAAGGAATTCAGGAAGTCTGGACACTGTTCAAGAGGAAAGTCTTAAAGGCACAGGAACAGGCTGTCCTTGTGTGCCAAAAAATGAGCCAGTAGAGAATAAGGGTAACTTAAATTAATAGAGAGATATGATTGTAACTCAGGGAAAAAAGGAGAGTTCATGATCATTGAAGAACGGGAAGGCCACTCAGCAGGACTACAAAGTTGTCATGTGGTTATGCAGGGAGAAAATTAGAAGGGTCAAAGCCCAAATGTAAATTAATCTGTCTTCAGCTGTTAAAGACCATAAGAAATCCTTTTACAAATACATTAGGAGGACTAATAAAAATCTCTGTCCTTTATTGGATATAGGGTGTAACACAGTGGTCAAAGATGAAGAAAATACTGAGGTTCTCAATCCCTTCCTTGCCTCTGTCTTTAGTAGTAGGACCAGTTGTTCAATGGATACCCATCTCTCTGTGCTGGAAGGTAAGGATGGGGAGCAGAATGAAGCCCCCATAGTTCAAGAGGAAATGTTAGAGACATGCTGCACACTTAGATATATACAAGTCTGTGGGGCTGGATGGCATACACCCATAGGTACTGAGACAGCTGGTGGAAGTGCTCACCAAGCCACTTTCCATCATTTATCATCAGCTCTGGCTAACTGGGAAGGTTCCATTTGACTGGAAACTGGCAAATGTGATGCCCATTTATAAGATGGGGCAGAAGGAGGATCTGGGAAACTACAGACATGTTAGTTTGATCTTGGTGCTGGGGATGATCATAGAGCAGATCATCTTGAGAGCCATCATTCAGCATATCCACAACAACCAGCAAATGAAACTCCGTCAGCATGGCTTTATGAAAGGCAGGTCCTGCTTGATGAACCTGATCTCCTTCTATGACAAGGCCACCCACATAGTGGATGAGGGAAATGTCAATATCATGTACCTGAACTTTAGTAAGGCCTTCAGGACAGTTCCCTGCAGCATTCTCTTGGACAAACTGGCTGCCCATGGTCTGGGCAGGCACATTCTTTGCTGGGTCAAAAACTGGCTGAATGGCCAGGCCCAGAGTGTGGTGGTGAATGGAGTTAAATCTAGCTGGTGTCTGGTCACCAGTGGTGGCTGCCAGGGCTCAGTATTGGGGCCAGTTCTAACATCTTCGTCGATGACCTTGACGAGAGGATTGAGTGTACCCTCAGTAAGTTTGCACAACATCAAGCTTTGTGGGGCAGCGTTGATCTGCTGGAGGTGAGGAAGGCTTTGCAGAGGGATCTGGACAAGCTGAATCAATGGGCTGAGGCCAGCCGTACGAAGTTTAACAACACAAAGTGCTCAGCACTGATGAGGCCACACTTTGAGTACCATGTTCAGTTTAGAGCCTGCACTTCAAGAAAGACATTAGAGTGCTGGAACAGGTCCAGAGAAGGGTGGTGAAGCTGGTAAAGGGTCTGGAGAACAGGTGTTGTGAGGAGCAGCTGAGGGAACTGGGGTTGTTTAGTCTGGAGAAAAGCAGGCTGAGGGGGGAACTTAACTACCCAAAATGAGGTTGCAGTGAGGTGGGTGTTGGTCTCTTCTCCCAGATAGCAAGGAATGGATGAGAGGATGAGAGGAAATAGCTTCAAGTTGCATCGGGGTGATTTTTATTGGATGTTAGAAGAAAATTCTTCACTGAATTGGTTGTCAAACACTGGAATAGGCTTCCTGGGGAGGTGGTTGAATCACTATCCCTGGAAGTTTTTAATAGACTTGTAGACATACTACAGATGTGGTTTAGCACCAGACTTGATAGAGTTAGATAATGGTTTGACTCCATAACCTTTTCCAACCAAAGTGATTCTGTGGTTCTATTAATGTTTTGAAGCAATGCAGTTAATAATGGATTGCAATAGATGAGGAATTTGTATACTCTGTGTTGGCTCCATGCGGAGTCTTGCTATTGTCGATCCATCTACAGAACAGTAGTCAAACATCATGGAGAACTTACACTGCACCAGATGACCATAAGACAGATGTGTGTATTCTGCATGTCACCTGTATCCAGAACTACCTGGAGCCTTTCATTTTCTGTTCTGCTTTACTTCTGACTCCCAGAACCTCATCTGAATTTATGCTGAGGCTGGGGAAGTTTGGATGGCAGTAATCATCAATATCAGATAAAGATGAGATTCTTAAAGTAATATGAAGATTACTGTGCTGTGTTTGAACCTGAAGAAAATAGTATCTTAATTTCAGAATATTTTTCTTTGTTGTATTGGTTACACTGCAGAATGAATGTGCTGTTATGTCTAGATGGGAAAGAAGTGGCTCCTTAAACAGGAACGCTGTCTGAGTTCTACATTAAATAATATGCTGTGAAACCTGTGAGTCAGTGGTATTTTATACTGCTATTTTCAGTACTAACAGTATTCAGCTAGGCAATTTTAGCAAAGAAACACCAAATTACAAAGTCTGTGAAAGTATTGTCATGGAAGTTGTACTTTTAGGACCCTGTTTTCTGTCAAAACTTAACAATGGCAAAAATGTTTTTAGTTTTGCACATTTTGAAATTTAATTGTTTTCTCTGTCACTTGTGTGGAATGTTTGGACTAGGTTTATGCAGCTGAAAAGTAGTACTGTGTGCTGTGTGTACATCAAAATAGTTAAATTAATTCCTCAAAATGCAGAGAGCCAAAACAGTTTTTTAATATTTTGAATTTTGTATTTACTGACATAAAAGTGAAAGAAAGAGGAGCTCTTGGTCCCAGCAGAAGGCTTACCTAAGTAATTAAGGTTAAATATTTTTCTTCTTTAAATAGCTATCCAGAGGAAGGAAAGGTCTGAATTCTGCTTACTAGTTCTGCATTCTGGTGATACCTGTAGTGCAAAAGTAACCACAAGTACCTTTTCCTGAAGATATTTTTATAAAGGACAAGGGAAAACAAGAGCCT
Organism: Melanerpes formicivorus; assembly: GCF_026170545.1. Classification (NCBI taxonomy): domain Eukaryota; kingdom Metazoa; phylum Chordata; class Aves; order Piciformes; family Picidae; genus Melanerpes; species Melanerpes formicivorus. Next base: position 29,337,961 of record NW_027142355.1, on the reverse strand, counting down.
ATGACCTATTTGCATGTTATTGTGGTGGTGACAGTGGTGGGTTTTTTCTCCCTGTAAAAAAAAAATTCTTCATGATCCAAACCCAAAGGATCACTTTGAAAAACATTCAAATGTCAAACAGCTGTGGTCACCCAGGCTATTTCTAATACTGGTTTTGTTAACTCATTATACTGATGAGGTAGGCCTCCAGAAATATTGAAGCTTGATTTATGAGAATGATGAATTATTAGCCACCTGAGCCTTAACTATTTTTAACTGAACTAGTATTCTGAATGTTTCTGTGAAAACACATTTTTGTGTGGAGACTGCTCATTAAATTTGTGATCATGAAATGCAAAACCGTGTTATTCTAATACAGGAGCTTTCAAATTTTGAGTTTTATGTCTGGACCAATGAAAATTAGAAGCTTAAATTTTGCTTCTAAACCAGCTTGCCTCAAATTCTGTGCAGTAACTAGATTATCATGTTTTGACTTTAATCCAAAGCTGTAAATATTACCATACTTGTTTAGAGAAAATGTCAAGATTTAGCAATGCCAATGTTAATTACAGTAGAATTTCAACTAAGAGGCTATTTCCTGTTGCAGAGATTCCTCAAGTTTAACTGTGTTTTATTGATTTACAGCTCAAACTTAAGGTTGTATAATGTTTGCATAAAATGCTATGAAGTTTGCTTTTGAGACAAGTCAAGTAGAGCAAACTGTCAAGCGTACCTGTAAAAATTTGACCTTCAGGGCAAGGTTTTTGTCCCTGAGAGACAGTGTAAGCTGTTAGAAGGCATGTACCTTTTCCCATCTCCTTTCTTTGTTAGGACAGATGCATATCTTAACTGCAGTCTGTAAACCACAAGTTGAAATAAAATAACCTTTTTAACAGAAAAGCAATGAAAGACAAATTATACTCACCAAAACTAGCCATAAGAGCAATGTCAAACCAGACTAAACATCTTTTAGGTCTGTGCAATGCAGAAGTACAGGAAATTAATGAACAGTACTCTTTTTGCTTGAATTTTAAGTTGAAAAACACATTAAGTTTTGGTGAGAAGGCTTGAAATCAGCCTGCCTGGAAAGGTTTCTCTGAGTGATCAAACTGAGGTTTTCACAGTGGTGGTCTAAAAAATATTTGGATGTGAGGCAGGATACAAAGGTAACTTTATGTAACACACATGTAATTTCCATATATGTAATTCTATTAAATTGCATTTAGCAATTTAGTAGTTCCTAGCTCACGTTGTAACTATGACTTTATGAAGTATTTCCCTACCTCAAAATATATTCTTCTGTGTGCTCACTTTTTTTAGTGGTATATAGTCAATATAATATTTATAATGTAAAATTAGTATTGAGACTTATTTCTATATGATAATAGATCTTTCAGTGGGACTATGCACTGGTTATACAGTGTCTAACAATGGAAGGTTCATGGATCTCAAGGAGATTTAAAGATCTACATGTTTTGTAGCAGTCTTCATTGCAGTCATTCTGCAAATTGTTCTGTGCTGGATTGAGACTTGAAAACTTGAAACTAGTGTAAGTTTTATATTTACAACAAATAAGACAGTGTTTAACCGTGGAAAGATATTGAAGGGGGGAAAAAAATATACAGCACCATTTTAAAGCAGGAATTCTAGTAAAAGGTGGGGTTTTTTGCTTTGTTTGTTTGTTTTCTTTATTCTTCTCATTTTCTGTGCTGTGCTTCCTCCTTGAACAACCAAAAATAACCTGCCAAAAGTTTTCTTTTGTTATCACATCTGCATCCACACCAGAATCCTGCTAGGACAGCTGGAACAGAGTGTGAAGTTTAGGTCTCATTATCAGTATTTGTTGGATATTTGTTGAACAAGTCCTTATGGAAAAAGACAGAAGGCTTGGTTGATAGCACCAGAAAGTTTCTTGTAGAATCATTCATTTTACTCTCAAAACTTAAATCTATTTCACAATTACTATAATGGAAAGACATTTTTTTGATAATTAAAAAGGGAATTCTTTAGAAAATATGGTAATTTTGAAAGAAAGCAAAGGGTATGTGGTGATATGGTAGAAAGAGAAGTGGTGGCTGTCACGGTGGGAGTCAGAGTTGGAAGAATGTTGAAGGTTTGTTCCTGTTCTTAATAAATCCTCTTCCCCTTATTGATTTTATAAATGAAGAAGAGACAGAAAAGACTGACTCATCCTTATTATAGCTGCTGTCTGTAAGTCCTCTTTCACTTTTTTGTTGGCAGAATTTTCTCTAGCCACCGCTTTCCTTCTTTTCATTATTTTTTTTGAACACTTCTTTTTCCCATTCCCCATTTCTTTGTCTATTACATATCTCTAAGCAGTGACATAAAGGCTGTGCTTTGAGGCTGACTGGAAATGATTTTAAAGTACTTTGGTATAAAGACCTGTTTACTTTAGCTTCTCTGCGTTAATATAAATATTTAAGCTATTTTGTAACTAGCAATGAGCCTTCTTCTTAGAAGGAGGATTTCGACTATTGGAGAATTAACAGTAAATAAAACATTGCAAAGAAGATAATGTGTATTCAGGAAAAAAAACCCAGACAACAAATCAACTGTTAAATATTACAACACATTACAAAAATCTTAACTCCTGGAGTTATATGATGTAGTAAGATTAAAACTTTCATAAAATAAACAAAAGATCAGCCTGCTCTTAGTTTGCAGCTAGAGACAAAATCTGAAAGTTAACGACTCAAAATTGGGACTCACAATAAAAAGGGTGTTATAAAATAAAATATTGATGATTTTTGTGTCATTTTTACAGAAACACAAGTAGCACTCTGCAGAAACATGGAATTTTGTCTAAATTATATAACACTAATTAAATATAATACAATGGAGAGATGAGCCTATTGTGAGCTGTCATTTCCAACAGCCGAAGAAAATTTTATGGCACTATAAAATGTAGCTAGTTGTACTGAAGGAACAGTAAAAAGGGGGCACTGAAATTAACTCCAAGTGGCAGGAATATGGCAGCAGTACAAATAAAATGGCAGATGGCATGACTCTTTAGTAGAGTGGATAAGTATGTATCAAAAAACAGTTCAGTTTTGTCCTTTTGGCAGTTTTCTGGGTTATTTCCTAAGAACTCTTCTGTTTGGAGCCAAGAAACGCAGGAAGCGAGGCTGAGGTGCTTCGCAAGTGTGAAACAGTAGCACAGCACAAGGGCATAGAGACGTAAGTTTGGCTCACCCGTCACCAGACTGGTCAAACTGCTGTTGCTGCTGATGACATGAATGCTTCTGTGGGACTGAAGGCTTGTGTAAGCAGCAAAGGAAGGTTGCATGTGTCTGATATAGTCGCTGTCTGCGATGAGAAAAGGATTGATGCTGTACTTTGGGTCTTTTGGGGAAAGAGGAGGCTACTGCCTCAGTTGTGACTTTTTAAAGCTCTTGACTTATAAAAGTATCATAGTAGTATTATAGTATCATAGTATCAGTCAGGGTTGGAAGGGACCACAAGGATCACCTAGTTCCAACCCCCCTGCCATGGGCAGGGACACCCCACACTAGATCAGGCTGGCCAGAGCCTCATCCAGCCTAGGTTTAAACACCTCCAGGGACGGGGTCTCAACCACCTAGAATGGGGTCCTGTGCCCACTATTCAGACCCTGCTTGTCATGAGGGAATTCCTGTAGCAGACGTGTAGCAGACACCAACCTCCTCATGTGTTTAATGTTATCCATGCAGATATGTATTGTTTCTCTTTCTACTCACACTTTGCTTTTACAGAATCAGGAAATAGATGGACAGTTACTGACCTGTGCTATGTTTCCATGTCTTTTTCTCCTACTGACAATCACTATTAAGTAATATTAACAACTAACTGGGTCATGAAGAGTTATTGTTGTGGACCTGAAGTCCTCACCCACTCTCCTGACACATAATTTCCATTTTCCATCATGCTACTTTTGCTGAATATGGCTGATTTTTGGCCTGGGCTCTAGGAGCCTCTGTGACCTCAAGCAGAAGGGTATGATGTGCTTATCTTGATTTCAATTCATTGCTTGTCAACGAGTGATTTAATTATTGTCTTGTGAAATTTGTAGTGAATACTTCAGCTCTAGTGAGATTTTTACTAATACATTTGTTTTGCTGCTTCTCTACTCCTTTCTGCCCTCACAGACTGAAGTGGCTTGGCTTGCTGTCTAGTTTTTCCTTTTCTGTCTCCTTTCCCTCTAGTGCTGTTGTCTTCTGGGTGGTTACTATGTTCTTTCTTCTGATGTTTTTTGCCCTACTACTGTTTTAATAATGTAAAATCCCAACTTTTAGGCTGTTCCTTGTGGTTACTGCCCGTTTGCTTCTCCTGTTCCATTTCCCTTGCAGCTGTGCTTTCTTTCTTTCTTCCTTTGGTTTTCTGGTAGTTTATATCAGCTGATGCCATAGTTAGCATCACCTCTAGGTTATGAGAAAGAATAGCAGAGCAGAAATAAGCACAACAAAGGAGTCAGAAAGTCAGTTATCAATGTATCTGTTATTATTGTTGTACTGATGTTCTGTTACCTTTTTGTATCACCCTCTCTTTGTTGCTTACATTCTATTTTTGATTCCTATTTTTCATTTCTACATCTTGTTAGTCTTGTTAATAGTAACATTGGGTATTGCTTAGAATTATAGAGATGGCATAAGACAGAGCACCGAGAACAGGGAGTCAGAGCACAGAGGGTTATGATCAATGGTGCAGAGTCCAGCTGGAGGCCTGTAGCTAGTGGTGTTCCCCAGTGGTCAGTACCAGGTCCAATTTTGACCTGGATGAATGAACAGAGGGTATTCTCAACAAGTTTGCTGGTAATACAAAACTCAGAAGAGTTGCTGACACACCAGAAGGTTGTGCTACAATTCAGCAGGACCTGGACAGTCTGGAGAGTTAGGCAAAGGTGAACCTCAAGAAGGGCAAGTGTAGTCTTGCACTTGGGGAGAAATAACCCCATGCACCAGTACAGGTTAGGAGCTGACCTGCTGGAAACACACATTTGCCTTGATGTTCTTTTACAAACCAAGTACAGCCAGTTTTGTATATATTCATATGAGTTTAACTGAACACTGTAATGTTGTCATCTGAAAACTCAGTATATATGTTATATCTGACCTTTGAGCACTTTCTCACTCATTGGTGAATGGTGAATGGGCTAGGCTGAGAAGCTATTTGCCTTGGCATCCCTCTCTACCATGTTCTTTCCTGCAGTAAGACAGTGTCTGTTTTTTCAGTGTTCACTGCATTTTTCAGGAAGGGAACAGGAGATGTGAGAGCCAAGAGGTCCTGTTTGTTCACTTGCCCAGGTTACAGCTGTTAATGATATGGAGGTTATCTCTCCTGCCTGGTACATCCTGCTGTGCTGCTTATGAGACAATACCCAGCAAGTGATATCCTGTTGTTTGTAGCTTCTCTTTGATGTTTATTTTTTGATTTGGGAATAACTAACACAATGGTGAGGGGCATCAAACCTGTTCCAAATATTTTAGTGTCTTAAATTCCATGGGACAGCAGTGTGTCTTTATGCAGTGGTATAACCATATGTTGTAATAAGCACTAATTGCATACCTGCTGTAATTGCTGGGATTACCTTTTTTTTGCATCTAGTAGTTAACTAACCTTCCTTCTAAAAGTAGACATCCAGAAGCAAAGCATTCTATTCCTCAGTGAAATGGAATTGTATTGGGCTTGCACCCCTTTGTATCATTTAGAATTTGGGGGACTGTCCTCACATTTATTAAAATACAGATTATTTGTGTTGAAGGAAAGGATCCCTTTCAGCAATTTAGAAATTAACAAGAACACTGCTTGTTTTAATGTATTTCTTAATGTATTTATTATTTTACTCTCAAATCCAAATTGTACAAAGCACTGTGCATTATAAAGCAAGATTTAACAAGAAAATCAAATAGATTAAGATGCCTTTTGAAAAGTTATTTATGTTGAGGAAAAAAAAAGATGAAATAACAAGGTATTTCACCTTAAATAAAACCAAACCAAAACAAACCCCACTTCAGTAGTATTTAATGAATGTGTAAAGCACCGTAAATATGCCCATGGAATGTTGAACTGGTGACCAGGAGTTAAGCTCTCATTGCACACATATGTGCAACAATTACCACTGTAAATAGTTGTACTGTTATGAAACATAAAAGCAAATACACTGTGATGTATGACTATATGAGGAGAAAAACGGGCAGATAAATGTTAGAAGTGGAAAGCTTGCAATAAAATTTTCCACTTTTGCACACAGCTTCTTACAGAAATTTAGTCCCCAGGTGTCTGGGTACCCATTACCTGTAATGCCCTGTTTTGTGTTTGGCTCTTCTCTTGGGTTTTTCATTGTGAGCTAATGCTGCCTGTTCTCAAGAAGTGAGACTGTATGCTACAGTAAGAACTATATTCCACTTTATGTAGATATGGGTTAACAATCATTGCATTATGTGAATCATCTTTAACTATATTGTGATCTAACAAGTATTTAAATTATCTGCAAAGTTTATCATAGATGCTAGTATATGCAGTCTCACAAAAAACATTGCTAATGATGACAAGATATGTGTATGATAAATGAAAATTTACTGATAATCTAATGGTAATTAGAAGACAAAAAGATATTGGGATTTTGAGATAATTATTAAAAGATAGGTAATTAAAAATCTTAAGGATTTACTCAGTTCAACAATGATTAAAAATTTACTGTTGATATCATTAGAAAAAAACATCAGCAAGCATTTCTTCATGTTGCAAAAACACATCAAGAGAGAGAATTTGTAAATAGAGAAATTCACTCGACATTTTCAGTGGGAATTGCTATCAACTTTGTAAACCTCTGGCTACCAGCCCTTTTCATGCTTCCCTGTGGTAACTGCTTCTTTCTGGGCATGTCAAAGACATCTTTATACAATGCCTGCAACCCTTCAAAGAGTGTATAAGGTCCTGCAGTGTTTCCAAAGGAAGGAATTGCAGGTGTCTTTGCACAGATTTAAGAGTACTCTTGGCACCTTCTTGTGCACTTGTGTCGCTTTCTCAACCTATAAACACGCATGCACACATGCGTTTGCCATTCTCATCAGCTCTTCACCGACTGAGAGCTGGTGGGATAAAATGGCTTTTCCTTTTGTCCCCTGCCAGCTCCATTTCTGTTATACCTGGTGTTCCCTGGATGTCTTCACAGACGCATTTTAACAAAATGTTCTCAGTGTGGGTCCTGTAAAACTCATACCAGCAATTTTGCTACAGTATTTTCATCACAAAGGACATCCTGTTTCATAGTAATATATTGTATTCATTTTAAAGATCTCCTCGTGTCTTACAAGAGGCAATTCTAAAAAAAGTGGTTGATGCTGTTAGTTGGTACTTTGTTTTCCTTGTAAAGTCAGCATGGTATAAAAAATTCAGTGTAAAAAATTGATTTTAAAAGGTAGATTGTACCTTGATGGTACCTTGTTATATGGTTAATGTATGCCTTCTGTGATATGGAAGCTGCAGTATATGCTATTTATGTCCCAGAAAATATTCAAAAATAATTGCTGACAAAAGCCACTTCACAGGTTGACTCAGAGGTACATCTTGTAATCTGAATGTTAATATTCTGAGTAGCTAGGCAGAGAAAACTGTTGATGTAGTTTGAAGATCCATGTAGAGACTAGTCAGGATTTTAGTTACAAAAGTGGGGAGGGAGAGAGGTTGAGAGATTTGAGTTCTCTCAGCTTCACTGAAACATTATGCTTATTGAGCATATGAATGCTTCACTGAAACATTATGCTTATTGAGCATATGAATGCATACAATTTGTAATATTTTTGAAAAGGTAGGATTTTTTTGCTAGTCAGTTGGAAATGTTGCCTTTTATATCTCAGGAAATTATGTAGTTTCCAGAAGCAATTTGGGATCACCTTAATTTTACTCTAGAATTCAGGCAGCCTCTGGTTTTACTGTGCAATCCACGACTATCTCTCATCTGCTTTATTTTTTCCCCTCAAGCTTAAGTCTGTGTTACAAAGAAGCACTGATAAAAAACAGAGGCCTGATTCTTACCTCCTTTGCCAGTAGTCTCTTTTCCATGTGATCCATGCAGAGCAGTAGGATCAGCTACCACTGAGATCAAACAATTTCCCCAGCTCAAATTAGCATGTAGATCTTGGCTTTCAGCATTAAATGGGCCCAAAGAAGACCTCTGTATTTCTTAAGAAGAATATATCCTCTTGTGGTGTTTGCAAATGTTTTGGGCGACAGAGGCTATTTTCAAATGAAATCATTACTTTGTAAGTTCTCAGTATTTGGAATACCAAAGGTTACCCAGGATTTGTAAATTTGATTCCTCCCTAGTCCACCTGCAAAAATATTGCTTCTGTGGCCTGACCTGATGTCATAAACTATTGTGTCATAAATGAAAGAAAATAACATTCTTACCTCTCTGGGTATGCAGTCAGATGACTCAGGCTGTAAACTGGAAAGTATTTTTTCCCACTGGTGGCATTGACTAGCCTCGCAAACTTCACGGGCATCTGTATTTCTTTTGTTGTGATCAAGCTGTTACTTAGCGGTCTCAATTCTTCTCTTCCTCCTGATGTTTTCTTTTGCTTCATAGATTCATAGAATGGTTTAGGTTGGAAGAGACCTTAAAGATAATCCAGTTCAAATGCCTCTGCCATGGGCAGGGCCACCCTCCACTAGACCAGATTGCTCAAGGCCTCATCCAACCTGACCTTGAATACCTCCAGGGAGAGGGCATGCGTGTCCTCCCTGGGCAACTTATTCCAGTGTCTTACCACCCTTACTGTAAATAATTTCTTTCTAATATCTAGTCTAAATCTGCTCTCCTCAAGCTTCAACCTGTTCCCTCTCATCCTATCTCAATATGCACTTGCAGCCCGCAAGGCCAATCAGATCCTGGGCTGCATCAGGAGAAGTGTGGCTAGCAAGTCGAGGGAGGTGATCCTCCCCCTCTACTCAGCCCTGGTGAGACCCCACCTGGAGTACTGTGTCCAGTTCTGGAGCCCCTATTACAAGAGGGATGTGGAGGTGCTGGAACGTGTCCAGAGAAGGGCCAAAAGGAGGATCAGAGGTCTGGAGCACCTCTCCTATGAGGACAGACTGAAGGTGTTGGGGCTGTTCAGTCTGCAGAAGAGAATGCTCCGAGGTGACCTAATTGTGGCCTTCCAGTATCTGAAGGGGGCCTACAGGAAGGCTGGGGAAGGACTTCTCAGGATCTCAGGTAGTGATAGAACTAGGGGGAATGGAATGAAGCTGGAGGTGGGAAGATTCAGGCTGGATGTGAGGAGGAGGTTCTTCACCATGAGAGTGGTGAAACCCTGGAATGGGTTGTCCAGGGAGGTGGTTGAGGCCCCGTCCCTGGGGGTGTTTAAGAGCAGGCTGGATGAGGCTCTGTCCAGCCTGATCTAGTGTGTAGTGTCCCTGCCCATGGCAGGGGGGTTGCAACTAGATGATCCTTGTGGTCCCTCCTAACCCTGAATGAAACTATGAAACTATCACTATAAGCCCTTGTAAAAAGTCTCTTCCTGGCTGTGGGAAACTGTGATGAATCTGTGGACCCTCTGATGAGACAGGAAGAATTCGACATTGAAAACACCACTGTGTTCCAATGAGAATCTGGAAAGTCCCTGAACTGAATGTTTGAGGATGAGAAACTGCAAGATGAGACAGAGGGGCCACCTGGGCTAGCTTAACATGTAACCATAGCAATGCAATCACTAACCAGTAAGAATCTTGAGAAAAGTTTGTTTACCAATCACATGCGGCCACACTAATGACATACATACAAATACGTGTTGCTTTGCCGATTAACTTTGACTCTGAGGAGTCTGTACTCCTTGTATGTTTGGTTTTGTGTTTTGTTTAAAATCCCTAATGACTGGTTAGACATGTCCCCTTTTGGTTGAATTTCCTTGTGTTGACATACATTTTTGTGTTAAATGCATACATCAGGATTTTTCTCCCAAGAGTTGCTGTTATTTTGCAACATGTCAGTCTGTATAGTTATTAAAACTGGGCTAAGGATTTTGGAGTCTGAATGAGAATGTGCATAGTTATTTCAAAGCCATAGTTAATGTTTAGTATTCGAATATTTACTAACCAGATAGTAACCTCGCAGTTAAATTATTATGTAAAGTTATTTAAATAGCAGCAGAAGTTACTGTATTAAAGCCCACTTTGTAAGGAAACCAATGACAAGGAAGGAAGCAGTGAAGTACACTAATAGATTATATGCTATAGCAATATATTGCCTTTTTATTGCTTTTCCACAGGCAGCAGATTCATGTATAGTTATTACTAGCTACATTATCTGCTAGTTTTCTATCAAAAAAGACTCAGTCTATTGAATCATTAATCCAATATTTATCATTCTTATTGCAAATCCACTAGTGTTAGCACTGTATAAAATATTGACTCAAATCTACTGGTTTTGCTAAAGATTAAAAACATATTAACCTAAAAAGCACAGTATGACTTAGGACATTTGAAACTATTCATTGTGGATGTTTGAAATGGCAACATTTCTATGTTGTGAGGAATGATTATTTTTTTTTTTCTTCAATCTTTGATATACAGTAAGTGACCAGTGCCATCCTGATTTGAAGATGCTGAATGTTCATCTAACTCATATTCGAAATTTTGATGTGTATTACATTAGTTACTGAATATCAAGAATAAAATTTTTGCTCCTACATAGAGTGTAAAATGGGATCTTTTGTAGCAGCACACGGCCTGTTTAGAATGATATAACAGGCGCTGAATGTTCACATATCAAACAAAATGCCATCTTTCTGTAGAAAAGAGGTGTCAAAAAGTTTCTTTGTACCTTTAACGCATGTGATTATGTAGTACAAAATGCAGAGTTTGTAAAATTTCTTGAATATACAGGCAAAAAATGAATAATTCAAAACAACTCATAAGTTCTACATTCTATTGTATCTTTTATAACGCAGGCAGAAGATAGCATTGTGTTCCCAGTAGAGCTGAATTTGCACAAGTTACACCTCTGAAAATGCCAGATGGTCTATGGTCTACTTTTGAGAGCTGTCACATATGTAAAGATTTGAAAAAAGAAAGACAGCTGAATGAGAGCAGTGGATCATTAAAGAGAGAGTGAGAGTCCCTGGGTATCACTGTGTTTTAAGAAGCATTGTGTTGTTCCCCACATTACACCTTTTCTTTTTTTTTTTTACCTTTTTTTTTTTTTTTTTAAGATATACACAACCTTTAAAAAATAAGGTAAAAATATTTCTATCTTAAACTGAGTGGTTGTGGCTTAATCTTGGAACTGTCAATTGCTTTTGTTCTTTATGCTGGAATGCAGTCATATGGTTCCTAATTGGTTTCAAGTGTGTTTTAACCATAAGATTCAAGTCTCCCTAGTGCAAAATTATCAATAAAGTTAAAATAAATTTAAATTGAGATAACTAATACATTTGGGGTTTTATTCCATTTTGATTTGACCTGTGTATCACATGTGAATACTGTGAAGCCAGTCAGCTAAAAATTTGTATGTTAATATTAAAAGACTGAACTAAGAGTACTTTGGAAAGAAGACTATTTAATTTAAAAATTCAAACACACACACACACACACACACAGAGAAAAAATCCAAATCTCTTATAATAATTAAAGCCAAAACATACAACTGTTCAGATTCAGCAAGACTTTCCCTTCACCTATAATGACAGAAACACACCTAATGTTGAAGATTGAATTTTGGATAATTTTGTCAAGCTATTGTATTGTAGCAAAGCACTAAAAATAACCCAAAACTTACAAGCTGCCACCACCAATTTAGCTGTCAGTTATAGAAACTTGCCTATCCAGTCATACAGAAGTTTTAGCATAGTCTGCTGTGTTTATTGATTAAAGAGGGTTAACACCCTTCCCCACTGATTCTAGGTTATTGGTGCAACTGTACCACTCGCTGGTTGGGAATCATAGGTATCACAGTTTGAGAGAACATGGTTACATGGAATGTGAGAGACATTGTTCCTTAATAGTACATGTGAGCAGGATAATAATAGCTATGAGGAGCTATCAACACTGAATTTTAGAGAGTAGAATTTTGATTCCTGATGTTGCCAAAGGTTTTATTTTTAACTGTGGTTAGGTGTACATTGACTATTTAAAAATGGAAATATAAAGATAGATGTTAACTTTTCACTCTATTCTTTGATCACTAGAAGCGTTGAAAGTTGCATCCCAATCTAACCTATAGTGTTCAGTTATCAATTTACAGATTAAATTAATACATCCTTTATTTACTTTTAAGCACAACCTCAACGTTTGCCTCAGCCAAACACTTCAGCACTGGAAAGGGGTGAGGAAGAAAGCGCTAAAATCCAGAACGGCCATGTGGGTCTAAGTAATGGAAGTGGAATTCACAACGGGGTCAAGCACACACCTGCAGACAACAGAAAACTTTCAGCTCCTGTTTCAGAAAAAATGCACAGAAAAATTCAGTCTACCTTGTCTGTCAACAGCAGCAGCAGCAAGAAGAGTAAGATAAGCTCTGTGTTTTCTCAAAAGCCAGGTACTTCACCTGAAGGTAAGCAGAATTTCTTATTAAAAAGCCTCAAACTGAATACAGACCAGCCAAACCCTGTTCTCACTAATAATTACACAATCAACTGAAAATAATTGAAGAGTATGACTCATGCTCCAGAAACAAACAGAAATCATGATGATAAAACATGAGTTACTTCCCCAGAGGAAAATATTAAGTGTTTGAAGAAAATTGAGGGAATGGGACATTTCTTGCTTTCAAACATATGGCCAGTGTAGTCTGATAATGTGTTAGTCATTCTAGTTAGTATCCTGAACTGATAGAAACTCCTGTCAACATTGTCATATATATATATATATATATATATATATATATATATATATATGTATACCAGGAGTAAAAAAAAGTTAAATTAGTAGTTCAAACCATAGTAAATATTTAAATCCAGTAATGGCAGGCTCCATGAAGCTAGAGTTTGCTTTTGATAATGTTCTGTTACTTGATATTTTTACTAGCCATGAGGCCTGGAAGCTAGATAATCAAATTTGGACCTGTGCTTAATGTTTAATATGCCAGATGCTTAATTTGCATGAAAAAGCTTTGTGCTCCCTATGCACAGTTTAAATAAACAAAAATAAATAATTTCCCTTATGTTTTAGATGTCTTTTCACAGCTTTTAATTACTGTAATGGCCCCAGAGTTCCTGAGCTCCTCCTCAATTCACAGCCTTCCCATTAGCACTAACATACTCCTGCCTGTTACAAGAAGGGTGGAAAGGCTCTGTAAATTTTATTGGTTTGAGGTAGACATAGATGCAACTGGTTAAAAGAAAAACCTCTGGAGAGTGGATACAGACACAGATTCTTAGAGAAATGGGAGACAGTACTGTTCAGTGAAATGGGGAGGATTCTTAACCTAGATGAAAGGAAGAGGGATCAGAAGGACTGCACGTAGTGGCCTGAATGAAGCCTACTGATGTCTGTAGAGTGACTTCTTTTGACTTCAACTACTTCAGTCAAACCTATTCAGTGAATCTGTGTAGTAATATCAAGAACAGTTTCACTCGGACTGTGCCATGGGCTGGTCCTCCTTGCTGCAGTTTATTTTCATATTGATCTTCAAGAACCTACTGTTATTTTTCTGTTGCACTTTCAGTCCTCTAACATTTCCTTCCAAAATCACAGCTTCATACTTCCTATATTCCCCTTATCTCTTTCTCTTATGTGAAATCCAGTTCAGTCTCCAGCCTGATACTTTTTCTTATGAATTGTTCCTTCGTGCAGTATCAAAAAACTGTAAGTCAAGACACCTAGATCTGTTCACATAAGTGGTATGAAGTGCAGGCCCCTGAATTTAAGAAGTTCAACCTCTTAAAAAAATACAATTGCAGTGCTTGCCCTGTTCATGATACTATAGAATTTATGGCAAACACTTGCTCTTTTTTTTTTTTTGTCTAAAATTATATTATAATGAATACAGTCAGTGTGAGGTTTTGTTTGTTCATAATAGCCTTGGTAATTATTATGTCAACTTACTAAATGATTGGGGAGAAAATTAATAAAATACTTGCAGATTTAGCTCTAAATCATGAAACCTGATTTTAATATCCAACATCTAATTGTGCTGAAACTGATAATACACATTTTTTTTATATACAACAAGAAATGTCGATACATTAAAGGCCATAATGTCCAGATAATTTTAGCAGAAAGAAATAAAGGAAATGCAGTTAAACTTGTCCACTTTCAGGTATTCCAAGTCACTTTAGATTTGCTGTTCCTTATGTGTGATCTTATATTTTGTGATCTCATCACTTACAGCTTTTTTTTTCAACTTGAACGTACATATATTTTTACTTTGTCTGCCTTCTCTTCCACCATGAGTGCTCTGCTCTATCAATAAAGTCAGAAGAATAACTGATTTTAAGTGAAGCAAAGTGGCCTGAGAAAATAAATATTTTATAGCTTCAAAGGAAGAAAAGTGAAAAATCTGTTCATCAAGCTGGAAAGAGAAAATATTTTACATTTGTTCTTATTCCCTCACAAAAGCTGCCATTCTTCTTGTGTTCTATGAAGACAAGAATTGCATATTTCTGGAGCACCTATTACCTATTTGTAATGCAAAATAAGTCCAGATATGGTAGTTACTTTACTCTAGAACATCTTATCTAGTGACAGAACAGAAAACTTACCTGTGCTTGAACCAGGATAGAATCAAGAAACATCCAGGTTTGCCACCTATCCTGCTCAGCAGCATATTTGGGGTCATGTCTATTTAAAAGCTTAGTAAATATGGCCTGCTGCTTCATATACTGCAGTCCCCAGTATGTATACTAGAAAGCTAAATGAAGTCCAGTATTACTTTACCCAGGACAGCACATATTCCCATGAAGATCAGAACTGCTCCTCTTCATCTCCAAGGTACTAGACTGCCCTAATGCAAGCCGTAAAACCTCCTAGTTCCCCACCAAAATCCATGCTTCCATAGTTAACAATTCTTTTGTTAATTTTTCCAGCTGCAAACTCAATTTGCACTGCAGATCATATCTTGTGAGCTTTTGGAATTGGGGTTGCATTGGAAATGCCTAAACTGTAACAGACATTTTGGTAGCAGTGGTATAAAACCTTTTAAAACTGCCTTCTAAAATGAGCCTGTATGGAAGAGTCATGTCAGCATTTGAGTATATGCTGTTTTGAAGCATTTTCACATCCAATGAGGCTTAGGATGGTGTGAGTGCACTCACCAGTTCTGCTTTTCCCTCATCTATTATTAATCCATATTGTCCCTGAAGAAATCTTACTCAGCTCCATAACTTACACTACAGAAAACTAAAGGAATTGTGAAATAGTAGGAGTGTCTCTCTTAAAAAGCAGTTTTTAAACACTGTTTCAGTTCTAAAGATTTTTCAAAGGAATTGGGTATGTTTCAGTGCACATTGGGAATAAAATATTTTTTTTTATTCAAAGAAATTTTAATCATCTTTTAAATTATTGATGTCAGAGTTGTCATAGTTTTTCCAAAACTGTTGGCACTGGCAATGAGAATTGTCACTTTCTTGCACCTGCTATGTATAGAGCAGAGAAACACCTTGGAAATTTGAAAAAGCAATAGTAGATGAATAAAAAGAAGGCAGTTCAGCTGCTGTGTTTGGAAGCAGTGGCACCTGTCCAAAGTAACCTGAAGACAGGAGGAGGTCTGTAGGAGATAGGAGGAGGTCTATGTGGTGGGTGAACAGTAAATCTAGATGTTAGAACGTGAAGATGTGGTGGGTGAACAGTAAATCTAGATGTTAGAACGTGAAGAAAAATGAGTAACTGAATTCATAAATACACATATCTGAGTAGTGGAAGGTAATAATGACATATGCAGAGGTGGAAGAGGAAAGGAAAGAAGCTGGGCAGTGGGAGGGTTGGAGAAGGTATTTAATTAAGGAGGTGCAGGGGGCAAAATGAAGTGGGCACTGATTATTTTGTAAAAACTAAACAAAGTTTTCCTTTGTTTCCTTCCTAAACAATGTTTCCTTTCCAAAACATTATGAAGCTTGGTGTTACACATTTTTTTAATCAAAGCAATTGCTTATAAAAAGAGGGTACAGAGATTTTAATTCACTTGAAATGGATGTCTCCCTTGCCCTGCTTGTCACACTTCTTTTGATGCAGCCCAGGCACAGTTGGTCTTCTGGGCTGCACCTGCACATTTCTGGGTCATATTAAGTATTTCAACTGACAGCCCCAAGTCCTTCTCCCTGTGATCACTTTTGATCCACTCCTTGCCCAGCCTATATTTGTGCTTGGTATTGCCCTGGCACAGCTGTAGGACCTTGCACTCTGACTTGGTGAACTGCATGAGCTTGACTTCGGCCACCTCTCAAGCCTTCTCAAGTCCCTCTAGATGACATCCCTTCCCTATGGTGTGTGAACCAGACCACACAGCTTGGTGCCATCTGCAAACTCGCTGAGGGTGTGCTCAATCCTACTGTCTGTATTGCTGACAAAGATGCTAAACAGCACTGGTCCCCATGTTAGGGTAGTTCCCAGAACTACAGCAACTTATGGTAAGTTGAGTTTAGCGTGGTACTTTTCATACTCAAAAGGCTAAAAGCATACACGATTACTGCATTAGTCTGGAAATGATAGCTTGTTAAACTATGGTGAACAGATCATAAGCCTGAATCCTGTATGTACAAGATCTTCCTGTATTCCTAGCCAGGCTCTCTAAACTAGAGAGGCACTAGCTGCTTTTTTTCAAGGATTTTTTTTCAAGATAGGCTATAGGAAGTGTAACAAGGCTAGGTATAGGAGAGAGGTAGATAAAAAAGAACTTGAAACATGGAAGTGAGGCTCTGAGAAGGGACAGACAATGTAGGTGTGCCACCAGATTTAAGTTGCCATGTGTACTTTTCCAGGAGTAAGGCCTGAAGCAACCTTCCTCAATCTTCTAGACAGTGTATCTTGTGCTGCTGAGCTTGGACATGTGGTGATAAGTCTCACCCGGTGTTTTAAAATCCAGTGTTTAAAATTCAACATTTCAGGGTGCATTTGATTGAGACCTTCCCTTCTACCCCTTCTTTTTAGTATAATGTAACTTCTTCTGTTCTAGATGTTGAATCAAAGCATAGGGTTGATGGATACTATTTAACTCATTCTGCTGACTACATTAATTTATTAGAGTATCCCAAGTGATATTGATGGCTTAACTGAAGACAAAGTAAGTCCATCAAATAGCCTTTGTGTTAAGCCAGGGTCTCAAGAACTGCTAGGTGCTTATGTATGGAAGGTAATGAGTATTTCTCTAAGCAGGTTAGTAGACCTCTATTTGAAGTAGGAGCATCTTACTTTGGTTTATGCAACTTTGTGTAAACTGAAAAATAGTTTCCAGTCAATTTTACTTTCCTTTTGGGCATGTGATTTTGAATAGGATTTTAAAACTTGTTTTTCTTTTCCCCCTTAAATACCACAAGAGCAGCAATAAGTTTTCTTTCATAAATTCTTCTGTCATTGTATTGGTGGTGTTTTGAATGTTCACTTCACATGAATAGCCTAACACTGCAGAAATATCTGCTGGCCATCTGTCTCTCCCTCTTCATTTTTTTCAAATCTACATACATGTTTGAAATCCATCTCATAACCTTAAGTAACATTTAGGCAGCTATTTCATTAGTATGCTGAAAATCTCTCTACTTAGACAAAAAAAATCCACTGTTGTCTTTCAGAAATTGATTCAAAGTGGATTTGTGTCTGAGCATGAAGTGCAAAACAGATTTTTTATTTATTTTGGGGATGCAGTTGTCAGTCAAGCAATGGGCAAATAACATCATCAAACCTGTGATTTTTAAGAAGACATCTTGAAGAGTCCTGTATTTTAAGCATGATTATGTTTTTGTTTTCATAGAAGTCTTGGGAGGTGACTTACACATTGTGTAACCAGAGTGGGTCAAAAACAGGGCCTGTAGTAAAAAGGTCTTCCTGTTGTATGCATTTTATAAGGTCATGGTCTATCTTGTGCCTAACTACTCTCAGTATTTGCAGTGATCAGCAACGTCAGTGAAAGCTTCATATTCAAAGGAAGCCTTAGATAGTGGAAATTAGCACATTTCTTAGTAGGTCTCTCTGAACTGTGCAGCTATCCTGCATGTGACTTGTCAGTTAGTTCTGTCTGTATTTCTTACTTTCTCTTGACCATTTTCCTGAGTGGAGTGAGTTTTCTGGAAGAGAATGGGTAGCAGGGGCTGCACACAAACCATGTACATTGTAGGAATCATGGTGTGATGATGTGAATACCACTGCTCAGTAAGTTTACACCCTGCCTCTCTGCAATGCATGACTTTAAGAAACTTGTGCTGAGGTGTTGTCTCATTGCCTGGCTGTGCTGCTCTGGTCATGGCCTGTTTCCACTGTGAGCACTGTGTTCATCCCCACTGCTGCTGGCCCTGTGCTGCCAGCCCATGGGATGCATGTAGCACTTGCTGGGCCTTCTGTTCCACACTCTGCAGGGGCCTCGAGTAAACCCCTGCTGAGGACTTCAGCTGCCACTTTGATTGCATTTTTTTTATTGCGGTTTTGCCCTTTTTGAATCTTGCTGTGAGACAGCGGAGTGCCTGGAGATTTGTTTCGAGTTGTCTGAACTTGGTGAATATAGTTATTAAGAAGCTGACCAAGGTCACCATCCTGTAAGTGAGATTATTTACCATTGCAGACATGAAAACCTTTTATCATATCTGACCTGCCTGCTTGGTATGAAAGCTTATTGGGTCAGTTTGTGACAGCTTAGTGTCAACCATTACAAAAGAAGCACAGATCAGCCTGTGTGCACGTTTCTCTGTACATTTTTCAGTGAAACTTCTGCATCCCTTGTACAGTTTCAATGTTGATAGTTCTCTTAAAAGTCAGTTTCTTAAGTAGAGCCTTTCCTTTTCATAAAAATAAGGAAGAGACAATGAAAAGGAATTTGAAATAAAATATATATCTTAGCATTTAGAAGGAATTTGATATCAGGGTAATACCTGTTTGCAGAGATTTTAGACATATAAAGTATTGTGCACATGCAAATGTTTAGAAAAAACATTTTTTAACTTCAGGTCTAACCTCCATCCCAGGCAAATGAAAAGGTAGTTGAAGATAAGCTTAAGTGTGTGAAAGCTTATCTTTTTTCTTCCCCATCCCCAACTGTGAGTTAGTTTATTAAAGTGCACTATTAGTATCTACAGAACAAACCTATCATATCATATGTTATTCAGCATGACTTTTGGAAACCTGGGTTATAGTCAACAAATGTGATCTTGGGAGTTAACAGCGCTGCATCGTCAACATCAAGACAGATGGAGTTTAGTCCTTGATAAAGGCCCACTCCTAGCTCTTAACTGGGAAAATAAGCATGACAAAATCTCTAATGCTCTAACAAAACCAAGACACGAATCAATCATTTAAGATAGCATATCCTTAAAGTGATACAGTGTTATACTGATATTACCATATAGTTTCTTTATCAGTAAAGTCTAAAATTTGTGCAAAATTTCCAGAACACATATTGGCAGACATTAAGATCTTCTGACTTGCATTTTTGTCCAAATTCTTCCCAAATACATAAAGCAAATTTAGTTCCAATTGGATTAATGTATTCTACTGCTCACTCATCTGCAAAAACTATTAGGATTTTAATGTGAAAGTTAAGTGTAGTCTTTTTTACTTAGCATGTTAAAATAGTTCTGAAATTTGAAGTAGTCTGTGATTTAAAATAGTCTCCTTGGCCTTGGAAGAAGATGATTATTAAAAAATCTTGGTCAAGCAGTGAAATACATTTTAGTGGTCTACAACATGGCTATGAATAACATGGCCATGAACAACACGGCCATGAACAACATGGCCATCCCTTTTGAAGTGAGCTTTATGTAGCACCTTCTTCATGGATAGATCCCACTGATTGTGACATCATGCAAAAGCGACCAAAGTAAATGAGTTTTAGCTATGTAGATTTTTCTACACAGATTGCTGCAGGAATATGGGTGTTAGAGAATAGAGTATGAGGTTTGTGTAGCACGTAGATTTGTTATTACAACAACAAACATTGTGACTATATCTGTTCCTTTTCCTTACAATTACATCTGTAAATGAGAAGCTAAGAAGTAGGGGTCATACATGGAAAAAATTATTCTTCAGCCATTTTATCCAAAGGTGTTACAGACCTTTAGAGTCATGATTCTGAATTCAGCAAGCTAAGTAGAACTAGGTAACAGCATGCTTTGCCATGTGTTAAATAATTGCTGCCTAGATGGCTATTAAAAGTCAATAACATGAAGAATATAAAAGTATGGTTATTTCATGTTTGTCCTTGAAATAAGGATCAGAGTTTATGTTCATTGTACAAATGAGTCTTCAGAAGAATGAGAGCAGTAAAAGTATCCCTACTTTATGTTAAGTGTTTGTTTAACTTGAGTGAAATGTTATATAAAGATTTTCTGAGTAGAAAAATAGTTTTGACATCTGGAGGGAATGAAATAAAAGTAACAGGCAAACAAATCCTTTCAGTATTTCAGTCAGTGAAGAAGAGATGGAAAGAAAGACTCTCCACAGAGTTTCCATCATAGCACTAATAGCCAAAATTTCTTTCTGTATCTTGGACCATTTTTAATGGCTTTTACCTTTGGATGACTTTTATTTAAATTAACACAGCCTCTTCTTGTAATTATTGTTTTAATCTTGGGGCTTTTTTTTCAGATTAGAAGGGAAAAGTTCTTCTGTGGGTGCAGAAAGTTCTTTCTGAGTGCAGCCCCTGTTGTTTAATCTATGAGGTCTCTCTTTTGCCCAGCAATAAATATGTACATTATAATTTTTGTGAGTATTTATCTCCCTGCAATTTCACATGAAGCAGGCAGAATTTGAGTATTTTATTTTCAGTACTGATATACCTAAAGTTTTTTAACTTTTTGTTTAAAAAAACACTTGTAGAACAGAATTTGTTGTGATGTTGTCATCTTTCCACTGTTTTTTGAAGATGCAACATAGTAAACACATCAATTCTTCAGATATGAAGGTTTCTTAGATGGAACTCATCTTTTTTATCTTTTTCTTTCATATTAAAAGAAAATCTGAAAGGAGATTTTACCTGAGCAAATTTAACACCATCTCCATGACAACCAGCTAATTAATCACTATCAGTCTGGCTTTGGACCTCTTCAGTGAACTGCTAGTCCCCAGCTTTATTTCACATATCTTCTGGGGTTTCTGTAAAGGTCAATTATTTAGCAACAGTATTTCTTTGGCAAAAGCAGCCTTTTAATACAAGCAACAACTTTCTTCAAAAAACAGCTTAATCTTAGCTGTAATTTCCTCTCAGTTTTGCTTCATGCATAGTAGTAGAGAGCTTTTGAGGTTGGTTTTTGTTGTTGTTGTTGTTGTGTTGAGTTTTTTTTCCTTCTTTCTTTCTTTTTTTTCTTTATCTCTTTTTTATTCTGTTCATAAGTTTTCAGTATGTATGACTGTGACCACAGTACAGTACAGGTATTCCAAAACTAAGTTTGGATCTATGTAGTTTCGCCAGTAAGAGAAATCAGTCCCCAGCAGTGTGATGTTCAGAGTAAGCTAAGAGCTCAGGTAGTTACTTTGCTTCTTGCATGCTTTCTTGTGTAAAGTCATCACTACACTATGCTCCAGTGAAAGTTTCTGCAATGTTAGAATTACTTAATCAAGATACTTGCCATGGTTACTGCATCATTTTTGACATTTATAAATATCTTTAGGAGGCCCAGGAATTGTATTACTGTAGCAACGAATTGTGAGCTTTTCCCTTGGACTACTGTGTCCAGTTCTGGAGTCCTCAGCATAAGAAACATGTGAACCTGTTGGAGTGGGTTCAGAGGAAAGTCACAAAAATGATCAGAGGGCTGGAGCACCTCTCCTGTGAGAAAGGTTGAGACAGTTGGGACTGTTCAGCCTGGAGAAGAGAAGGCTCAGGGAAGACCTTATTGCAGCCTTTCAGTACTTACAACGAGTCTATAAGAAAAATTAGGATAGTCTTTTTGTAAGGCCTGTTGTGACAGGACAAGGGATAATAAACTAGAAGAGGTTAGTTTTAGGCTAGATATAAGGATGTCATTTTTTCAATGAGAGTGATGAAACTCTCTTAACAGGTTGCCCAGAGACACAATAGATACCTCATCCCTGTGAATGTTCAAGGTCAGGTTGGACAGGGCTCTGAGGAGCCTGATAAAACATGTCCATGCTCACTACAGGGGTGTTGGACTAGATGACCTTTAAAAGTCTCTTCCAACTCAAACCATTTTATAATTCTAGAACAGTCTTCAGCCTGTGAACCATAAAAACATAACATCTGTAGATGGTCAGACCAATTCCCCATATAGCTCAATATCTTGTCTTTCTCACTGGCCTGTCATAGTAGATATCTGTGATAGACCATAGGGACAGGGAAAGGATCAGATGGTGCAGGGTATTTTCCCCAGAACATTTTCCATAGTCTTCAACTGTCTGCGAGTATAGAATTTCAAAGCTTGCAAATAGTAAAAAGAAGAATGAAAACTGAGCCTAGGAAAGAAAAGTAATTTTCTATCCTCAACATTTCTGGACTGTTCACTGTCTCTTACAAGTTAAATATATTTATATGTATAGTTATACATGTTATGTGCTTATTATGGGAGCAGAATGAAAAGTACACAGTATATCCCTCACTCCTGCAGTCTCCTTTTCACTGACACATTTAATTCTAATCTTTAAGGTTTTCAGGTCTCATGGAAGTACTAACTGTTTGAAGTAATTCCTTATATTTATACTTTGGGTGCCATACTTTGTGCAGCCAGTTCGCAAGACACCACAGTTATGTCATGTGGTTTAGTACTTATGAAAGAAGAGTGTTTATGTGCAGATGTAGTTACAAGCTTTATTGAAGATCAAAGTAAGAAGGATTGCCAGGAGATTTGTGTAGAAAACCAACAGAAAAATTTTTGGTTTGACTCAGTGTTTTATATATTGTTAAAAGTACCGAAATTCATATGATCACAGAATTAACCAGGTTGGAAAAGACCTCAGAGATTATCAAGTCCAACCTGTTACCTAACACCACCTGACAACTAAACTATGGCTCCAAGTGCCACATCCAATCTTTTTTTGAACACCTCCAGGGACAGTAACTCCACCACCTCCCTGGGCAGCCCATTCCACTGGCCAGTTACTCTTTCTGTGAAGAACTTTCTCCTCACCCTGAGCTTAAACTTCCCCTGGCACAGCTTGAGATGGTGTCTTCTTGTTCTGGTGCTGGTTGCCTGGGAGAAGAGACCAACCCCCACCTTGCTACAGCCTCTTTTCAGGTAGTTGTGGAGAGCAATAAAGTCTCCCCTGAACCTCCTCTTCTCCAGGCTAAACAACCTCATCTCCCTCAACCTCTCCTCATAGGGCTTGTGTTCGAGACCTCTCCCAGCCTTGTTGCCCTTCTCTGGCCACATTCAAGTGCTTGTTTATACTGGTTTTGAGGTGTGCATAAAACTATAAAGAAAACAAAAATGTTAAGGCAACTTCCTTAGTTTTCTTCATAGCTATCAAGCCAACAAATTACATTCAGAAGGAAAAATATACTGGGAGAAGCTGGAAATTGTTTCTTTCATTCTTTTACATTAATTTTTTAATCACTTTGTGGGCCTGCTGGGAAAAGTTACTATTAAAGATAACAGATATGGAAATTTTACATAATAAGTGGCTGGAGAAATAGATCTAAGTGTTTGGTACTTGGGATTTACATAAAATGAAGCAGGGAAAGGAAATTTGCAGCAAACCCAGTACTTACTGAGCTGGAGACAAGTTAGGCTGCAAAAGTGCCTTTGAAGATGGCAGGTGTGTACTTTATGGTGTAAGATTAGGTCTATTCTGAATCATTGTCTTTCAACTACTTGTCTGACAGTGCTATATATTTAAAATAACATAATAATGATTTATTCTTTTTTTCTCTCTCTCTCTTGTATTTTTTTTTGTTTATTTGTTATGTTTGATCCTGCATGACGTGCTACCAAACTGCTGCTTATGAAGATTGCTGTGTTCACTGTATCCTAGCTTGCTTGTTCTGTGAATTTCTTACCCTCTGTAACATTGTTCTGGGACAAGCATCGTGTGGCATCTGCACATCGGAAGCCTGCTGCTGTTGCTGTGGGGACGAGATGGGGGATGACTGTAACTGCCCATGTGATATGGACTGTGGCATAATGGACGCATGTTGTGAATCTTCAGATTGCTTGGAAATCTGCATGGAATGCTGTGGGATCTGCTTCCCATCATGAAATGTTAATCCCTTTTTATTTTATTCTCTATATAACTGGAGAGCTTTTCTTTAAATATATTTGAAGAAAGACAAGGTAAGATTTTCACACAACCAACTGGTATTGCACTGTCAATTCCCTATATATATTTTTTTTAAAGCAATCCTCAAATATGTATTCTAAGACAAATTGTATAGTTTTATATATGGAACTCAAGCTATGTTCCAGCTTTGTTTTGACTTTGCAAGCGGAAGACTTACTGACACCACATTATATGCCGTGTCCCTCAGGCTGTATGAGGGCGAAGGTGCCATCAGAATTGAGTAACAGGTTTTGGTCAGAGAAGAGACTACAGGGCGAAGCCTTAAGGATTTGCCTTTATCTACATTAATGTTTAAATGCTTAAATGCCTTCATGCATAACATGCCTTTACAGGCATTCTGAAAAGTCAGATGTCTTTATTTCAGTCTCTTTGGGCTGGAAGGAACTTTGCTCTGTTATTTTAAAATTCATTCAAAAGTCAGCATCAGGAATCTACTGTTGGTTTTGCTGCATTGGTCACCATGGCAATATATCTTTTGTTTTGAATATCTCATTGGTTTGAGGGAGATTCCTTGTATTTTCCATTGTCAGTATTGATACTATGAGAAGATTTGGCAAACTAAAGCCAATTTAAGTTTTGCCATAAATTAGAGTACCAAGATTTCATTGTTATCAATCAAGATAGAATAGAGAACTTCTATTTTACTTCAGTACTAATATTACTTGAAATGCTTCTTTGTAGAAAGAGACTTTAGAAATATGTGTGGACATGAAATATATCCTTAAAACTGACAGATTAACTAGTGCCACAGTATCACCAAGTTTGGCAGAGACCTCAAAGATCATCAAGTCCAACCTGTTAGTAGACTAACAAATGTTCAAATCTTGTCTAATTCAAGAATCTAAACCTATACATTAAGGGGCCCTGTCGAGTGTTCGTGGCTTTAGACCTAGTGACACATAACTTAGTATTTATTTCATCACTATGTAAGAAAGATCCTCAGAAGATGGCAGAATTTAAACTGGTTACAAAGGCCAGCTGAAAATGGATTAAGGAATTCTGTCATTGACCATAAAATGTAAATGCAAAAATACTTACTCTCACATACATTTTAAATGTTATTGTTGGGTAATTGTTAAGATGTGTGACATCTTTTAAAAATGAAAGGACTGGGATTTAAAATGTTTGGGAAATAGAGCTAGGATCCAGTGGGCAACTTTTTCCTTATTATACAATTAATATTTTTATAAAAATATTTCTCTTTGTCATTGTAGTTGAGAAACTAAATCGGTCCAGCACATAGATTTGTGGCATTCACAGGCTTAGGAAATAATGGTACCCATTTTCTTTACCATCTGCTAGTTTCTCACTTTCATTCCTGTAGCTCATTGACTTTTTTTGTGTGAAACACCTACATCTCTTGATCTCACATGCTTAAACTTCCCTACCTACACTTCAGATGTTCCTTTTGTAGATTGTTGGACCTCATAAATTTAGGTCTTGTTGCAAGAGTCATTGGTAGCCAACAGCAAATTTCTGCTGAGTGAATTTACCATGAATGTCTCTTTCCACTGTAGTGAATTCAGTTTATGCAAATGTGACAAGCTAAAGATCACAGGAATGTGAAGCTAAGTCAACAAATAGTCTGATATTAACCAAAGCTTCTCCCTGTGAACACTGACTAGTAGTGCCTACTACTGCAAGTTATCACTGAAGGTAACATAGCCAAATCCTCAACTATAAGGAAGCTGAGAAGTATTACATTTTGTCTTATCATATGCAATATTGTGATGTATTCTGATGCAATGCAGATTTTACTCACAGGGTTTCTTACCCATTTTTTGGTAGTTACAACAAGAATTGATCTTACCATGTTTTGTTTCCCCACATATTGGACCAAATTCAGATCAGTATTGCATAAGGTACATTTCCATTAATGTCAGAATTTTGTTATTGGTTTAGCTCCAGCTAAAGAGCACAAAGATGCTACGATAATAGGCAGGCTAATAAGGAATTGTATAGTTAAACTGATAAATTCTGAGAACTCAGAATCAGGCCCATGGGGCTCAATTATGACTCCTAAAAGTCTGAACTACATTGGAAAGGAGGAAAAGGTGCCTTGGTTGAGTGGCAGTGCCTGGAGGCATTTTGCCTTTGTACAGCATAATGCCTCTAGGGAAATTGGGGGCATCACAGTGAGCACTGGGACTCAATGCACCTTGGAAAAAGTCTAGGTTGGGCATCACCCATTCTAGGTCTATGGTTGATAACTCTGATAGTGGGACATGCTCCCTGGGGCTAGGCAGCATCATGAAATGTCCTTTGTCATGTCCTGCTGGACACAGAGAGGTGAATTATAGTTGTTTCTTTTCTTATTGTGCTTTCTGGAACAAGGAAGAGAACTTCTAGTCTCTTGTCCTGCCCCAATGTTCATGTTCACTTCTAGTTTTGTGCTTAGAAAACTGCACCTTTGCATGTCGAGCCTTTAGTGAATAATCAGTGTTAGTAAAAATTACTTTTACCACAGGATGATATTGTTTTAGAGAAAGGAAAAATACCAACCTAGGGAGTCTTTTTTTCTGTGTAAAAGTTTAGCTATACAGTTTGCTCTGCACAAACCCTTGTTCCTACTTGAAGGAACTCAGAGATTTTTTTGATGCATTGAAATGACAAAAAACTGGGACATGTATTTGCTATTAAGCATTCACTTCCAGTATTCTTAAGATACAAATAATAAGAACTTTGTGCATAGATGCATATGTGTACATATTCCCTCTTTCTCACACACATGCGCATATGCAGATATATGATTTCTTTTCCCACTTCATTCGGGAAATGCAAGGAAGTGAAAGTTAGTGTTTATTAACCCTTCTGGTGATTAGAAGTATCAAAGTATTACAGACAATTGAAAAAAAAAATTGAAATGGTGTGAATTGTTTGACATTTAAATGTAATCTTCTACTGTTTGTCATAGAGATATTAGCACTTTTGTAAAATGTATCTTTGAAGCAACAGATATTAGTGTGTAGTTTAAGGAATTCTTTTCTATATTTATATTCTTCTCTTTTGTAATTTTTACTATATAGGCAATCTTGTAGGCACCCTGTGTAATTAAAATAAGCAGAATTAGGAGTCAAATGTGAAAATATAGTTTAAATAAAATAAAAACATCAGAACTTAGCTGTCTATTTTATAATAATTCTTGTGAACTTGTACAGTGTCTCAGTATATATTTCTGCAAACTGGTCCATTTGAAGAATGGTAACTTACTATTTGTATTTTCTATCAACTGGGTGTGCTGTTCTCAAACACTATTTTGAAATAAAGATCTATTTTGAAACTTTGGGATGTCTTCTTCGTGTGGTCTTGACCTGTTATTCTTCTGAATGATAATTTAATGTCTTATTTATGATTTATTAGTTTTTTTTCCCCTGTTATAACACTTCCTGAAGGCTTTGGCCTTTAGGTGATTTGCACTGAGGGTGAGCCAGTGTACGTGAGTTGTCTTACAGATGGAGCTAAACCAGCTCAGGTGGTATAAGCTGTGTTAACATGACTCTCCAAAGGTAAAAACGTTTGTCATGAAGGGGGCGAGTTCATTCCTTAGTGATATTGTATCAATGAGGTGAAATTCCATCAATGATTAAATTAAATTAGAATTGCTTTAGTGTATCAACAGCAAGAGTCTTCAGTTTGCTAAAACCAAGGTGGGCAAGAGTGTAGTTGCTACACAGTATTGCAGTAGACTGATGTTAGGGTCTAATGGCCTATGTGGCCTGTAAAGCAAAGGCTTACATGCAGTAACAGCATTTTAAAGAAAGGTATGTTTTTAAAATCAGTTAAGCACATGTGGAACAGACTGCTTCAGCTGTGATTTAAGCAAAGTGGGTTTTTTTCATGTTGGCTTTTAAGCTGCTTGTGAACATGCTTATGCTAGTTTAATACTGCAGAAACTGCATGTTCACAGTCTTATGCAGTAATTTTTTTCTATGCCTGTTTTAAATTTGTTGAATGCTGTACCATGTCTGTGGATATGTGGGCCTTTAGAGGTAAGATGTTAAAACTGACATAAATTGTGCTTGAGTGTGCACTGTGAAGTCTCACCATTGAAACTATGACAAAGTAATCATTTAAGAGAACTTTTAAATGCATAGACAGTGCCATTTGAGACTTAGTGTTCTAGCCAGTATCCATAATACCTCATATTTCTAGAAAAAAAAATAAGAATGGCTTCTGTGAAGAATGATCAGGACCTTTTGGGAGCTTTTGGATTGAATAATGTCTGTATTTCAGCCATCCTATTCATGTTAAGAACTGTTTGTTGAGTTTGACGGGACATAGTTTATAAAATATTCTAAATTAGAAACTTTTCTGAGCTGTTCATACATTAACAAAAAAGAAAGGAAAAAAAAAAAGTCTTTATGGTTGGAATGTTTGATATGTGTTCTTGGAGAGCAATGTCAATTATATTGATGTGTTCCAACAGTAAAGCTTCTTTGGTCAACACTCGTGATTTTCTGAAAGTCAACAGAATACGGAATGGATCTTATACCAGAGATCTTACTCTTTCTCCCAAAACTGAATTAAAGATTAGAGAAATAGCCCCCATGTGTCTTCTCACTGGTCCTCTCTCTGTCTATATGTGTGCTTACACCATGTGTTGGAAGACTTAAGGCAGTGTTGATGGTGACAGTAGTACCTTGGAAATCCTACAGGTATTAATGCCACTTTTTTTCCATACCTTCTAACCCTTCTGCCACTTCTTATCACTTCCAAAGAGAGCAAGGGTACCTTAACTCAGTTTTAGCATCAGGATATTGAAAGAAGTACAATAAATATAATATACTGTTACAGTAAATAAATACTGGTACAATAAATAAAAATGATATACTGTGCCCACTTTAATGATGTACTTATTCACTCTGTATACTCAGTGCTCTGTATACTCAGATACGTAATTGATTGCATGCACAAATTTCAGCCATCTCCTAAGCACTTATTTATGCTATTTACCAGTAATTTGGTGCTACTGGCATAAAAGGGTGGCCTTTCTGTTCTTTAAAAGTATTTGATATGGTGGGCTATTTCTACTATGGTTGGAAAGAAATGTCTGTGAATTGCCATCCTGCAAACCAGGCGGATGTTGAGATTGATTAGGTGATCTTAATCTCTATATGGTTTTTAGTATATCAGTTCACCTCACTTAAAACTTAATTTAATAAAAACACTACATACAATCCTATTTGCCTCCTTTATGTATGTATATTACAGCAATTGTTAGTGCATTATCATTCAGTACTCATGAAAATGGGAAGTTAGATGAAGGATTGTATAATACCTTTTGTACCTTTAATAGTATCTTACTATTTTTTATTCTAATATGCATATGCTATTTTAACTGACAAAATACTCCAATATAATTGAGGCTCTTTATATCATCTCAGTGGGGTATGTAATTGGTGCCCAAGCACTATACAATTCCTCTTCAATCAGTGGTGTAGGCTTCTGCAATTTGTCTCATCTCCAAGTTGCACAAGTGACCACACTGTGAATACACTGAACTTCAAGTTGCATGTGTTTCCCATTACAATCTTTTTCCACAATGCCTACCTTTGTTTCTTTAGCTTTATCACAAGATGGCTTGTTTTGTTTTGTTTGTTTTAAAAGGCTTTTATTATGGAGATCTACAACAATACCAAGATGTATGTTACATTTCAAATAATTTCTTCATCTTTTCTATGTTCACTGTTAAAATCGACTCCTAATTAAACATACTTGTGATACCTCTGAAGCTTTGGAGTATCACAGAATCACAGAATTTCAGGGGTTGGAAAGGGCCTCGAAAGGTCATCTAGTCCAACCTCCCTGCCAGAGTAGGATCACCTACACCAGATTACACAGGAATGCATCCAGGTGAGTTTTGAATATCTCCAGAAACAGTTTTGAATATCTCTGACAAAGTGTTTCATATTTGAATATATGCAGTTAAAACCATGTTGATACTGTCATGCTTGTTGAAACAAAGTACCAAAAGGCCTGTTGAGATGGACTTTGCACAGTTCCAGTCTTCATGTTAGTTTTACTCGCAAGAATAAGACCAATCTAAACATTAGTTTAAAGTTAATAGTTTTTACAGTGACATGATTATGCTAGCTTTCAGATTCTGTGCATTTCAGTTAATGAAGACTAGGAAGAACAAGCAGGGGAAAGGAAATATATTAGACAACATGGGTTTACTTTTCTCCCTGGGACACGCAACTTCACTGGTCTGTTTCTTCATGTGAGGATAAGACACCTTGATTACATATTTAATGTAGACTAACAGCAGTGTTCAGAATCCACAATAACGTCAAGGTCATTATAAGTAGTGTGTGAAGGATAAAGGGAAATGCAGTGCAGGACTTCCACTACTGTTGACAACTGCTATTTCTGCATCAGTAATCTGCTTTGTAACTACCAAGCTTTCATGAGGTTAAGTTTAAGAAACTTATAAAATTATAAGAAAATTATTTATATTCAGTCTTGTTTCTTCAGAAAGAATAATTTAATATATTTACACAATGACATCTTAGTAAACTATTATGCCAGCTTAACTGTAACACATACTCTGGTAAAAGTACATTAAACAGCAATCCAAAAGCAATTTAGCTGCTGAAGGCATTATTTTCTATCTAATTATTCACAAATTAATGAATAAAATTAAATTCCAATCACTGAAAAAAATGAAGCAATGGTAAGAATCAGAACTACAGATTAGTTAAAGCTATGCAATGCATAACAGAATTAAAGCTTTCTTTTATTCAAATTCAATGCTTAAAAAAAGAACAAATCCATCATCTTGAAATTTGACTTGTAGCTTGACATTAAAAATAATATGAGTAGAATTTTCAGTGGGGTAAGCACAAAACTAGTTCAAGTAGTGTCACTCTCAATTAATGTACTCAGGTGGTGTGCCCATTAAAATTCCCACTTGTGGGTTCAGCTCTCTATGCAAATGGGGTCATTACCTGGAGAATTTAATTGGGTGTGACACTGGGAGTAGGAATTTTCCTTTCAAAATAAACCCACTTGCACACATTTTCACTAGAAATTTGATTGTTACATATACTTCATATTGTTTGGCTCTATAAATATTTACCAAAATTGAGAATGTCTTCACTTATTTATTTTTTCACAGGTGATACGTTATGCATCAAAAAGATTTTCGAATCATTCCATGTATTGTATATGCAAGTCTTGTTAGAATAACCTGTGATGAAGATGTATTTTCTAAAGTTAAAATTATAGATTTACATTTCAAAATACTAATTTTTGTAACATCTGAAAGCAGAATGGTAATATTATTGAGGTATAGGCACATGTAAGTGAAAAAAGGCTATATCATACTAAGCTTACATCTCACACATTGTTTGGAAAGGATAAAAATATACTGTTTCTGAGTAACACCTACTTCCAATTTGTGCTGGAAATTACTGTGCAGAATATTTGTATGAATAAGGCTAATATCAGAAAGGTATTAATTCCAAAATGCACACACAAATATTGTGAAAACACCCAAGTACGTGGCTGGAAGGAAGTTCTTGGGAACTTCTAGTTCAGTGGTCTAAGCTGAAACAGTGTCTAAAAAAGTGTTCTTGAAAACCTCTGATGAAGGGAATTTGGGACACACTAGAAACAGTAGGCACAGATGCTCTAGTAGTCTTACAGACAGAAAGCTTTTTTCTAACATCCCATTTAATCTTGTTTTCATTTCTGCAAGTAAGATTGATGAATCTGTGGATGTGTAGGACAATCACCATTCTCTTGTCATAACCTTTCATATATTAACCTTCAATGTAGTTTGTGTACTCCTGCATAGGTTTTTCTTACCTAATCCAAAGAAATTCAGTCTGGTTTCTTCAACCTATCTTCTTCAGTATGTATTCATTTTGGGCATTATAGACTGTATGACATGTACTTCTCATTTCTAAGTATCACAAGACTGAGGGAACAACTTGTGAAGGGACTTACTCTGTTAATGAGAAACATAGGTCTTGGGTAGTTTATTGAGGTAAGAACTGTATTAATGACTGTAACATGCGTGGCACATTTCTGTGGCAAGGATGTTGAAAGAACTTCTGTTCTGCCTTTAACTTCTGTAAAAGAAGTGGTCAAAACAATCAGCTTCATGATTTTCTACAAAAACACTTGATTTTCATGGGATTTTAAAAATTTCCAGAGTGAAGCCCTGCAGGTGTTCTCTTAGCAAACAAATGAATCTACCGTGTCATTAAAGCCATTTCTGTTCAGCCCTCTGCTTGCAAATCCAGTATTCTCCATGTTTTCACTAAAGCTTTCTGTCCAGTTCTATTGGTTCCCCTTGCTTCTTTGATGCCTAATATATATATTTATCTATGAAAGAAAACGTTGGTACTAACAAGTGGTATTTTGCCTGTCAAAGTTACCTTCAGCTTTGTCTTACAATATGGTTTTACAATACAGTTTTACGACCTTAGGTGAGAGTGGATTTTAATAAAAACAAACTGCATTTCAAAAGGTTGATGCCACCTTCCTACACTTCATGTTTAAAAATGGTAATTAGCATTTGGGGAAAGCTGATTTTATTCTTATGGAAAATGACTGGAATCATGGTCTAGTAGTAGTAATAAATTAAAGTATTGAAAAAGTACTGATGCATGTGAATATAGTTTTATGGGAAATACTTTTCAATTATTAATCACTGAGATAAAACTTAGGCTGATAAGAATAATTGTGTTGTATACTTGGGTTCTTAACATATTTGACCTAGGACTGAAATTACATCTTAATTTGCAAGATTATGCATTAATATCTCCTGATAGTGTGAAACCAAGTAACTGATAGGTCTCAAACAGTAGTTGCCAAATGAAATAATTGTTAAAAGGGTGATTTTAGACAGATTCTGCAGAAACTGGTACTCTACCTGCAAATCGTCAACATTTTCATCAATGATCTAGAAACACTTCTAGAAGAATTTGTGGATGAATCAAGACTTAATGGAACAGTAAATGAAATACATTTTTACAAGTTGCTTATTTATAACAGTCTGGACCTCGCAGGATGAACCTCTGTGGAGAAAAAGTGGTGGTTTTTTTCATGCTATGAAATGGAAAGGAAATATTTGGTATTTACTTTGTAGAAAAAAAAAAATAGATGAAACACTGAAAAGATTTGAGGGTCATAATGAAGAAGGTACTGAACAATAGTTTTCATTTGAAATGCTGTGGCCTTTCATGGTGACCTTTTGATTTTAAATGGGTAATGCAGGGAGTGGAAGCAAGAAAGAGTGTGCGCTTAGGAAAGCAGGTTAAGAACACTGCTTTCTGAACTTCATGTTTTGAAAACCACTCAAAGTCCAGAACAGAACCGCACAAATTACTTGGAGACATGAAACTGATTTGAAAGAGGAAAATCACAGAGCTTGTTCTAGTCAGTTTATCCAGCAGAAGACTGAGACGTGACTTCATCACTCTGTACTGGCATCTTCACAGGCACAAATCACTGTGTTCTGATGCTTTTTGTATTCCACCAGAGAGACACAGAAAGAACTAAAATCAAAACTCAAATAAAAAATGATGCAAAACTTCTTACTTGAGTGTAATTGTGAAGATAGGAAAGAGCAGAACAGAGTACCAAACACATCATTTGTTTACTCACCTCCTGATGGTCATAGCTCACATGCATAGTTATATATAACATACATTGCATATACAGATTTAAAGAGTATATGAAATCAATAAACATTGGCATGAGTGGAATTTTATTTCTTATTATAGTAGAGAGGTTAGATGAGGTAGGTGTAGTAATGCCTCATGGATTTGTTTTGTAACAGCAGTAGTAGATTATTTTGATCATTTAAATGGAGTTAATAGAATTGTTATTTCTGTCAAACACTAAGATGAACAGAAGGAAATGTTTTTCCATAAAATTTTCATTGGCATAATAGATATATTCTCTAGGTGAGTAAGAAAAGTGGCAGTATTCTGGGAGGTTTATCACCTATATTCAGAGAGATAATCTAACAAGGAAGTGACTTTTTCTGACCTATGATCTGCAAGTAAAATATGTGAGTCAAGGACAGGTTTTCTGGGTCTACGTGGTGTTTTGCTCTTTGACTGTCTTCCTGTACCAAGTTCTATAACATCTCTGTGGGTCTGGATTTTATTTGGTGACTAGTTTTATTCCATTTCCTTACCCTTACTGGTGGGAGCATCAGAAGTGTCAGTATTTGTGTCTAATCTATTGAAATGTACCTCAAATGTAATTTTTTGGCTAGTGCGGGATCTTCACAACACAGAGATGTATGTCCTAACTCTCAGTAGCTGTCTGGGGTAATGTGAATGAGATGTTTTCCATACCAACATTTAAGTGTGGTGAACATAGGTTATAGTTCTGGACTAGTAATTAAAATAAAGATTAATTTCTATTGCAAAAAAAATCAAATACATTAAATGTTGATTTTAAAGGTATAGCTAAATTGAAGTCTAAAAAGTATTTTTAGTTGGATGACCTACCTGTAAAACAAGCATCATAGATAAAAAGTGAATTTATGTAGTATAAACAAGTTAATAAAATGGGCTGTGAGAGGAAGATGAACAGCAATGTTAAGACAAATAGTCCACCCATACTAAAATAAAGCATGAAAGTTCCTCTCTGATGTAGAAGTTTATGGAAAGTTTGCAAGACAAAACGCATTCTAGTGTATTAAAGGACCACTGGGATTTAATGTCTTGTGAGTTGTCAGTAGGCTCACCATAAGAATGACAAATCCACTCTGAAATGTTAAAAGACCAAAAAAGCCAGATAGAAGGTCCAGTTCCTCTGGGCTGGCGAAAAGAAGTGGGGGCTGGATTTTTTTTTCCTGTAGACTATACTGCCATATGTTACAATACAGGAAATTACAGAGCATGTGTGGAGATTCATTGCGTATTTTGCTTCCCTATTCCTTAGAGGTTAATGTAATGCTTTGTTACATTGATTCAGCTATACTTTTGCATTCCTCTACTCCAGGAGAAGTTTAACTCATGGACTACACCATTAGGTGTATTTATCTATTTATTTATTTCCCTCAGGCTACTTCCTTGATTATGTGGTATTCTTGAGGAAGTCAAATGATAAAATGAAAATTGGCCCTTATGAGCATCATAAGTAGTTTGTTATGCTATACTGTGAGACAGAAGAAGATTCCTCTAATAACATAATAAAATTTCCCCTTTTCTTATTCTGGTTTTCAGAGAGAAAAGGGGTCAAAAATCTATTGTGATGCATGTACTTGAATGTGTGCTTATTCAGTTCTCTGCTAATAACTTTTAAGCTTGTTGGTTCCATTTAAACCAAACGCAAAATGGGAGCAATTAGTAACAATTAAAAAAAGAAAAAGAAAAAGAGGAGAGTGAGCCTATTCACACTCCACTGAGGGGGCACCTGCAGAATTTATTCAGCACTTGTAAACAGTCAAAGAATACACAGAAGGGAAACTTATTAAAAGATGTTTCACTGCTGAAAAACCTACAGCTGAACTTCCCATTTTATTAAATGCAAAGGAACCAAGCTGAGGGACTGGAATCACACAAATGAAAATTAATTCCACCACTCATGAAACAAGTTGTTTTTCATTAATTAAGCTCGATGCCCTTAAATATGGATAGTTCAAATTGCTTGCAAGAAAAATCCTACTTCTGTGTCTCCTGTTGGGTAATGTTTGCTTTTGGAAAAGCAATGGTATTCCCCTTTAACAAGTCAGGGGTTTTCCCCACCAAATAGCTTTCTAAATCTAATGTTCCAGGGTAGCCTTCAAGAAGAAAACTAGAGACCACTGAAAAAAATCCATTGATAATGGATAGGAAAACAAGTCTGAAAGGTTGAAAAGAAACTGGTTTTCCTAGCACGTTTGCTTCTTTATTTTCTCTTTGTCAACAACTTTTGACTCACAACTAAATTTTTTCAAATTTTAATTCCATAGAACATATTGAAGTAACTTTTTGTAATAAAAACATTCTCATGTAAAAATAAATAATATAATGCATAGTTGTGCTCCCACTTAGCATTAATAAAGCATTACATGCATAATTTTTACTACTAGAAGTAGCACTGTGGTTGTCATATTTTACTGTACACATAGCTTGATTGTTGCAGAGTAGACATCTGCCAGAAACATTTCAGTTTAGCACAATGAATTTACTGTAACCCTGTCAAAAATCACATAACAATGCCAAAGTATTGCTTTGCATAGAGGTTGAAAAACAGAAATAAATGTGTTGAGGAAGGTTTTCAAATTCTCACAGAATCCAGTCATTACTGGTGTTACGGTCAGGCACGTAGGAACATCGCTGCTCTGTGGGGGATTCCTGGGAAGTGAACATTACTTACTTAATCAGGGTAGTGAAAAGCAAGATCCTGTTGGCTGTAGGTGCCCTGAGTGGGCTGTCAGCGCCCCAACAAGAACACTGGCGCACAAAGGGCAGGTGACTTACCCAGAAGTGTGAAAGCTTTTTGAAGCCTTTTATTAAAATTAAAGGCCACAATTTGTGTGCAATGTCTTCTGCACTGGCTGTAATTCAGATGCTTCATTTTTTGCTAATTTTGTATGAAACACTGCATGCAGCACTACATAGGTTAATTTTCCTGTTGAAGCCTAATGTCCAAATTATTTGAGCCCAATTCTGAGTCCAGAAACACAACAGAAGACACAATCAGAGAAAGTATGTTCTGTCTCGAGGTAATTCTCTAGGATCCTGACATTTCAAGCAATAGTGTATCTGGGAAGGTAAGTACTCCTGCATCTTTGATAAAAGATTCTTCAGTGTAGAATGTGGATTAAATAAATGCATGATACCTCAGGTTTTCTCAGATTAGATCTTTTAGTGTTTTCAACAGAGGCCCAAGGTGTTCTGGCATATTTCAACTAGAAGATAAGATATGATCCTGGGATGTAACCATAGTCTTCAGGTAAATCCTGGAATTAAGGGGATAATATCAACACATAATGATCTTATTGGACTTTTAAACCATAAACATGAGAATTATTTGTTCACATGTGGATAAAATTAGTGTAAATCATTATTTCCTGACATTAATATAGTAAAAAAAAAAGATACATTATTCTACTATAAGTTTCTATTATTAAACTGATTTCAAACACTGTATATAGAGGTCTGATGGCAGAGTAGTTGTCTGTGATATCATGGGAACTTATGTCTTTGCTGATTTGTATGAAAACAGTATTACACAAAGGAACTTGCATCTTCCTTTTCCTTTCTGTTTTCAGAAATGCAACTCAGAGTGCTGGGACAGATGTTATCAGACAATTTGAGAGAGAAAAAAAGACAACCACCACCAAAGCCAAAACCAAAAGAAAACCCTCAAAACCTCATGAGCAGTGATAGCCTGGAAAACTGGAAACCATGTTCTAAAAACAACCAAAGGAAGAGGTTTTTTGTTCCTTTGGAGGGCTTTGGTGAGGTAAGTGGAAAGCACCTGTCCTGTGCACTTTTAATATCTACAAGAACTGAATTTATCTCTATAAAATGTATTGCTGTGTGACTGTAAACGTTAATCTTTGTGTATGCACATGAGTTCCTCTCTAACTAAATGCTCTTGCTTGTAGTCCTTCTGTACCCTTCTCCTGTGAATAACCCAATGTGCTGATGGACTGACAAGGCACCCTAATCTGCTACAGCTGAATTAGGGCCAATACATGTTACACACAGTACTGCCTGACAAATTGAATCAGCTGCTCTAAGTGATTTTGCCTGTTTCAGAGTACTGGGAAACTCAAAGGGCATCAAGTCAAATTACACATTGATCGCTGTTTGCCCTGTAGCTTTTGCACACAGAAGGAATCACATACACCACTTAGAAGATTAGTGGAAGAGACTGCATCAGGGGAATATCATATGTAAGCATGCAGAACTTGGACTTCTCTAGATAGTCTAGCCATCCAGGAAAAAGCAAAATTTATGTTGATGTGCATTTCCCAAATGACACATCATCCCTTCTGCAGACCTTGTAATTCCCAACTTAGCCATACTGTAATTCATGCTTAGTTTTTGGTTCTTTTTCCTTCTTCAAATAAAATGTCAAAATATCACAAATTAGGTTGATGTCTAAATTTGTTTTGTAGGGAAATGCAAATCCATATGCACTAATGTTTATGAACTGCTATGTATTAGTATATCTTTAACCATGAAGCAAACTCACTGATCCACTTCTCTATGATCCTGAACTATGTAGCATTTGGATGACAACAGATAAGTTCCTGGAAACCACTATTTCAATTTACAGAGGCTAAATATTTCCCTAAAAAGCAGTAGCAAAAATAACTTAAATAAGAAGTCAAGAAACCAAATATTATTGGCTAAACTTTATATTCCAATAGCAAATATTTAAAAGACAATACAAGATACTGTAAGACTTACAAGGATATGCCAGACATCAGCACAAAGGCTTATCTTTATTTCATTAGCAATGCTTGCACTAGTGGAGGCCTCCTCCTTCTCCTTGTTATGCAAATTTTGCACCAACTCACAGCATGCTTCTCAGAGGAGTGTCATAAGTATTACTAAAATAATTTAAATAAGCCACTGTGTACTTGTTCTCAGTTTATTGATCAGTAATTTATGTAGAGTAGGATCAGGTTCAGCACAGATGTCTGTTTCAGTCTCCCAAGTAATTTAGCCACATAAATGATCCTGAAGATTTCTAATTTCAGTCCATTGCCAGGTAGATTTATTTATTACATATTTTCTTCCAGTTAGTGATTAAAAGAACTAATGCCATTTTTCTCAATTTCATTTCTATTTTTATG
Source organism: Melanerpes formicivorus (assembly GCF_026170545.1). Lineage (NCBI taxonomy): Eukaryota > Metazoa > Chordata > Aves > Piciformes > Picidae > Melanerpes > Melanerpes formicivorus. The sequence continues at coordinate 29,298,855 of NW_027142355.1, read as the reverse complement.
GAACCAGTCATTTAGTTTCTATTCTTTGTGTTCTCTCCTACAGTCAGAGACCCTGGTAAACATACCAAGAAAACATGTTTTATCACTTACTCTATTAACTAAGGTTGCCCGTCAACAAGAGATGACAACACATGAAACTGAGGGATTTGAATTGTTGTCTATGTACAACCTTAAGGATTGTTTTCTGCCATATTCTGTGTTTTGGACATGTTCTCTACTTCTGTCACCAAATGCTTACTTCTCAGTCATAACAAATATTTTTGGAAGAGTATTTTGCTCCAAACTCCTCCTAACACAGTTTCTGTTTGTTTGCTTAGGCTGAAAGCTCTTTTTGAATTCCTTCCACAGGAGGAAATAATCTATGGATTTTTAGTATCTTTGTTCACCAGATATGGAGATAGTTTGGATTCAAGAACTGATAGTCTTTTGACTGGACTTAAAAAAATCTACTACATCTGTTTAAGGTCAAATGTCTTAATAAAATCTCTCCATAGAAGCAACTTGTTGGCTTCTACTTTTATCAGGTCCCTTCTGCAATTTTTTTCCCCCCCAGCTTTCTTGATTTCAAAAATGACAATGATGGTATTTGAGTTTTCTGGGAATTTCTGCACTACAGTGCATGTTGCGAACAGAGTTTTTCTCGTTCTGCTTCTGGGCTCCCTCTGATCTTTGTAGTGTACAGTACAGTGCTGTCTTCCCTAGGCATTTCTCTTATCATTTTCTTAACTTGTTCTTCTATTCCTTGTGCAGGGGTAGCTTGTGGAGCTATGCAAGGGGAATCATTTACAATGCTAGCTAAACTGCAGAAAAACATTTCTAAGGATTCTGGAGAAATGAAAAATTATGAATATTTGTCTTCTTCAAGAGCAAAAGGAGGAAAAATGAAGATTCCCATAAGCCTCCAAAAAGCCTTCCATCTTGACCTCATAAACCAACACCTAAATACAAAACTGTTAGCCATTATAAATGCCACATTATTCTCTAGGAACCACTTTGCTTAGGCCTGTATGAAGGTCACAATGAAGAAACAAAAAGACTGTTGGACCAAAGCCAAGCATTTGTTGATAAACACATTTGAAGAACTCGAGCACCTTTCCCTTTCTCCACCTCTCTGAATGCACCAGCAACTAATGTCCCTTCATACAAAGCAAATATACAGCAGGAGTAAACTGCTGTTCTCCCTGGAACAAAAGATACTTCATTTTAAATAAACAACTGATTGTCCTTTTTTCCCATCCCCCCTCCATTTTTCAGTTATTGGTACTATGCAAGCTGTTCAATTTAATATTGGTTAAAGTTGTTTGGAGTTTTGCACCTTGCCACAAATCAGAATTGTGCTAGATCACCTGTTTGCCTCACAAGCTATCCCCTCATGGGACTTACAGCCTGCATCCTACAAGCTGACATTGAGAGACAACCTAGGGTTTATTACCTTCTTCTCCAACTTTGTCTCCCTTGGTAAAAGTGATTGTAAAAATGTACTTTTTTTTGTTGCCTTGATTTCTTGTGGTAGCTACTTTGGTCTTCAGCCAGTGCTCACTAGCAAGACAAGAAAGAGATATTCAGAGATTATCAAAGTGATATTATTTAATCTTGAAAGGTAACCAGTGCTCATGCTGAAGTGTTTGAATCACGTGTTTGCAGACATAAAAGACTATGTGCAGAAGCAATTTATACCCCTACATCTGTCTGCAGTTCTGTTTCCATAAGCTTGATCATAAATTCACTGTTTTCTGCTTAATACCAAGTGTTTTTCACTCAGCATAAAATTTGTAGATCCTAATACTGAACCTGCAACTGTTTTGTTGTTTATGTTCTCGAGTGTTGTGTTTGTATATTACACTCTTTTAGCCTGATTTTATTATACTCCTTTAACCAGCCAAATTGGCTGATACTTCTAGAAGCACTTTGAACCTGCTACCTGGTGTTGTGTTCTGTCTCAAGAGGGAGATTTAGATTATAGAAGGACTGTAAGAGGTAGCCACATTAAGAGTCTGTCCAAAAGTGGGAAGTCATCCCAATTCCTGTTTGATTTTAATGGTGATTTTAACAGGAATATTGGTGCTGTTCTGAAAACAAAGAAATTTTAAGACCTATGGAGCAACTGCATGCACTTTCCCCCATCATATGAAAAACACATTTTGCCCACAAATGATTTCAGAGTGGTTTTGGTTTTGCCTTTTTCCAATGTAAGTTGGTTGTGTCACTTTATCTCATTTGTCTCTATCTATTTATTTTTCTTCCCCTTTTATCACACTGTGAAGTGTTTTGGCCTGTCTTTTTCACGGCTGTTCCTGACAGTCTCTTGTCTATTTGTACAGACATTCTGCCCTTACTCGTTTCATCACAGCATGGCTGGTCAGTCAGTCTTGCCAGCAGGAGTTAGCTGGAACTTGGGTAGTTAGCCAGTTGAAGAACAAAACTGTTCTTCCTGCAACTTGTATTTCAATGATGAGTAAAGAAATGTTTTGTAGCCAACAATAAATAAAAATGCATGGTTTCCTGCAACTGGAACCTTCATTGCATTAGGCTTCCCAAAGTCAGTTCTGCAAGTGGCAGCTTTTAAAAGCTGGTGGTACTGCATCTCTTTCGGCAGTTGCTGGGCTTTTGCAGCTTCTTTCTTTTGGAATTGCTACTGGAAAATCAGTGGAGCCCACTCCTGTTACTTCATAGAAGGCTGCAGTTTTTCTACTGAAGGCAGAAAAATCGCTTCAGACTTTATTTAGCAGGATTGCTCTCTATTTAATTAGATCTTCCATCCCTCTGTCCTTGGATATCTTCCTTTCTGGAATTACCCAGGTTCTCTAATAGTGGAGTTATATAATTTGTGAAAATTCTGCTGCTTTTTGCTTGCCCTCTCACCCCCCCTGTTTTTTCTTTTAACAGCCACATGTTTGGCGTTCATTTCCTATGTTGTTCTTGCAGAATGTGCCATAATCTTGAATTCTCATCTGAAAATGTTGAGCCTGTCACTTTTTTTTTTTCCTCTTGACTCACATTTCAAAGAGCTCTGCTTCTTTTTATCATCCTGTCTGCCTTCCTGTTACAATTTTACATTATGATATTGAAGCAGTCTTTGATCGTTTTGTAGTTTGCGTAGGTCCTTGTGTATTACGCTCACTTGCTTGTCTAGTAGCATGTTCACTAGCTTGTCTAGAATGCTGCATGTCAGTGAGACAGCCTGCACCAGCCCAATCTCATCTGCCTTGTTTTTCTGAATAGCTGGCATATTTTGTCTGATGTGCTATATAAATCCTCCAAGTGTTTGGCTGAGACCTTTTTGATAATTAATATCTTATTCACCAGGGATAAATACATTTCCTCCAAATTTCCCTTCTTTTTTTTTCCTGAATAATAATGATTGCATATGCACAGGTTACTGTCACTGCACCTTCCCACTTGCTCCCCATGCCCTACCATGACATGATTTTACCATAAGAATAGAAGAATTTGTATTTATTATGCTACTGATAGTTAGCATATGATAGTGAGAATTATTTTACTGTTGTTGACAGTATTCACTCTCTTTAAGCACTTGTGTCAAATTTCATCTTCACTGTGCAATGACCATTACAGATCTTTTGAAACAGAAAGTGTGCTTGTTATATTAACTGAGGTCAATTACAATTAAGTTCTAAATTTCACTGGAATTAAGAAGGCTAACAACTGAGGAACAAGGGTGAGTGTGAGTGGCAGAATCTATTTCACTATGTTTATGGATAAATATCAAGAATTGTCTCATTACACCGATTAAACTGAGCTTATGGGGTTGGTTTAATAAAATGTATAGTTTTATATGTTTTATAATTAATATTTCCTGGTGGTGGTATCTTCAAACACCACTGTAACTTATTTACACAGTATATTTACAGGTTCTGTTTGGCTGTGGGTATTACTTTCCACACATGAAGACGGTTAAATGATTTAAACACAGATCTAGAATTTCCAATACAGCAATTCAAATTGGAAATACAGGTGCTGTGATCTGTGATTTTCCCACAAATGGGATTCTGTGGCAGATTAGCCAGGTACTCACAATTTGCTCCTCTGTCTGGTATCTTCCCAGATGCTGTGGCTATAATTTGAACAGTCCTTGGCTCAGAGAGAGCTAAGCGGTCTCTCTGGTGTGCTCCCTTGCTGGGCTGTAGCCTCTTTTGGGATACAGTTCTCTTGGAGCTTTTCCCCTTTCTGCCTTGGCCCAGGTGCAAGGCCTGGGTGTAGTTGGTCTCCTAATTCAGGCCTTTCATCTGCTACTCTGGCAGTATTTGGCTCTTGTTGCTTGCTGGGTGAGAGCAAGGCAAGTTGCCTAACTTCTCCTCTGGTTTAAATACTGTCCCAAGACAATTAATGCCCTTTGGTTGGTAGCACGGAACCCTGAAAACTGACCTATAGGATGGGTGTGGTGGGCTTATCCAAACATGGCCAGAGGCACACTCACAGTTCACACCTGTGTCACAACATTAATTACACGTACTTCATATTTGCCTTAACCATCTGGACCCCAGCTTAGCCCATTCACAGGTGTTTAGCCTGCTGTCTGGGCTAGGGCATGTTTTAGGGTTTGACCCTTCTGGACAGACTGGTGAAGTTTATTTCTGATCTCACTGATGCTTTTGAGACTTGTCTTTTTTTTTTAACCAGGAATATGTAAAATGAATTTACATGTATTTGCATTATTACATTCAGAAGGAATTTAAGAATAATATGAATAATAAACAATGTTGCAAGCTTCCAGAAAAATGATATTTTATTTTGTTTTAATTTATTTTATGCCTTTTTTTGTTTTGTTTTGTTTTTTTTTAATGATATTGCCTAATGAAAGGAAGGATTTCTGGTTACTGTGTGGTATTTGGGACTACTGGTGGGAAAGAGGGAACAGACAACAAAGTTCCTGTAGGGAAATGAAGGGAAAGGAAGGGACCTAAACTCATTTTGGCTTCATTCTGCATAGCCTGAAAGCCTCGGGGAAACTTCCAAGTGTTACAATAGGTAGGCTACAATGCACTGATCCAGTCTGAAGATACCAAAGCACGGCTGAGGGTGGGTAGTCTTGAAACTGATTAAAAGTAATCACAGCCTTGTGGCCCGAGGCATGCAGAAAACAGCACCATTAATGCTATCCAGGAATCCATATAATGTCCTACATAGCAATTGCCAGTGAAGAGAAGAATAAATTTCTCTAGCACTTCTTGAAGCCAGGGAATTTCTTGTTTCTGCCAGTGTGGCAAATAACAGAGTTATCCTGAAGTGTCTCGAGTGTCAACCCTGATGCTGGTGGGGAGGTGAGATCTCTGATGCAGAGCGTGCTTTTTATATCCAAGGGGTGCCTTGACTTTTCATAGTTCTTAATTTACAATCCAATTTATATCCATCTTAATTCATAATCCAATAGAAGCTATACTGAGAGATACCAACATCTTATTTTGTGCTCAGTATATTGTAATGTATAGAATAACAGTGGGAAGAAATTGCTGAAAAATAATTGCAATGAGATGTTTCAATAATGGCTTATGCAGAACCTGCTGGGAATCCCTCATATACTGTTGATTTCAATAAGAATATTTATTGTAATAAACACAGTAGAGTTCTGGCTTTAGTTTAAAATAAAGATTTGTGTAAAAAAAACCAGAGTTGTATCTCTTAAATTATCTTAACCATATGTGGTTGCTTTTAAAATTAACCAGTTTATTATTTTCTAAAGAGCAGCTGGGGAACTGTTTAATATATAAACCTGAAAGCAATGTAATTACAAACAGAGGGGCAGAAGTAATATTATGTAGTCACAGTTGAGCATTTTAATGTATGTCTGCATAAATGTTTGGTATTAGTTTGCTTCAGCACTTATCTCAATAGGATGTTTTTGCCAGAGCACATTTCTTTCACCTGTTGGTAAACCAACACACCACCACGTCCACATTCCCTCTCATTTGTGCCAGTTTCACCTCATTTTAAGTAAGCTCCTTATTTGCACACATGCATAAAAATAGACCAAATTACAAAGGAAACTGAGAAGAGTTGAATATAAGAAATGTATTTGATTTAAAAGAAAAAAAATAGATGTACATGTAAAAGAAATATATGAAATTTAATTATTAAAAATATATTACATTTCAGGAATGTCAAGAGCACATGTTATGTATGCACTTCAAATTGTAAGGCTCAATTAGTCCTTGTGAAAGATGTTTCAGTACTGAACATGTGCTCCTCCTGCATAGATCTATGAATTCTGTGCTTAGTACACAAAGTACCAAATTATTTGTGTTCTGGGTAATGACACAACCATTGATGCTGAGTTTAACTGACCTCCATAGGTGCTGTGCATAGTACCTGCCCACATATTTGAAAGAGTTAAAATTACACAGTATGATGTCTTTTTACCTTAGTTGACCACTGTTTTGGGTTTTTTTTTAAGAGAATATTCATAGTTTGGACATGAGGGTTTATCCCCACTTCTCAGTAGACATAATTGTGTACAAGCGTTATAAGTTGTTTCTCATTTTCATTATTTAGGGTAGCTCAGATATGGTGCTTTGAACAAGAGTTTTGGTGTTGCTTTTTTTTTTCTCCTTTTAGTAAAAACACTGAATTTTCCTTATTTTTTCCAGTGTTGCACATTTTAGAGTGCTTCCTTATTAATGCCTTTGTTTTAAAAATGGGGCAGAGAGACTCCTGATCTCAGCAAATATCTTAGTGAGTATACTTTTGCTTTGGGGCAATCACAACTTAATATTCATAAATCTTGGAATGCAGAGGCGGAACGTGAAGAGAATCAATGTAGATTCTCAAGCATTAGGTATTGGGGCTAAATATCTGATGTGAACAACTTATCAGAGGATTGGCAACATTATTAAAGTATCATGTAAGAGCCAAGCTATTTCTAAGTTTCAAAAAAACATGGAAAGATCCCTAGTACTAGTTGACATTTCAATAAAAAAATATAGCCAAGAAGGAAATACTTCATATAAAGAGATCTCAACAGACTAACAAAAAATGAAACAATAAAGTAGAAACCAGTGAAATAAAATAAAAATAGGCTCTTGCAGTGACACCTGAAATCTGAAAATCAATTAAAGCTCATTTCTAAAATGACAAGAATGTCATTCATATTGTAAAGGACACAGCAAATCATGTGTTGCATGTGTTTAGAAAATATTTGGAGTTGGATGAAAAATTCTCAATAAGTGCCCGTTCCATGCACTGCTTTCTCCATAGACATATTAATGTCAACAGTAATTGTCTCAGTTTGTACCGTGGGTAGACATAATACAAAATAGTCCATCACAAATATACACCTCTCTAACCAAAACTCAAAATCTAACCAAAGTTTACCTTAAGATGACAAAGAGGACAACAGGCTTGCTATATATTCAAGACTGGGAAATCAAGGCTATGGGAGATCAATGGCAAAAGCCAGTTCCTGTGCATGACAGATAGATAGATAGATAGATAGATAGATAGATAGATAGATAGATAGATAGATAGATAGATAGATAGATAGATAGATGGATAGATAGACAGACAGACAGACAGACAAACAGAAAGACACCTTTGGAAAAAGCATTTTCCCACCATTATCTCTTTGATAATGAAGGGAATCTGTGTTCAGCAATGCAAGATGGTATGGAAATAGTGTGGGGCTTCCTGGACAACAAAACCTGGTCTAGTATTGTTCATAAGAGAGAAGATTATGTAGTTGCTTCTTCAGAGCCACTGGAATTCTGTCTGGAAAATGATGGTGGTTACATTTAAGTGACTTTGATAGTGTGAGCTGTTTTTCAGTGTGTGATGTATTTTTCCCTTCTACTTTTTATTCAGAGAAGATATGTCTTGCTTCCAAGTAATTTATGAGGCACCTGTCCTGCAAGCCTGTATAATGCAGGTGTAGAACTCTGCTTCTTTATCACTGTTCATGCCTGAGAACTTCTACATTTGATGACATTTGACAACTAGGCATTCTATTTATTGGCATTTAAAAAACTTCTGTTGAACATGAACAAGAAGGAACAGGATCCATCTTTCTCAGCTGTGCTGGTTTTGCAGGTCGAGATGCAGTAAAGAGCATGAAAACTCCTTTTTCTCTACACTGAACTCCACAGATCTTGCTCAGAATGCTCAGAAGGACAGGCACTGTGAACTAAAACTGTGTTACCATGTCTGAGTAGACATGGTGGCAATTCAGGGTAGAGGTTAAAAGAAAGACTTTTGAGAAATATAAGGAAACTCTGTTTAACTTGTGGCTTATTGATGCTAGCTAGTGTAGTGTGTCAAGTTCTTATTCTTTTCCTAGAATATCTGGCTTTAGTTACTCCCCCCCCCCCCCCCCCCATATTTCCTTTTTTAAAAAAATTAGTTAAACTTCATAAAATAATGTTTGACTACATGGATACCATCTAATGGGATTTTGCCTGGTACTTGATTTCAGATGTTTATACTTTTAAGATGGTGACTACTCTAGGGAAAGCTGCAAACTCCCCCAAATAGATAGGTGAAACATGACACCTAAATGGTATAGAGAACCTTTTCACAATTATAAAGATCTTTTATTATTTATCTAAACACAGGGAAGGCAAAACCTAGAAAGTCAAAGCACTGGAACAAGGAAATTTCAGGTGGCTCAGTTGGTAGCGAATCAGACTCTTAATGGGAAGATTGTGAGTTCAAGCCTGCAGTGGGCAGTAGTGTCCTCCCTACTCTAGTAGTGTCCTCCCTACTATAGTCATGAGGCCTGAGGTGACAGGTTGGACTCGATGATCTTTGAGGTCTCTTCCAACCTTAGGAATACTGGATGATGATGAATGAAAGCTTTTGGGCTGGGGATTGCAGGAGAAAATGAAGACCTGTCAATGAATGCCGGACTGCCACCTGGTGCTCGCAGGGATAGGAGATGCCTGCCTGTCCTCTTCCTATCTCTCACCTTCCAAATTATGGACTGTATGATTCAAATTATTACAATTCTTAGAAATTTAATGTAAAATGACACATTTTGTTAAGATCAAATTGTATCTTTGAATTAACCATTCATTTAGGCTGCACCTTGAGTACTGTGTCCAGTTCTGGGACCCTCAGTTTAAGAAGGACATTGTAATGCTTGAACTTGTCCAGAGAAGGGCAACAAGGCTGGGGAGAGGCCTTGAGCACAAGCCCTATGAGGAGAGGCTGAGGGAGCTGGGATTGTTTAGCCTGGAGAAGAGGAGGCTCAGGTGACCTCATTGCCCTCTACAACTACCTGAAAGGTGGATGTAGCCAGGAGGGGGTTGCTCTCTTCTCCCAGGCAACCAGCACCAGAACAAGGGGACACAGTCTCAAGCTGCGCCAGGGGAAATTTAGAGTCAAGATGAGGAGAAAGTTCTTCACTGAGAGAGTCATTCGTCATTGGAATGGGCTGCCCAGGGAGGTGGTGGAGTCATCATCCCTGGAGGTGTTCAAGAGGAGATTGGAAGTGGCACTTGGTGCCATGGTCTAGTCATGAGGTCTGTGGTGACAGGTTGGACTCGATCCTTGAGTTCTCTTCCAACCTTAGCGATACTGTGATAAAAACCCCAAACCTTCATAAAACATGTAGCTGTGTTTTTATAGAAGAAAATATGTGTATTCTGACTGTGGCAACACTGCAAAATTTAGCTAATTAACTGTTTCTGAACAATTCTTTTGAAGATATGTGAGCATGGTTTTACTTGGTGTTAGCTGCCTCAAGTTGTTTTCTACAAAAAAGAGAACCTAATATACTAAATCCTTGTGTATGTTCAAGATGCTTATTGGAGTCTGTCAGAATCCCACGAGTCAGATGGTTACATCAAATCTTACTCCTTTCACATAAGCTGCATTTCATGTTGTTTAAGTTCAGCCTCTCTAGTGAGGCAGCTGAGCTCCTTCTGTGGTCTGCAGAAGCAGAGGGGCACTTTCAGAGAGCAATACATCCTACATGAAATTAGTTTCCTAAAACATAAAAAAAAGATGAAATCATCTCTAGGAATAGGCATTTCTCCCCATTGAATACCGCCCTAGAAGTCAGATTAGACAAGAAAAGTTAATGAGAGGAATTCCACTTACACTTTTGTTGGAAAATTTGACTTTTTATTTTTTGCCACAAAGAGCATATCTCAGCTATGAACCATGACTGGTTGATGCTGCATATTAATTTTCAATAGATTTCCCTCCATGCTGTGAAATAATCATTTAATAAAGCTTTCAGGGGCAGTGTGAACCTTAGTAATATAGCTTTAATAGATCTGCTGCCTGGGAACTTAAATAAAGGCTTAGGCCCAGTGCTGGTATTAAGGTAAAGACCCCCATAGGCAGCCTTGTCCCTTATGTAGGTCTTAGATGATCTGAACCAGTTTGGGTAGTATTTTCCTTGATGGGAAAGTTGACAATAGCAGACTTCTACCAGAGAAAACCATAACATTTCAGTTTGGAAGGTACATTAAAAAAAAAAGCCAAATGCTATTTTCCCGTGTGGAAATATATCTTGTCCATCTGCTCCTGGACCTTAAAAGAAATTATGGAAACATACTGTATTAATTACTTACAATATTTTGTAAAGCATACTTCCCCCCCCCCCCCCCCCCAAATACTCTCATCATTATGTTATGTATCCAAAATTACCTCATAATAGTTCACTCTTGAACTCTTGAAAGAAAGGTTTGGTAAGCACACAAAGGCCAGAATGAATAATTATTACACTATCTTTTGAGGAAATATTACAAGAGGATCAATAGAGTTTTGTCTGTTGCCCCTAAGTAGTCTTCCAGTGCTGCTTCTGTTCTTGTTTAATAATTTTGAAAATGGTGTACATTTATGTAGTAAGTTCTAACATAGGAAATATTAAAGTACTTTTTGAAACTATGCCCATTTTATAGTATTTAGCCAGGGAAACAGCCCTTGCTACCAAGAGGGCCTGAAGAGGAGTCATTCTACCGGAACTTTGGAGAATATAATGTGAAAACAGCTGTTGCACCACACTGGGAGTTGGTACAGTTTTTCTGTGGTAAGTTTTCTAGTGCTAAGATCTATGTTGGAGAGAACCTTTACTACACTTCCACATTTAGAGATGAGAAATAGTTGAATCTTCTGGCTCTGTGAACACCAACAGTCCCTCTGTAATGAGATTTTTGTGCAGGAGCTGTAAATGGACTAGAAAACTGCACAGAAGTATTACTATATACTTTAGACCATTTCTGCAGTAGAAAGTGTTAGCCAAAACATTTGTCACAAGTTCTTGATGAAATAGGTTCCTTTGTAGTAAGACTTTGAATCAGTGACTGTGTCCACCACTGCATAACACTACTTTCTACTGCAAGGTGGTAATAAACTTTAAGGTTTATAGGTAATACATATTTTAGTCAGTATGTTCTGTGTAAAAAATAAATGGTAAAAAAAAATCTATATACTCTTTTAATTCTTTACTATTTACTATTCTTTACTATATAAAAGCAACATAGAAATGAAAGTAGAAAAGCTTAGGAAAAAAATGCCACTTATTTTTAGTAGTATATTTAACAATAGTTGAAAAAAAACCCAACCATCTCCAAGTAACATGCAACCTGTATGAAAGTTAAAGTTTATTAGTGTGCCTAGAATGCATAGCTTGAGACTAATATATAATTAACATAATTAGCCTTTTCTTGTCCTTATAACAAAACCAATTCAATAGCAGTGATTGAAGAAAGTGTAAAACTTGGAAGAAATTTGTGGCAGGACAAATTTAAGATCTGATGATGACATCTTGGAAGTCTGTACATTTAGAGGATTAGAAGTGTAGGACTGTCTCATAGTTGTCAACCCATCAGTTAGAAAATATTTACATCAGTGACAAATACATAGTAAAATTACCCATGACCTTTATTAGAATAAACCTTTATTAGAATAAACCAAACCAGGTTGGAAGAGACCTTCAAGATCATCGTGTCCAACCCATCAACCAATCCAACCCACCCAAACAGCTAACCCATGGCACCAAGTACCACATCAAGTCTCCTCCTGAACACCTTCAACAACAGCGACTCCACCACCTCCCCGGGCAGCCCATTCCATAGCGCAATCACTCTTTCTGTATAGAACTTCTTCCTAACATCCAACCTGAACCTCCCCTGGCGCAGCCGGAGTCCTTACTGTTCTTTCAAAGCTTGGGGAAAAAAAAATAATAAATTGCTAATCTCAATCCTTAATTTCCCTATTGACTTCTTCTGCAAGTGAGCCAGAAAGTGTCTGTTAAAAAGGAGTAGCTCAGCTGAAACAGATTCCTCTTGCTTTTGTCTCCAAGTGAACTAACTGCACTGTGAAAGGTCAAGAAATGTGAATGCACCACCTAAGAGTTTTACAGTAAAGATGAGGTACAGTCTGAGGGTAATTATCAACATCTCCATTGTACAATACATACTCAGAATGGTTAAAGGTAGTTGTTCAAGAAACAAGTGGAACAAATCTTTAGTATTTTTTAAAGGTGCTCTGAAGATATCTAGATTTTTCATGTAAGTTATGCTCATAGTTTTGTTAAGAGCTGTTATTAGAGCTGCATGAAGAAATTGGTAGTTATTGCAGTACCTGAAATTAAATGCAACAAAAGTGTGTGAGTAAACAGGGAAGCACTCATATTAACTAGTGATGTTATTAATATACTCTGATCCTAAGAATGATGTTTTATCTGGAGAATATTTCCTCTAACCCTTTACACTGATTTGTGTTCATTTATGTATCAAACTTCCAAATAAATGAGCTTTAAGGAGTTAAATTTCTACAAAATACACATGGAGGCCTGGATAGGGGCTTACTCCAAAGATAATTGCCAACTGGAAATTGAACATACAAACAATATGTAACTAGTATTAAAATTGCCTCTATATGTAGAGAGAGGCTTCTGGACTAGAGTTGTGAAAATATGCAAAATGGGACTTTCTGAATACCTTCATGTTGTGGTAGGCAAAAGGAAAACAATATCATATATCCTAACTAGTCTTGTAAGTGCTTTTCTTGTAAGAAAAGAATGCAAAGTTCAAAAGTGGGTTTCCGCAGCAATGGAGTCCTTGTACTGGGAGGATTTAGGGGTCACAGAGTAGATTTTGTTGTCACTTACTCTGGATTGAATCCATTGACTTCAAAGGAGTCAATGTAAATTTAAATTGTTGTACTTGAGATGTCAATACAGACCACAGGCTGACGTTTCTTAAAACTCGCATATGATACCGCTTAAATTAACTGAATTGCAGGAATATATCCAAATTTTATTATTTAATTCACAGTGGTGAACATGAAAATTGAACTAAAACCCTTGCTCAGAGCAAGACCATTGTGTTGTTTTCTTTTGCAAAATGGATGTGTAGCTTTTCTGAAATTTTGTGGGAGCTACATGAAAGTAGAAAGAAGAAATAGGACTGAAAATTTCTGTTTCTTCACTCTTCAGAAAATGGTGTGATAGTCTTCTGAAAGAGATCCAGCAGTCACTCTGTGATATAGCATCAAGGTGTGGACACAAAGAATTCAAAAGAAAGAGAAAAAAGTTACTTCCTAACTCAAGGGAAAGCTTTCTTTTTTTTCTCCTTGCACTAGAACAGTGTGTAACTGACAACCAGAATTGGGATTGATCTTCCCCACTATCAGAGATCTATATCTGAAGGAGTTACCCCAACATTTCTGGGAGCCCACAAATAGAAAGGGGTGCTATTGGGTACAATTTATCTGGCCTATTCCAAAGCAATCATGTCTCAGAGGTGACTACTGCTTTTACTAATTATGAAGAGATTCTTTGCTCAGAGAAGTTGTACTTCAGTATTTGGGGATTTTTAAAATGGCCAACATTTTTCTGACCTAAAATAATTTATTTATTAATGGAAGAGATGTGATCTTTACGTTAAAACCCAGTGTAAGGACAGTGTTCTAGAAAGCTGCAATGTGCCACTCTGGTTCTTTTACTGTGGAGGTTAGAAGAGTAGTAGGCCATCTCCCCTGACTCTGTATTATTAAATGAGAAGCTGCATTGTTCACCTCCACTACATATTCTGAAGATTTTCTTGAGCCAGATCAGCTAGGAAAGGCTACTATTGTATGTATAATATCTTGATCATGAACTACACTCAGTGAAAGAGACTTGGAGCACAGCTCTTGGCAAGAGTATGGCAAGATTTCCAAATAAAAATATTTCGCTTTCTTACATTTTGCTTCCAATTAAAAGTTTTCCATGGGTGAAATTTTCTGACTCATTCTAACCACAAATACATTCCAAGAAATTTGTTATGGTATTCTATCTTGTAACCCAAAACCAAGGGGAAAAGTGATATGTGTTGTTATCCATTACTTAATAACCATAATGAATGAAACTTTAAGCCTAATTCATAACATAAAAGATGCTAATTTCAGCCAACATAAATGATTTTTGTGTAAACATTGATTGTTTTGTACAACTCTTTTATTCAAGTAAAAAAACTCCTATGATTAACACAGAATAGACTTACTCAAAAGTGTGGATGGAAAAAGCAAGGCATTGTTTAAATAAATTTGTTTTCTCCTTGCTAGGAAAAGATTTGACTTTTCATTAGGAAAGCAGTATATTTTAAAGGAAATTATTCTCCCCAGGTATGTCACAGAACAGAATAGAACAGAACAGAATGGACTAGACTAGACTAGACTAGACTAGAAAAGAATAGACCAGATTGGAAGAGACCTTCAAGATCATAATGACCAACCCATTATCCAACACCATCTAATCAACAAAACGAAGTACCCCATCAAGTCTCCTCCTGAACACTTCCAGTGATGGTGACTCCACCACCTCCCCAGGCAGCCCATTCCAATGGGCAATCACTCTCTCTATGAAGAATTTCTTCCTAAAACCCAGTCTAAACCTCCCCTGGTGCAGCTTGAGACTGCATCCTCCCCTCTGTTTGTTAATTTCTATCTTCTAAATAAAAAAGAGCAGCCATTGTGCAGCTTATAAGAAGTGTGAAACAGTTTCTAACATGCTGCAGGTATCACTACTGGTAAATTAAGTATTTTATTAGATTAAGTTAATTTACATTAATCATACTATTTTACAGTTGAACAGTAGAATACATCACAGATCTTAGTTACCCCTCCTGATTATCACAGGATTGCAACAAATTTACAGTTATTATTTCTTTCTCAGTTAGTTGTCACCTGTATTATCACCCTGGAACTACAGCAGGCTCTGAATGTTACATAGACATGACTTTGAGTGGTACTTCTGGTTCTTGCTGCCTCCCTGTTACTGCCTGCTCTTGTCTACATTCTTCCGGGCACATCAGGCTGTGTTTTGCCTTAAATCCATTGCAGACTGGAGGTCTCTAGAGGCCCTGTGGGTCTCTTCAGCACAAACACTGCACTTTCTGTTCATCAAAAAAAGTGCCTGCTATACTTTGGCACTGAACAAGTGGGTGATGATAAAACCACAGATTTTGTTGGTCTCAATGAAGAAAGAAAAAGGTGAGTCTATAGTACATGAGTGAAGGATACACTGGAAATTTTGATGATGTATTCCAAGAAATTACAAAGAGCCATGGTTTTCAATTACTTTCAGATATGGCTTAGGCAGATAACATAACATAAATGCTAAGTATTTCATGGTTTATTGTGATAAACATGTACCTTAATATAGAGAACATAAATGTAAAAATATATGCAATTGCTTGACTTATAAATTTTTTCTGTTGTTGGGTTTGGGGTAACTGCACTATTGCCCTCTTTTAAAGCTAAGAAGACTTATAATCATGAATACATTGATATTTTAAACAGAACTGAAGTGCCTATGAAATCTAGTTATACATAGAATCCAAAAAGCCCATGTATTTTGACCCATGTATTTGTATTTGGGCAGGTTTTGTGGGAACTTTCTATTGTCAAAGAACTGTGTAAGCAAACAATTGTTACAAACCCCCTTTGAATAAAAATGCTATAGATAATGCTTTAAATTTTTAAAGAGTTTGGTGGTGTTTTTTTTTCTGGGATAGATCTATTCTTTTTGATGTTAGTGATAACATACATTCCATCGATCTGTCTCCCCAGTGACCCGCTGAAGTTTGGTGGTATATCTATTGAAATGTTGCTTAAGTTCATCCACCTTGGGTTTCTACACCAAGCTATCCCTTCACAAATTATTCCTTGTTGAGATGCATGAGAAAAAAAAACCAAACCACTGTGTGTGTGAGGAATATTTTCTACTGGTCCTGAAAAGCAGTTAAGGAATGTTCCATTTATTCTTCCAAAGACAGTGTTTACTTTTTTGAATGCTTTTGATTATCCTTCACTCTCAACTAGCAGTATTTTTCAAGTTTTTCTACTTTTATTTATTTAGTTTTAAGTGCTTCTATGCCTGCTTGTGTTAGATATTTATTACTTCCAGTGAATGTGATATTATACATGCGACTGAGACAAATCACTGGAAAACAGAGAGGACAAATCAGAGTATTTTCTCATTTTCACACTATGTCGCCTGTTTAAAGCATACTTACGGGGGAAATACACCTATAATACTTTATTATTGTTTTAAAAGTTGAAATATTATGAACCAGTTTTTTACTGAAATAAATTATATAGTCCTGAATAAATTTGTATAATCATCAAAGGAAAATTAATACAATTATTTTTATATATTTACTATACATTTGATAGTGCTGCAGCAGGCCATAAACCTCCAGATACTGCAGAATAAAAGTGTTCTAAAATTTAAAAAGAATATGAATTACTTAATTTTGTATTGATTACCCTGAATACACAGTAACTTACTCTCACGATGTAATATTCAGACAGACCTTTGCGTGCTGCAGTTAGATTTATACAAAGAGAATATTTATCATATTGAAAAAGAAAAATCCCATTTCAGGTTAATCAACACTGGAAATATTTTAAAGACTCGTTGCATGAAAAATGGATTTCCACTATAATTTAGGCAATGGACATTTGCATCTTAAATAACATTTATGTAGGTGTGAATAACTGTCCTGTAAAATCTTTTCATAGAGCTGTATTGCAATAGAAAAACATTACAAAGCTTTAGTGACAGACTGTATACAGTAGATAATTCTTAGAAATTATGATTATTAAGAAAAAAAAAGAAAAAAACAAACATAAAGTGCATACATAAGAAATCTTTAGTGTTACAAGCGTTGTAATAACTAAATTCTGGAAATTCAAAGTCTCCAACAGTTCTATAACTCGTCCTATTCAAACCTAATACAGCACAATGCAATTTTTACAGTGCCCTTTGTGCTAGTATCCTGGAGCACTTTAAAATGAATAAAGTTAAAATTAGCAGTGTAGCACTCAATTTCCTAAAGGAGTTACTTTAGAAAAACTAAGTAAAATCAGTGCCTTAAATGTTTGGATTTAAAACCCTGCCAATTGAAGCTCTTTTTATTTCAAGTGGCAAAGTATTCCAAATCTCCTGAACAAAATGTCTAAAGGCTCTATAGGTTTAGGATATCAAAAAAGTATTTAAGAATTATAAAACCATCATCTATCAATCTCTGAGTGCATGCTGATAGGCATGGAAAGTAAATGTAATGTCTAGGTAGCGCTCTACAGCAGCCTCTGTATCAAATAATAAGCTAGTAGTTTATTTGCATTTCTGTAATGCCTTCACCTGAAGATCTCAAAGCAGTCCCTGTGTTAATTCTAGCAGAACAATATAAAACACTTACAAAACAGAACAGTGAACTGCAGTAGTATGCAAAAAGAAAAAAAGACAGAGTTTAGTGTGGGCAGCTGGAGAGGTGCAGTCTTTCAATAGACCACAGGGCCAAATGCACATCAGGTGGCATCACTTGTATAACGGAGATATTCATAGGTGATTTCATTGAGCTGTGGTTCTGAAGTTGATTACTGCCAGTCCTGTATTTACATATGTGCAACCATCATTTGCAAGAAACAGAGGTTTGTAGGAGATTCACAACTGAAGGCGTAGCAGCAAGCAGTAAATGTAAATGAACATAAATATATAAGAGAATTCCTACATGGGAAAAAAACAACAGAAAAAAAAGGAAATCCACAGTATTATGAGATGCTGATGAGCAAGCAGGACTCTTGTTATTTCTGCTAGCTAGATTAACAAACAAGAACAAGAAAACTTGTTCTTAAACTCTGGATAAACCTGGAGAGTCACCTTTTGAATTACAGAAAAATACCTATAATTAATTATGATAGTGTTTGGGAGACATGAAAGGAATGCCCATGGTGTCCAGGATGGAGAATCTGGTCATGAGTGTGTTCTGGAAGCAAGTCTGTGTGTATTCTTAACCAACAATGCATGAGCAGACAGGTGCAGATCTGTGGTGGTGTCCATTAGAATTATTTACACGTTTACCTATCTTGTAAGGCAACATGGGGCCAAGATGCAATTTCTATTTGTAGCAATAGTCTGCCTCTTTTTTTATAGCCACTTTAAAGTTTCTTTTCCCTTTTCTTCACTATTGCTACAATTCACTCTATAACGAACTACTAACATCCATCCTTGTCTATCTCCAATTTCCATTGTGCCCTAGTAAGCTAATCATTCAATAGTAGGGCAACTTGAGCCAACAGACCTGCTTTGAGCAGAAGATCAAACTAGATGACTTCTGGAATAGCCTTCCAACCTGCATCGTTTCTCTTTCTATAATTAATGATGAGTTGGATCACCTTTTCCTTTACGTGATTTCTGGTTAATTTAGTGTTGCAATTGAGGCCAAGGTGCTACTTACTTATCATTTAAAAGTCTTGCTATCATTGCCCTTTATTTCTTTAAGTAATCTGTTTCTGAACTCAGTGAGTAAATGAATGCTACTTGTATAGGCTTGCAGTTTTATGAGTGTTTCTACATCCTTCTCTCTCTCTCCCTCTAGTGATACCTGCACTGATTTTGTCCATGATAATATGAACCTCTAGAAAGACATTTATTCTATCTTTGTATCCAGCTGTGGCTTAGAACAGTGCAGCTCTATCAAACAGCACTGTTTTCTGAAACCATTGAGATCAGGATTGGTTTGGAAATCTCTATAATCTACAAAACTTTTCTCTGTTTTCTTTGAAGGAATGCTGCTTCCAGTGAAAGATGTTGCTTCCAGTGGCAATCTTCCCTAAAAGGGTCCCCTCCTTTCCCCTCTTCTCTTCTCCTCAATCTCCCCTCCCCTCCCCTCATGTCTCCTCTAGTCTCCTCTCCTCGAGTCTTCCCTCCCCTCCCCTGCCCTCCTCTCCCCTCCCCTCGAGTCTCCTTGAGTTGTCTCCTTTTTTCCCCTTTTTCCCCCTTTTCCCCCCTTCCCTTCCCTTCCCTTCCCTTCCCTTCCCTTCCCTTCCCTTCCCTTCCCTTCCCTTCCCTTCCCTTCCCTTCCCTTCCCTTCCCTTCCCTTCCCTTCCCTTCCCTTCCCTTCCCTTCCCTTCCCTTCCCTTCCCTTCCCTTCCCTTCCCTTCCCTTCCCTTCCCTTCCCTTCCCTTCCCTTCCCTTCCCTTCCCTTCCCTTCCCTTCCCTTCCCTTCCCTTTTTCCACTTTTATGGACTGACAAAGGTTGTCTATCAGCATAACAGGACAGATTGTGTGTAGCAGGAAACACTGATTACACAATCTGTAACGTGAATGTGATTTAAATACGCATTTCTGCTTTCATAAAAAGCCTTTCTTCATTTGTTGAATGATGAAAGACCACTAAAATCTCATCAGTCTGAAAGGGAGATGTGAAACCCCTTACTGATGGAACTCTTCTGGGGAGATGGCAATGGTATGAGAGAGGAAATAAGTGACACAAAGGTGACACAAGTCCAGATGTAGACTTGTTTTTGTATTGGAAATAAATGGTGTTTTGGAACATGTCAAGTGTTGGGTAGAATGACAAAATACATTGGTGCTGGGAAACTTACAGATTCAGAAATTGCTGTCTACAGGCATTTAGTATAACAAGAGAGTGCTGATGAACTCCTGGGTTGTTGAAGTTCATAGCAGTCTTGACACTTGCTGCTGTACCTTAAGATTTCCATACATTCTTCTATCATATTCTGAGTGACCAGAAGAGAACCCAATGAAACAACTAGCAGAAAAATAACTGCCTCCATGTAAAGAGGGAGATTTTAAAGTGAGGCATTTATGGGGTGGCACAACCAGAAAGAAGCAGAGGAAACTATAATACACTTCTTTCTTACCTTCCTCTGACAGTTGGGCTCTGCAGGATGGTGGCTTGGAGAAAGAAGCAGGAAACATAGTCAAAGCTCTATTACAAATGGCATCTCTAGTGAATATCTAGTTCCTCATTGCCAGCCTTCCCTCTCCAAGGGTGTTTTGGTGGGTTTGGTATTTCAACATGTCTATACTAAAGTAATACAAAAGTTATCTTTGAAGTTTCTGCTACGTCTAGCAGAAGCAAATATATTAAGTTAACAAGAAAATATACATGGGCACTTTAAAACATTCATTCCAACTAGGGATTCCAAATCTTGTTTTAACTTTTTTAGGCTTTTTCCTATTCTGTATATCCATAGTGTGACATCTTTACAATACAAACCCTCTGTCACCTGCTTCCTATGATTAGTGTTCTAGATGATTTTTGCTGTCAGGTAGTGCAGATTTTGGATCACCAGAAGAGTTTATTTAAACTTCTCCATATTCAATGGAGCAGACTCCTCATAGAATAAAAATAAAAAGTAAAATGATTGAGAGATGGAAAAAGTTATTAATATTTTCAGACAGGAAGAATTTTTTTTAATTGTCTTTTCTTAATGGTTCTGTTTTTGTTTATTTGTTTTAATGTAATCCATATGTTTTTTATTGTAACCCTTTGGGATAGTTCACCCTTTTCCTGAATCATTCATAAAACAGCTATCATGTTTACATGGGATGGTTACCTACCATGCTCCCATCTTTGGAAGTGATACCCATACCCTTTGCACTTGCCATGGATGTACAGGTAGTGCACTCCGAAAATGAAGCCCCTATTTAAAGGGAAAACTCAGTTGTTATCCCTGTTGTCTCAGTCGTTATCCTTGTTGTCTTTCATAGGATTTAAGACAGGCATAACACTAAGGGTGAAGGCTGTTTTTTAGAGTGGAAAAGTCAAGGGAGAAAAATTAAAAAAAACCCCACCTAATATTCAAATTCTAAAGGCCATAAACTGTTAAACAACTGTTTACAAGAAACAAGAGCTGGAAAATTAATTATTTGTCAAACTTTTATATTCTCAGAATGAAGAGATTGAAAAACAATAGTAGAAAATTATGAAGTACTTGACAGATGCTTTTTAAGTGATAATAATAGCTGCAGTAAGTGTAAGATGCAATATTGCTCTGAGATGTTTACTGAAGTACCAGGTACTCATTTGGCTATAGGCAAACACAGATCAATGGCAACTGACTAAAAAAGAGCAGGGGTAATACTTTCATTCTCAGCAGTTCTTCTAAAATAAATCTCTTTAAATTTGTGACACAGTCGGTCACGGGCATCATACTACATCAGGTTGCATCACATGATTTCATGGAGCCTACTGGTAACATCACTTTGTATTATACATTTAAAGAAACATCACTTCTTTGCATATGAAGTAGAAGACAGCAATCAACTGACAAGTATTCTCATTCTACCCATGAGAAGAAGCCAAGTATCAGATCTAATACTTTCCACCCCCAACAAATAATTTTCTATAAATGCTTGTGCATGACAGAATGATAGCAGATAGTGAATATTTCACAGCTGGTGACTCTCTTATTGTTTAACTGTGATGTCTGCATCTTATCACTCTGTGCAAATTATTTAGCAACTGCCATATTATTTATAGTATGAATTGCACAAGTTAATCTCATAAATAATTCATTTTTTTTTGCTGTGAATTAACATTCTGCCACACGATAAAAATCTATTTTTGTGAAAGAGCATCAGTTGTAATGGGCAGGTTGTGCTTGAATTTTCAAGGTAATGGGTTTTGAAAAACATAGATTTCAGAGAAAAGAATAAGAAGAATCTTTCTCTTGAACTTTACGCGCACTCGGCAGAAGCTTTCAGGTTGTGAAAAGTGCTGCCAGGGTCTTTAATAAGAATTATGTCATGTTCAGGCATTTACACGAAGAGGAAAAACACTGGATCTCAGCCTAAAAGTATGGCAGTCTGTCACGGTGTGACACTAGTTTGTAAACAAAAAACTAACTTACATGAATAATGATCCATTTTTTTTATAACTGGAACCAGAAAATAATAACATTCTTTTTCTTTCCACAGTAAGACATAAAAATGTCATTGTGGACCTAACAGAAAGACAGTCGCGAGTTTGTTTGCTAGTAGACTCCTAGGGAGCTGAACACAAAAATCCAATAAATAATTAGCTCTCCTGTGACAGGCTTCTGAATTACTGTGATACATTAATTGGACAAAATTAGCATGAATTAAGGCAAATAAGTATAACATGTAATTTATTACTTACTAAGCATGGTGCTGCAGTGGAAGCCTCAGATTTCCCTTAAGATTGCTTTAACAGCTATAATGCATTCCTTAATTTACTCTGTGGAAAATCAATTTTTTCAGAGTTCATTAAGCACCAATATGTTACAATGCAACTCCCTAGAGCATAGAACCACAATACGTTATGCAAATTCATACCAGCATGTTACCAATATGTAAATAGCAATAATACTATTGTTAGCTTCCTATTGATAGCTGTGCTGAAAAGGATAATACTTAAAACTTCTTTAACTCTTTTGTCTTGTTTCTGATATTAATCACTACTCCTTTTTGAATGTCATTTCTTAGGAGACTTATTTTAAAAAAAATCTTTTTCCTTTATGGTTCATTAATGAGAGTGTTCTGAAGTCTCTGTTTGTAAGGAAGTGGCACATAACAAGGAAAGCTCAATGTTTCCAGTAGATGCATAAATGGACAATGATGACTGATAGTGAGGGATATACTGTGCAATAAATGAACGAGAAGGCCTCACTAAACTTCAAGCCTGATGGATAAATTTATTTAAGCATTTTTCTTCACTTTCTTAACACACACACACACAAAAAATTAAAATAAAATGATACATTGCATTAATTCCAGCCAATCAAATGTGAGTCATAGGAACTAGCATTAAGGAAATGAAGTCCCAGACTGTTCGATATTCACCTAATCATATGACAGACTCCAAAGCTATGACAATAACTGCCTCCAGAGCTCTTTGGGGAGACAGATGTCACCAGTGGAAGGAAGATTTCCATGTCTTGGCACTCTGCAGTTGTCAAACTGAAGGAGGAGGAGAGGAGGATTCTGCTAGGGAGGATGAATCTTTTGCAGAAGGAGGAGGAGCCACATCTTATTCCTGTCATTCTCTCTTTTATCAGATTTGTTTTGAATAAAACCATTTCTGGCTAAACAGCAATCTGAGAAGCAAGGAATGGTATTGCCCAAAATAATAAATGTCTTCACGTAAGTCCACAGTTTGACCCTGATCTGTAACTATCATTAAAAGCAGCAGGTCAGAAGAGCTGGCTTGGAAGGTTTGAACCTGTGAATGCAGTTGTTTTTCTTTTATTTAATATATTTAACTGGTTTATCCTTCCTTTGAGCTAGGATGAGAATGGTGGAAGAGCTCAAGGCATTTGGTCATTGTCTTTTCAGCCTCAAATGAAACAGCAATTGATAAACCTATTTGGCCTTTAACTACTGCAGAATGTAGCCCATAGAAGTACATTTGTTTGAAGATTTTGTTCAGGTTTGAAGAAGCACAAAAGATATAACTTATTAGGGCATCTTTTGTGTATTCAAATATCAAAGATCATGTCAAGTAAGGCTTGTATGTCATTTATTTTACCACTATGTGTTTCTTAGTATAAATACAGGAAATACCACGCTAAAAGTAAGTAGTATCATGTAATAAATGCCCACTAATCCCTTTCCTAATCTGTGTTTATGGCACTCCAGGCCTTGCAATAATAATCAAAATGGTGACAGATTATTTCCAAACTCCACGCTGTTAGAGAGCACTAACAAAGTCATCCAAAGACAGCTAAAGTGAAACCAATGCATCCTAAAGGTTTTAGTGTATAAGTATGCTGGAACCACTTTCACAATGTCTTTGAATGTACATTACAGGTGAACTGAATCTGCAAATTCAGATTCACTGCAGACTTAATTTTTACCCCTTGACATCCTCAATCAGTGTCTGTATTTGGTGTGATAAAAGAGATCAGAACCTTCTGGAAATGAAGCAGGTGCTCATGGATTCTGACTCTCTGAAGATAGAAGGGTTATGGAATAATTTGAAAATATTTATCTTGTCTTTATGTTAATGGAAACATTAAATATGGATCAGGGAGCAATATCTGGCTCCATCTATGCAGAATTTGTATACAACAGATGTTTTGAATTTTGTGTCTTAAAACTCCCTGTGATCATTCGCAACTGGTATCATATATATTTTGGTTTAAAGCACTTTTCAGATAACTTTGTGTACCAAAGCGAGTAGCACTTTAAAAGTAAAATTAGTGAATTTGTATTTTCAATGAGTCATTACATAGTATGCTTAAAACTGGTTCCTCAGAGATATTTGAAGAACCTGTAATGGGTATGGAAGGAGGAAAAGCTGTGGAAATACTATTATAGAATAGAATAGAATAGAATAGAGTAGAGTAGAGTAGAATAGAATAGAATAGAATAGAATAGAATAGAATAGAATAGAATAGAATAGAATAGAATAGAATAGAATAGAATAGAATAGACCAGGTTGGAAGAGACCTTCAAGATCATCGCGTCCAACCTATCACCCAACACCACCTAATCAACTAACCCATCTAACCAAGCACCCTGTCAAGTCTCCTCCTGAACACCTCCAGTGATGGTGACTCCACCACCTCCTCGGGCAGTCCATTCCAATGGGCAATCACTCTCTCTGTGTAAAACTTCCTCCTGACCTCCAGCCTGAACATCCCCTGGCGCAACCTGAGACTGTGTCCTCTTGTTCTGGTCCTTATTACCCATGTAAACTGAGTAGCAGAGAACACAAGCCAGAGAAATTTTGAGTCCATAGCTACGCCACAAGTATATATCAATTTCTTTTCAACTGAGATGATGTACAATACTGCAAGACATTGAATAAAAGAACCCACGGCTAAAAAGGAACAAAAGAAATTGATTTTTCTAATATGAAAAAAATGTGGGTGGGGGCTGTTGGTTTTGGGGTTATTTGGTGTTTGGTTGTGCCATGGGTTGAGTTGAGTCTGCTGATGATATTCAATAGCATGCTGCTGTCATGCCAGCACAAAGTGAAAATGCTGGCTCGGCAAAGTATTATGGGGCTTGAAGTTCTGATTGTAGCATGGGAGGTTTCCTGTTCCAGTTGCTGCTTTTGGGTGTGGGGTGTTGTTCTTTTCCCCTGGGTTGGCTGGGGGGAAGTGGGGGGAAGGTAGGTGGGTGTGGGGAGTAGTTTGCTCGCTTGTGCTGCTGCTGCTTCTGCATTTTGCTGTGCTTTTCTGCAAACAGGCTAATTGTGCATTGCATTATCTCATTTCCACTAAATCACTCCATCTCAACTCTTTATCTTAACCCAGAGTTGGTTGGGGTTTTTTTTTGGTGTTATTTTCCCTCCCTTCCATCTTGGGGGAGCAGGGGTGTGAGAGTAGGCTGTGTTAGCCGGGCACAGGTTGCTTTTTTCTTTTCTTTTAACAAGAACCTGCTAATCGCACAGGGTACATTTGTTTACAGATAGTGTGAGAAAGAGCAGAAGCTGCAGTGTTTGCTGGATCTGAGCCAGACCAAATTGCAGAGACAAGTACGAGAGTTTAAGCTTCTGAAAGCTTCTCTTGCCTTCGTGCTGAACTCCACCACGCCTTTAAAGTCTCCTGGAGGCTTGCCCTGACTCACTACCGTGTGTTGTGGAGCAGAGCAGTAGTGTTTGTGACATCTTCTCATTGGATTTGGAAGTTCAATGTCTTAACACATTGCATAGGGGCAGCAGTGGCTCAAAAATGATAATGTCAATGATTATGACTGCTATACTGGCTAAGAATCTGTGCAAAAGCTTCCCCATTTTACTTTCAAGGCCAGTGTTCATGCTGGAAATCTTTCTTGTCAAAAATGGCTCTCAGGTGTTATGATGTTTTCCTGTTCTATTAATTTTTCTTGACTACCTTCTCATTCTTGTCTGGAGTTCAGAGTGAAGGCGTTTTTATTGCCTTCCCATTGTTCATCAATTGAAAATAATAAAGACAAAAGAATGTACTGATAACATACTGCAATTTTCTTTAAAAACTTTTAGTTGCAGAATACTATGAATTTGTAATGAAATGAAATTAATTTTTTGGAATAATGTGTTCAAAACTCTGGGCATTGACAGAGTGGTGGCTTCTGTCATCACTTATGCCACAAAATACATTTTTTAAAAGTCACCTTGGCTTATTTTCTAGTCATGTATGCTTCATTCTGTCATCTTCATCTTGCAGAGTATGCAAAGATAGAAGAATGGTTTTTAATTGAGTAAAAGGAGGCTTCCAAGATCATCGCATCCAACCTATCACCCAACACCACCTAATCAACTAACCCATCTAACCAAGCACCCTGTCAAGTCTCCTCCTGAACACCTCCAGTGATGGTGACTCCACCACCTCCTTGGGCAAGATGTTTCAGTCTTTATCCACATGTTCCATAAATAATTTTTTTAACATGACTGTTTATTTCCATCTACACACAGGTTTCAGACTTAGAATCCCAATTCTCTATTGCATTTTGACTTCAAGGTTTTTCCCCTTTTCAATTCACAGTGGCCCGATTTGGAGAGAAATGTTATGGAGTATCTTCTCACTATCCTCTTTTTACTCCTGCAGTTAGCTCTAGTTTGATGGTAGGGCACTCTTGTTGAGTATAGCATTTTGGGGATCGAATCTGTGGAGAAGCTGGAGTGCAGGTATCTCTGAATGGACTGGTCACTAGGATATTCGGCAAAAAGCCCATTCTTACTTACGCATCATGCCTTAGGAGACAGATCTGGGGTCGGAGCCTGAAGGCAGAGCCATACCTCAAGTTTTACGAGGGGCCAGAGTTCAGATAGTCTCATTCCTGGCCATCTGTAGCCAACCTTAGGCTTTTCTGATCTCTCTTCAAAGTACCTGTCTGCTCGCTGTGGAGCATGTTGGTGCCAGGGCAACACATTCTGGATCACCTGACTGAGGTCAGATGCTTATTTTTTTCTAGCACTCAAAGTGGTATAGCATTGCCCATAGGTCATTGCCATCTGGATGAACACAGCTTTTATTGGTTACATAGCAGCTGTGTCAAGAAACTATCAAAACACAAAAATGCTTGTTTTTCACCTAATACTCATTTATCACCTCTCTTGTCAAACCTAGATATTTAATAACTGGTTGTAGGGATAGGAAATTTGACAGAACTGTGCCAGGAATTTATTCAGTATATGGTTTCATGTGGAAATCAAAAGCAAAGTATGGGGTGAAACATCCCTATTGTCTGTAGAAGGTCTGATTCTTTGCTCCCTGTTGGAATTACAGGTCATTATTTTCCTGCTTTCTTTTAGCATTGAGAGAATAGTGACACATACCTGATTTTATCCTTTAACTTTCAATCACATTCTCTCCAAATGTAAGAATTCTCTTCAGGTCTTTGTTGTTACCCAAATTGCTATAATATATCTGCCCAAATGTGTGCCTTATGGTCCCTCAACCTGCATCTCTAAAAATGGCTTACTAATATATGTTTGTGTTAAGAGAGAAATGTCACATCTATTCTTCTCAACAAAGTCAAAAACAGTGAGTGATAAGGCCAGCAATTCAAATGCTACTGAACAGTGGGGAAAGATGACTACCTGTGGGTATGGCAGGGTAATTATCTATCTGCCCACAATCTGTCCACAGCTGGAAATTGAATTAATTTTATTTACTCTTCCAAAGAAAAATTGAAACTCTGAGAAGAGTAGAATCTCATAAACCTCTCCAAATAATTAAACTTAAGACCCTGCTTTGGACTCATCTGCCTTTATTATGCAGGATACTGTTCCGCGTCTAGCTCACTAGGTCATGACTATTTACATTTGCAAGAGAAATAACCCATGTCCAAAGTCATCATTTCAGAGGCCTTCCCTTCCCTGTGAAACCTGACTTTTTCTTTAAGAACTCCATCTAAAGATATTTCAGTAGCACTAAAGAAAGATAAAAAGTCTAAAGAAATCATGTGTTGGTGGTTGCATTTAGGGGAGAGTTTTCTTGTATTTTTAGAGAGAAAATACTTCTTTTTTTGACTCTGAGAATATTTCAAGCGTCTCCTTGTAAGTGTCAAGTGCCATTTGGTGCACAGCAAGGTATTCTGCCTGACTTCACAATGTTATGAGTCTTCTGTGGGTCTTGTGTTATATCTGTGCCACACGTGTGTAGTGAAGTCACTTTTAGTGGTTTTTTTTGATTATCTGTTTTCTACCTTTGCATGCTGAAAAGGTGTCAGATGAGTCAAGCAAAATGAAAGATCTTCCTTATATTCCTGAGTCATTTTTGTACATGTACCAACCATGATGTCATATTCTTTAAGCTCTTTTTGACTCTGTCCTGCAGTATTTTCTCATTTCCCTTATGCCTATGTAATTCTGCTTCTAATCAGCTATTGTCATTAACATGTATTTGGCCATTTCATCTGACCACCATTATGGAATATTTTTGGCTTGGCAAAGCACTACCATCTCTGCATTTAAAGAGAGATACCTACCAGGAATCTTGATGTGGAGAGGCAGCTGGAAGCTGTTTCTGCACTAGCCTAACATTTGAACTTTGTGTATTTCTGTCTCTGCAAAAATAGGTACTGTTTAGATTTACAGATGAGTTCTAAGTTTAAGGAAAAAAAACCAAGATGCAAAACATTGCATAATCAGATCCAAACCTATATTAAATCTGTAAAACACACACCTGTATTTCTATTCTGCTGTTAAACTTTTAATCATTGCAAGAACTTTGTTTCTGACACTTGTTCCTGCCTTTGGCCAGTCTCATCTTGGCATCTGTCTTTGTAACCAATATTCCCCTTTGCCTGCCTGCCCTGCGTGGAGGTTGATAGGTAGATGGTGACAAACTCTGAGGAGGTGGGGAGAATGTTATCTGTTCAACACTATCAATTGAAATACTTTTTCGTCTTTCAGATATTGTTCCTATTGTTTCTAATCATTGCTTTTGGGTCTTACTTTCTGATGACTGCTTGTTCTCGTGTTCAGCCTCTCAGATCATAAAGGGTTTTGGGGTTTGGTTTTCTGTGCTCCATTTTGCCTTTATAGGTAAAACTCATAACAGAAAATACTTGTAAGGCTGCCAACAAAGTTTGCAAGTTCTGAATATCGCCCGCTTTCTTTCCTTTTATTGAAATGGGCATTTCTGTACCAAAAAGAGTATCGTTAGAGAAGTCACTGTAATGCCTCATAAAATATAAATCTTCTCCTTTGCCTTCTCTGCATGGTATAAAAAAACCCAACAAAACCAAAACACAAACACAAACCCACACTTCTTGTATTTTTGTCCCCAAAAGGTCTTTGAGACCTGTCTGGATTCCACATGAATTTCCTTTTTCAACACTCAGAGTTGGTTAATAATCTGGTCAGGTCTGCCTTTTGTCAGTACTGTTTATTTTCTCCCACATATTCTATATATTGAAGGGACCCTCAATATAATTCAGGCTGTGCAGTGTCTGATTGTAACGGATTGGTTTTCACTCCCCAAAAGCATCACATCAAAGCAGATACAGATCAATAATGCTTTCCTGTTATGGGTAGTATTGCAAGTTTCTGTTCAACAGTCATGAGGAAATGCCTACAAAAATCCAGGTAGAGATCACTAAGTAACACATACAGAATTAAACCACCTGGCATATAAGTATCACTTGAAGTGTAAGTTGCTGGTTCTTAGTAAAAGAAACTTGAAGTGTGTGTTCTTTGAGCTCTTTTCTTTTTCTTTTTTTTTCCTCCTTCTGATTTCTTGCCTTTAACTTGGGCTCTTTCACATGGTGCTATTCTCCCTTTTTATACTGTAGCTCTGAGAGTGAATGCTTCCAGTCCCAGCTAGTCATCACAGGATGCAAATGTTAAATGGAAACTTTTTCAATTAAATTTTAGGTTGGTTATTCATCCAGAAGTGGGAAATATTTAGGTGAAAGGGAGAAGTGGGTATTTGGATGGCAATTAGTGTCTAATTCCAGTACCCTGAGATGGGGACTCAAACATTTCACCTGTGGAGTAGGGGGTCATGGCTTTTTTGTCCATTCTTTAATTTTCCTTTTAATTCCCTAACTCCCATAATCTAGCAATGTATTATGCTGTACAGACCAGGAAGGTGGGCTGCAGTAAATGCTGCTTTGTGGATCAAGCAGTAGGAAGTACTATACTCTTCTCCCCAGAGACTGAAAGCTTTACATCAATCAGCATACTGACAATGACTGCTTTTGAACTTACCTGTAGTATAGCAGTATGGCAAATCATTATCCAGCATTCAATTTTTAAAAAGAACACACATAATTTGAACACTGGAGCACTCTATGGCTGTTTTGTCTGAACATGAGCACCTTTTTAATGGATCTCTTCTCTCTGTGCCACAAGGAGGAGACAGGATATATTCTTTGCCTTTTGAATATGATGCCTAAACAACATCAAATACTATGATGAAGTGCATGAAATTTTGTGCCGTCAACAGTTACGTGAATTTAAATACTGCATGAAAGGTTTCAGTTCTTCTTAGGCATGAAACAGTGAAATATTCTGTATTACAAACTCAATGGGTGGCAAACACAAACATGTAGTGTTGTGGTACGAATTCAGATACTAATTTTATTTTGCTATGGGATGAGATATGGCCATGGGAATGATGCAAGGGAACAGATATGCAAACCAATGATTATTTATCAAAAACTTTCATACCAGCTACTTAGCTGTAGACCCAAGAATGTGCTCTGTGTCTGAACTGATTTCACTGTGAAACCTGTTTAGTTTCAGTTTCTTCACGTGAAATAACTACTGCATGGACTGAAAACAATGGCAAGAATCCAAAAGCAATTATACACTGTTCTGATTATTGAAATTACTCCCTTTGCAGCTGTCTGTCAGCATCGTTCCTTATTTCAGCCAGAAAGGATCATCTCTGAGTAGATATTGTTTATTTGAAGTCTTCTTCAGCTGTCTTCTTTAAAGACAGTGGTAGGATTGCAAGATTTTGCATTCCCAAAGTCTGCAAAGACTACTGGCTTTAACTGTCTTTATCACAATAAATCAAACATCTGATCAAAGGTAAAGTGCCAGAAAATATCAGATACTCTTTCTATGAAGAATTGAAGACTGTTGGTTGAAATGGAAAAGCTAGGTCTTGCCTCTCTTCTCATGTTAGTGCTTTCTACCCCAGAGTTAAATGTGTACATAGCTGACATAAGTACTGATTCTCCTCTGTCTTTGCATAGCAGAACACTAACAATGGTTTCATTTAGTGCTTTTCACTTTGTACATAGTGATATTGAGAAACCAAAATGACAGAAATTTGTTAACAAATCAATTTCTGTAAAGTAAGGGGTACTACTCTTCCCATTTTGCCAGGCAGAAATAACTTTTGCAAGGCAGGTGTTCTGTGTGTGTGGATCTGTGGCTTCATCTGTGTGGAAGAAAGGCTATTCAGCCCTCAACCTTCTTTCTTTTTAGTATAGATAGTAGGACATCTAATTGTTACTTGAATGACCTCCAAGGTCTTTGTGAAATGAGATTGTTGTCTTCTGCGTGGAGAGGAGCATTCACATTCTATTCAGTCATTGTAACTTAATTATAGAAGCATGTAATAATTTGGAGACAGCCAATGAATTTGCTTCTGATACAAGTCATCATGAGACTCTGGGAAATAGATGCACATGTTCATTTATTGTAAAATACTCAGATTAATTATTTCACCTGATATCTGTACTTGTAAGTTGCCAGCTGCAGCTGAGGATGACAGGGAATGAGGCACAGATGACATGCATTAGGTACATTGCTTAACACCCTACTGAAGGCATTAGAATACTATGTGAATGGAAGCTGTGTATAACAGAATTCAAGTAATTTATGACTGCTGGTTGTTCTGTTGCTCTTCTCTGTGAAACATCAAACTTTGTAAAACATACTTCTAGTCACAAGTGACAACATACACTATACAGTATTTCTGTTGTCATAGGCTGAGTTGAATCTGATGCTGATTTTCCTATTATGCTGTGCCATGCCAGCTTCAAAATGAAAGTGCTGGATGGAGCAAAGTGTTATGGGGTTTGAAGTTCTGATTGTAACATGAGAGGCTTTCTGTTCTGGTTGGTGCTTTTGGCTTCCATGTTTGGTGTGTTGGCTTTTTCTGCTGGGTTGGAGTGGGATGGGAGTGGTGGATAGGTTGCTGGCTTCTGTGTTTTTCTGTACATAGGCTAAGGTAATTGTGCATCATATTATCTCATATGTATGTTAATCTCTTTTAATCTCAACTCTTTACCTCAACATGGAATTTTTTGTGCATCTTATTTTCCTTCACTTCCATGAAGAAAAAGGCATTGGGAAAGGAGTCTTTTAACCCATTACACTGTATTGTTCCTGCCTATAATTACAGTTTGGCGAGATACAAGAGATGTGTTGGTGTCTTTTCAACAGTTGGGTTTAATTTCAGAAGTATGTAATCTGTCACTTGTTATTTTCTGTAAAGAGCATGATTGTCTCCACGTTTTTACAAGCTATTAGTAATGCAACCCCACTCCACTAGAAACAGTCAGGATTGTGTCACTGCTTTCAACAGGTTCTGTTCCGCCTTTGTGTAAAATGATTACTTGTTAGGCAGGAGTGCACAGCCTGTTCAAGAATCCTTTAGCTTCTGAGTATTTGCAGCACTTGAAATTACTGAAGGCTGGGCTTTTCGTTAGTTTTTAACAATTGTTTTATTTGTGAATTTTCTAAGAGTTGTACATGGTTTATATATTATTTAGTCTGCAAAGAATATTAAATTTAAGTATCTCTTTAGTGTCTCTTTAAATGCAATTCAATTACTTTTGAAACTCAGAGTAATATTTAATAACTGTTAGTTTTCTTTTAGAGAGTTCTTACCAAGAAACAGGAGTTCTTACAGCTACATGGATAATTAACTTGGAGCTTGTCTGTCTCTTGGGGGACATCAGATATGTAAATGAGGAACTTAAGTCTGAACAAGACATGCCAGGGAATCACTAAAAGTTTTATTACACTAAAGCACTGGTATTAAAATCCTAAATGTTATAATATGTTATGATAAACCAGTACATTTTAAAGAGCAAATATATTAGCTTTTTCAAAAATTGCAATATAAAATCATAAAAATGCATAGCTTTCATTTTTTGAAGAGGCATGATGAAATTGTGAAGCCTTCAGTAGAAAGCATGAACCATTATGGGGAAAAAAAAAATGTAGATCATAATAATGTTCTACTTTCTTTCACTATCAAAATTTTAAAGAAATAAATGTGTATAATAAGAAGTGTTCCCCCTCCCAAGCTCCAGAACTGAGGACGACTGTATTTCAAGCTATCCCATAGTGAGAAACGGCTTTCTGAGAGCTCTTTCTGGTAAGCAAACATTCCACACTATTGCACTGCTATGAAAGAAAAGAAGGGGGAAAAAAAAAGAGGGTTAGTGTTAATTTAAAAAGTTGTTTGATGACTTTTCAAAAGTTGACTGTTTATTACCCAACCAGTTCAGCAGCCATCCAGCACAAACATAAAGAACTCTGATTAAAATTTTGCAAACCCCATGCGTCCATAGATCCTCTTAATATCAGCAAACTCAGTGTCATTGGCTAAGCAATAAATGGACATGAAGATCTATGAATCAGCCCTGCTATAGAAACAATCTAACAAAGAAGTGTCTGCGTTTTATTAGGGGCTAAAACATATGCCTTCTTACATCCTTCATGGTTAATGCTAACAACACTGCCTAATGCCAATGAAGATCACAGATGGGCAGGCAGATAGATGTAGAGATACCTTTTGTAGTGGCTCAGTTGGTAGACTTGAGTTCAAACCTGCAGTGGGCAGTAGTGTCCTCCCTACTCTAGTCATGAGGTCTGTGGTGACAGGTTGGACTCGATCTTTGAGGTCTTTTCCAAACTTAGTGATACTGAATCTATCTCAGCACTGAATCTAAACATGATTACAGAGAACTGCAACATTAACAACTCCATTGCAAAAAGATCTCCATCCTTTGCTTAACATGGACTACTGCACCTTACTTATTTTTAGAAGTGTAAAAAATATCTCAAAAAAACAAACTCTGTGTTTAAAGGAAAATGACCTTCTTTCACTTCAGCAAATGTTGATCTCTAGAACATTTTTCACTACACATCAACTGAGTTAGACTTGGTGATGCTGCCCCTAGCACCTGTAAATCAAGGGAAAAATGTGCAAAAAAATTTATTAAGTAATAAAAAGAGGACACAGTCTCAAGCTGCACCAGGGGAAGTTTAGGCTTGAGGTGAGGAGAAAGTTCTTCACTGAGAGAGTTGTTAGCCGCTGGAATGGGCTGCCCAGGGAGGTGGTGGAGTCACCATCCCTGGAGGTGTTTAAGAGGGGACAATACACAGGATGAATTAAAGGCCACTGTACTGCCTGAATGTTATGGTACAGTGGCTATTACTAAAACGTGGTGGGATGATTCCCATGACTAGAATGTAGGGATAGATGTGCTCTAGGAATGCAGGGTAGAAGGGGAAAAGGTGTAGCTCCCTATATCAGTGACCACTGGAATTGGTGGAGCTCCATCTGGGGAAGGATGATGAGCTGGTTGAGAGTATATGGGTGAAGATTAAAGGGAAGACAGGGGAAAGTGATGTTACTGTAAGGGTCTGCTACAGGCCACCTGACCAGCGGAACCAAGCGGATGAGGCCCTCCACAGACAAATAGAAGTGGCTTCATGTTCACAGGCACTAGACCTTGTGAGGCATTTCAACCACTCTGACATCTGCTGGAGGGACAGAACAGCTAGGTACCAGCACTCCAGGATGTTCCTAGAATGATCCTCTCCAAATGGGAGAGGAACTAACAAGAAAAGGTGCTATGCTGGACCTTGTTCTCACCAATAGGGAAGAGCCGGTGACCAATGTGAATCTCAGAAATAACCTTGGCTACAGTGACCATGAAGCAATAGAATGGAAAGGATGGCTGTCAATAGGTCCATGTCCAAGTGGAGGCTAGTGGCAAGTGCAGTGCCTCAGAGATCAACACTGGTACCAGCCTTGTTTAATATCTTTGTTGGCAACATGGACAGCAGCATTGAATGCACCCTCAATAGGTTTGCTGATGACACCAAGCTGTGTGGTGCAGCAGACATGCTGAAGGGAAAGAAGGCCATTCAAAGGACCTAGACAGGCTGGAGAGGTGGGCCCATGACAACCTCATGAGGTTCAACAAAACCAAATGCAAGGTCCTGCATCTGGGTTGGGGCAATCCCAAACAGCCCTGAAGAAAAGGACTTGGGGGTGCTGGTGGATGAGATGCTCAACATGAGCCAGCACTATGCACGTGCAGCCCAGAGAGCAAATCACAGCCTGGGCTGCATCAAGAGAAACATATCCAGCAGAAAGAGGGAGATGATTCTCCCCCTCTACTTCTCTCTGGTGAGAACCCACCTGGAGTACTGCTTCCAGTTCTGGAGCCCCTGTTACAGGAAGGATCTGGATGTGCTGGAGTGTGTCTAGAGAAGGGCCACAAGGATGATTAGAGGGCTGGAGTACCTCTCCTATGAGGACAAACTGAGGGGGATAGGGCTGTTCAGTCTGGAAAAGAGAAGGCTCCAAGAAGACCTTATTGTGGCCTTCCAGTATCTGAAGGGGGGCTACAAGAAAGCTGGTGAGGGACTTTTTAAGGATGTTGGGTAGTGATAGGATTAGGGGGAATGGAAAAAAAAATAAATAGAAAAGGGTAACTTCAGATTGGATGTTAGGGAGAAGTTCTTCCCCATGAGGGTGGTGAGACACTGGAACAGGTTGCCCAGGGAGGTGGTAGACACACCATTCCTGGAGGATTTTAAGGCCAGGCTGGATGTAGCTCTGAGCAACCTGATCTAGTGTGAGGAGTCCCTGCCCATGGCAGGGGGGTTGGAACTAGATGATCCTTGAGGTCCCTTCCAACCCTAACAAATTTGTGATTCTATATTGGAGGAACAATCAACAGTCTTCCTACCTAACCAGGGGGCCACCAGGCCCCCCGGCCTTTGTTGTCACCACCACCATCACCCAGTGTGCACCATGGGCACTCACCAGTGATGAGAGGAGGATCCCTCAGCCCAGATGGGCTCAGCTTGGGGCTTCTGCCTCTCCTGGGGGGGATTAAAAAGAGCAGTGGGTGGGGAGGGCAAAGTGGCCACAGCTGGGGTGGGAGGAGCCTCCCCCTCTACTCCACTCTGGTGAGACCCCACCTGGCAGCGGATTGGAACTAGATGATACTATCACCTACCTTTCTGCTTCATGAAATGTGGCCTCTTTATTGTACAAAAGGCACAGACAGGCATGGAGAAAGTCTGATAGTGTTAACACTATGTTATCCTTTCTAGAAGTAAAAAGAATCTGCTTTGAGTTATTTGAGTAGAATTTCTCTTGTACATGTAATTCACACAAAATACATATTCCAGTTCTTAGGTAGATTCTTGCATACTAATACACTGTTTTCTTTTTTTTTGATGTGGTTGACCTATGTGCTTGCAGTTCAAGAGTACAGATAGTATTATTTCCTAAGCAGGGCTGTTCATGAGTACTCTAGTTTGGATGAGGTTTATATTACTAATTTGAGGACGAAATGACAATTTACAACTAACCTCTAACACTTTATTCTAGGTTTTTTTTGGGAAACATTAGGTCCATTTCGCATACAAGGTTTGGGAGCCCTTGAAGTGAAACAGGCAATGGAATCTTATAAATTGTTTACATTACTGGTAGTTTCCAGGCATGTTTCATGCAAAATGCGAGCACATTTCTTTACATGATGTGTGAATTGTGATGGTGACATTAAAGAATGAATACCTATTTGTTGCATGATAATGTACATATTAAACATTTGTATATGGCTGAAATGCAAGATGCAAGAGCTGGTATTGGTACCATTCATTTAGTCTGGTCTTCAGTTAATTTACACCACCTTTCTCCAAATAGATAAAAGAGCCTAACAAATAAAATAGAAATGAGCTCAAGCAACTGATTTGGTTTTGATGCATCATTTTTATGAGGCTGTCAATGGAAAACTGATAACAGTAAAATGTTAATAATATTACAAATAGTATTAAAAGTAGACTATGGAAAAAAGTGTCTAGTGCTACTTTGTAAAATACATTTGATATGCAATTCCAATCATATAAGCTGTTCTAGCATAATATAACTTAACTCTAAGTATGTTCTTTAAATTTGGTTTTAAAGCTTGGGTTTTTTTGAGAACACACACTCTTTGATTTAATTTTTTCTGACACTCTGCCCATTGCACTGTAGGAAAAGGGGAAAAAAAAAAAAAAGTGTAATTGTAGTTTTGTCCTTTACAGCACAGGACAAATAAATGTCAAAATCAAATGGTGGTGTCCCCCAAGGGAAAACATACTTCAGTTATGAAATATTCTTCCCCAACTCCCATTGCTATTCCTGTGAACACCTAGGTGAAGCTGCCTCAGGACCTAATCAGATACTTCTCATTTGCATACAATAAAAAAATCGTGCAATGAGGTTTTAGCCCATTCCGAGGAAAAGTGCATAATGTCTCTTAGAATGTTCTGGTGTAAAACTGATGCAGCTGTGGCTCTGGATTAATGTTCTGAATGGCATGGACCTGGAGAGAAATTAACATCATCTTACATTGTTTGTGTATTGTCAGCTTAGTGCTGCATTCAATAAATATGTTTGGAGGTGCAGTGGTTTTATTTCTTATTGGAGGTGCAGTGGTTTTATTTCTTATTGGGGAAGGACTTCCCAGCATCTCAGGTTGTGATAGGACTAGAGGGAATGGGATGAAGCTGGAGGTGGGGAGATTCAGGCTGGATGTGAGGAGGAGGTTCTTCACCATGAGAGTGGTGAAACCCTGGAATGGGTTGTCCAGGGAGGTGGTCGAGGCCCCATCCCTGGAGGTGTTTAAGAGCAGGCTGGATGAGGCTCTGTCCAGCCTGATCTAGTGTGGGGTGTCCCTGCCCATGGCAGGGGGGTTGGAACTGGATGATCCTTGTGGTCTCTTCCAACCCTGAATGATACTTTGATACTATGATATGTTTCTTGAAAGTCATTGACAACAATAAACTCTCAGGCTCTGTCTCAGGAATGATAGTAACAATCCAGTGTATAAAATAATCATTAAGAAAGCTTGAAGATGAGATGTTTTCAGGGAAAAGACTCTCCTTGGGTGTTATTAGCACTCTTCTTAGGCTTCTTCAGTAGTTTCACATCAGCATATGGGAAGGGCTGACTGGTAGCAACACAGCAGGGAAGCACACAGCATGTGTAGCAACTCCTCCTTCCCACCCAGCTTATGGTAAAGATATGCAATGTATTAAGCATTCAAATCAAAGATTCATCTACTTTGTTGTCTTGGTTGAGTTTAAGAACAAATTTCCTGATACTCCTCTCATTGAAACTTTATTCACTGTGTGTAGTGTCTTAGGGATCACAGTTTCTGCTCCTTTGAGTCAAGAGATTTTGGAACTGGTGCTCTCCATCTGCCGGTGGACACCCAGGCTCTGGGCCCCCACTGCAATCAGCTAAAGAAACTGAAGCTACATACAATTTGGTGTTAATTCTTCAGCCTCAGTGGTATCACTGCAGAAATCCACTTTTGTCAAGCTGTGCAATGACTTCTATAGATATATCTGAAGTTATCTTTCAAAATTATTAGAGATTTATGGGTGAGCTTATTCGTTCTACTCTTTCAGATGCTCATTCACTGAAGATGTTTGTCAGAAATAGCTGACTTCAATAAACAGCATTTAAAAAAAGATACTTTAGATATTGAAACAATATTCATAAAATCAGAGAGAATTAAAACTGAATGTTTTAAAATTATGTGCATATCCAAGCCATTCTAAGTTTCATGTTATGAAATGAGAATTTGTGTTTACAATTTCCTCTCATTGTATCATCATAGTACTTCCTAATCCTGTTATTATTTTAACTTTTTGTTTGTTTTTGGTTTTAATTACACCTAATTCATTTCTTATTCGTGTCTCCTGCATTTCATATACAATTGTGTTTCTGGAATATCAATTTTGCGTTGTTTTTCCAGTCTGTATCTCTTCTGCTTCCCATCATGATTTACAAGGGTTTAATTCCCTCTGTCTTCCTTGCCTATTTATTTCACCAAAAAATATAGTGTTAAGTTCCAGAGAGACATCATTATGTTTTAATATTAACATCAGGTCAGCTTAAGAAAAGTAGTATAGTTGTCACCTCCCTGAGTCCAGTTTTCCATCTGTTTCCAGCCTTAGGCGTTGCATCCATTTACAGTCTGTTAGCAATTGCAACCTTTCTTCACAACTCTGAAAGCAAGAAACAATATTTTTATTTTCATTAAAAGGTTTTATATGAAAGTTTAGAATATGGAGAATCTTAGTGTAACATATGGATTATGTAAGTATATGAAACAGGTCAGTTTGGCCTATAGCCTTAAAGCACAACCAGGTGTTGGACACCACCTCACCACATTCAGTGGTGTAAAGCAGAAAATCTGCACACAGTTGAGTCATAGTCTGTAATGTATATTAAATAAGAAATGCTAGAATTGATTATGTAGCTGTAAGATCACCAGATATTTATTAGTTGCAGAAGGTATGGTAGAGGGGCACCTGTAAAGGAACACATTCTGAATATGCATGCCCCAGAACACAGCCTAAAGAGTGATGGAAAATCATTCGAGGGCTAACAAACCACAGAAAACTAGTAGAATCAGCATGACATAAGTGAATATGTTGCACCTGACTCTTTCTCCAATTTATCCTTATTACCAACAGTTGTTTTTTTAAGTATTTTCCTCTTGTTGGTTTGTCTGAAGGAAGATTACATTTGCTATTGCTGCTAACAAGATACATGACTGTGATTGATTGGAGGACACACCATGTATTACCACATTTACAGGTTTTTATCTACGTCTCAGGTAAGTGCCCCACAGACAGAGTGGCTGAACCTGTCTTTCAGCCTTGTTTCAGATGAAGCATGTTTCTGCTCCTGAAACACGAGGAGAAAGGTAAATCCTATTGTGCCGATTTTACAATGCAGACAGAAAGGCCGTCCAGGGAGGTGGTTGAGGCCCCGTCCCTGGAGGTGTTTAAGACCAGGCTGGATGAGGCTCTGTCCAGCCTGATCTAGCGTGGGGTGTCCCTGCCCATGGCAGGGGGGTTGGAACGAGATCATCCTTGTGGTCCCTTCCAACCCTGACTGATACTCTGATACTATGATACTATCATACTATGAAATCAGAGGTATCCCTCTGTGTTAGTACTGGTAGGCACAAGTGACTAAGTGAGGGGTTTTGTGCCAGAAAGATCTAATACTGAAGTGAATTTACTCAAATCTGGGGTTAATTCAGTTCTGTGGGTGACTTTCCTGAAGGGTTTTTGTCTGACACATAATTATTTCCTTTAATTTCATTTTTAAGGAGGGAAACATTGGAGGGATAGATTTTCAGATATTGCAGATGGTCTTTTTCCTTTTGCCTCTGCGGACCAATAATAGTGAAAACTTGCTGAAAACCTGTCCCTGATTAATGAGCGCTTAGTCTTGGTTATGGTGATGCCAACTGTCAATGCTTTTGCACTGTAGAATTTATTTCAGAGCTGGTCCCTGCACCTGTTTGGGCCAGCAGCTTCACAAGCTCATTCGTTCCAGCGTGGGCAGGGCTGCCCCAGCTGTGAAGGGAGGTCAGGACTTTCCCTTGCAAGCTTAGTGCTGTTTTCTTGCAGTGAATCATCACTAAGAACTTCAGTCACTTCTGTTGTGCTTGGCAGTAATTATCCTTTCTCCTATCTCCTCGTATTTAAAAGGCAAATAAAAAACATGCCTTTGTTTTATTTCACAGTGTTTAGGAAATGTTTCCATAAACAACAGTGTATTGGAAAAGCAAGTGCATAGTGTCTCACTTTGTCATGCACAGGCTCATTTCTCAAAGATATTTCTATAATGGTGAGGAGCTCACAATGATAAATGTATTGACAGTTATACATGGAAATTCTAGGTCAGTTCTTCTCACAAGTAAAGACTGTGTGGTCCTCTCCATCCTCTAAAATCCTGTTTTTCTGAAAGCTTCCATTGTATTAGATTCAGTAGAGGTTAAAAGCACAAGCTACTTTATTCAAAACACATTTGCCTTAAATTACAACAGGTTACTTTGCAGCCATGCATCTGAAAGCCATGTGCTAAATAAACTGTACATTATGTAGAGAAGAGTGTTAAGAAGTTGTAGAAATATGAGAGGCAAAGAAGAAGAAGAATATGATTTTGGCAATTGTATTCAATACATGGAGGCCAAATTGAGCTTTGTTTCTGTGGTTCTCCTAGCAAGGAAGACATAGGTCTTGAATGTGATAGAACTAGGGGGAATGGAATGAAGCTGGAGGTGGGGAGATTCAGGCTAGATGTGAGGAGGAGGTTCTTCACCATGAGAGT
Source organism: Melanerpes formicivorus (assembly GCF_026170545.1). Lineage (NCBI taxonomy): Eukaryota > Metazoa > Chordata > Aves > Piciformes > Picidae > Melanerpes > Melanerpes formicivorus. The sequence goes on along the minus strand of NW_027142355.1, from coordinate 29,257,305 downwards.
GGTGAGACCCTGGAATGTGTTGTCCAGGGAGGTGGTCGAGGCCCCATCCCTGGAGGTGTTTAAGACCAGGCTGGATGAGGCTCTGTCCAGCCTGATCTAGTGTGGGGTGTCCCTGCCCATGGCAGGGGGGTTGGAACTAGATGATCCTTGTGGTCCCTTCCAACCCTGAATGAAACTATGAAACTATGAAATATATTGCAAACACAAGCTGCTCAAAGAAATCATTGCTGATGGAAGACAGTGCTGCAGAACTAGGCCTAAGTTCCAGACAGGGAGTTGGAGTCTGCATGCTGTGTATGCACATGTATTCTTGTACATTTAAAAATTGTTTCATTGCTGGCTACTCCACAAAAATACATTGGAAACATCAAATGACCATCACCATACCCATTTTGCTCCAGTGAATTCTGTTTAAAGCACTTCGTAACCACCTCCACAGCTATAGGGTGAGGTGGCATCATCAAATTGAAACACGCTTCTTTTGTTAACTTGCTGGCTTGTTTAATATTTATATTAACTAATATGCCTGATGATTGTAACTGTATTATTTATGTAGGAAAGAGAGTCAGCCTGAGTGAAATGATGTATCACACAAAATAATGCTGCAAGCTGGTGCACATGTTTAGAGGAACAGCGCGGCACGGTCTCTTCTGCAAAGAGTACTCTAATTTCTAAAAAGTGTCTTGATTTTCAAGCACTTTACCTGAAGAAGAAGATTTAATATATTTGTTATTTTATGAAGCATTTTTATGTGTAGAAAAAGTGCTACTTGTTTGCACATGCTGGTTATGTGGCATTCTTACATGATTTCATGCTTTGCTGATGGAAAATTAGACCCTTGTGTATTATAAAAGAACAGAAGATAGCTATAGAATCAGGATGCGATTGCCTCAGGACATTCTGTTGACAGCTAGAAATATATACAGACAAAGCAATGTCACTGGATGCTAATGTGAACTATACAAGTTGATGAGTACTGTAAATCCCTGTAAAAGGAGAAATAGATAACCTTTTATTTTGCAGGGTTTTGCCTTTAAAATTTCTACTAACAACACTTTTCTAGTTTTGTTATATATAATCATTAACAAAATTCCATAATTAGGAAAATGCTAAAGCAGATAAATATTTTTTTCTAATATACCTGTGATCAGAAAACACAATTTCCCCTTGTTTACTAAACCTTTGCTTCATGTTTAGGTGAAGCTGTTATTAATTTAAGGGGGAATTTGACTGTAAAGGGAATGTCAGTCCAAACTAGTATTGAGTTGGCAAGATAGGGTGCAGTTTTTGAAACTAAAGCAAGATATATCAAATTGGTCCTAACATTATAATATTTTTCACTGGCTCTTTATATTTTCCACATCAACCCCCCATAATCAGCCTAGATATTCTGAATAGACCAGATCTTGGTAAAAAAAAGTAGGAATTTGTTTCCACTGAGCCTAATTCCATCATTACTGATAGATTGTTGTGCACCATTCCCAAGGTGTGAGTTTGCTTTACTGCTTCCATTTTCTCAAATGTTCCCTTATCAATTCAGCTCAAGTATAGCTGTTTCGTTACTGCATCTTTCTTGTTTGTTTAATCTTTTAAAACATAGCAGAAGTATAAGACTGCAACAACAATACACTATCTAAAAATCTCAACTGTATTAGTACTTTGGCCATCAAATATTTATCATAAATATCATTCTGCTCCAATCTGAATATATTTTCTATGTCAACAACACTGTGTCTGAGAGAAGTAAAATAAATTTGGTCACAGACCCATTTCTGTTGAGGCAGAGTGGGCTCTGCCTAGGAGCAATAGAGGGGAAGCACAGGCCCTAAACATACTGTTTTATTCAAACCAGTCAAACTAGTTTATTTATAGGTTTATTATTTAACTGTCTTCTTTTGTCCAGTGTAAAGCAAGGAAACAAACTTTGAAAAAAATTAGTAAAGCTTGTGAGGAATTTCAAGAGGATGTGTTGTGATGTGAAACAGCACAGCAGACAAAACTCAATAAACATTATCATTTCAGAATCTTTGAGAACTTTAGGGACAGCTCAGTGAAGTAATCTGCTCAGTGTATGATTGTGTCAAAAAGGGAAGCAAATATTGATATATTAAAAACATGCCAAAGGAGTAGCAGATTTTCTAATGTCGTGACACGAAATGAAGGTATGACTTCATCCAAAATACTGTTTAGATTCATTGACCTTTAAGAGATGTGGAAAAATGCACTGAGAAACAAGAGGGGCACCATAAAACTGTGCAATGAGAATTTTCACGGTATTACTTTAGAGAAGAGAATAAGCAATTTAGAATCAGATGAAGCAACAAAAGTAGATGGAATTGATTTGTTCATGTTGCAAAGCAGAAGGAAATTCAAAACTGTTGGTCAGTGAATTAAAATCTAGTAAACAGACCTATGTCTTCACACACAGGTTGAGCTGAGGAACACCCTTCATGTCAGGGTGGCCCTAAATTTAACAGAATTCCAGTAGAGGAAATAACATGTGTATCCAGAATTATTCCAGTTAAGCCTGAAAGAAGAAAAAAACCCCAAACCTCCACTTGTCAGAAAAAAAAAAACCAAAAAATCAGTCTTGGAAAGTATAGAACCCCTCATTCAGACTTCGTACCTATTTTTTAATTCCTAGGAACAGAAAGGTCACCTTCCTGGGAACAAATGGTCTGCTTTCTGACTAAAGTGGAGTTTCTTGCCCCACTGTCAGAGGCAGTTGACCAGTATCAGGTAGCAATTGCTGCAGTAAATGAAAGGAATTATTCATCAAAGTATTATGTAATAAGACATTTCCCATGTTCCTGCTAAATTCTTTCTAGCTGACAAGCCTTCCTTAGACTCCTTGGAATAAGACTGCCCTGTCTGGCCATTACTAGCCACTTCTAAGCCTGCTTACTGCTGCTGTTCTGGGCTCCAACTGCAGAGGAGGGAAGACAATCTGGGCAAATGTAGCCATGGTTACCAGTCCAGGAAATTAACAGATTTTAAATATGCTAATAGCCACTGATGCTTTTATGCAGAAAGTGTCGGAAATCTGTCTAGCAAATGTATCCTAATGCCCAGTTTTTCCAAGTCGATGGTCTTCTATCCACTGGGAGTTCCTTGCATGTACCTCCACTTATGTTATGTAATACCAGTGTTGTCAACCCTCTGTGGAAGGTCCTTACCACAGATCATAGCATGAACAAATTGAATATGTTGAAGTGCATTAACAAATATATTTAATTTGTGCTGCATTTATGTAGCACTTCATCAACACCAACCGTATTACTTCCCATATTCCCACTCCCTGATTTTCCTCCTCCACACCATTCCTTTTGTTCTGTAGTCCATCAGCAAGCACTTCACGATACTGTTATGACTATGGTGTGGTACCAACGTATTTCATCAATAACTCTGTGTTAGAGGAATAATAGGCCATAAGTAAAACACAAATTAAACAGTGGCAGAATTAAAGTTGATTCTGTATGCACAAGCACCACATCCCCTTTCCTATAGTTTCAAATGAACTGAAAAACATTGAACAGTATTGTTCCATACTGATCTGGTTCAGGTTGGTCTTCCTGCATACTCAGGCTCTCCTTTAGTTAATGAAGAATACATCTGAATGGTAGCATAACTGTTTGGGAGCAAAGTTTTATTTTCTAAACACAGACATATTAGCAGAGGCCTATATCTGTATGTTACTGTATGTTACCTCTAGACTCATAAAATATGAGTGCTTTGAAGAAACCATCAGACAGGCGTTTCACCAGCTGCAACTTTTAAAGTAAAACCTTCAAGAAAAAAAGAAGATAATGTTTTCTTCTTCTTTCCTGTATTGAGGTCTGCTGTTTCAATTTAATTTTAAGGGAGTAACAACTATGATTTGTAATTCATTTCTTCTAGGTAAAGAATCAATTTCAAAAGTTATTTTTGAATCACTTGAAATAAGAATTTTTTTTTCTATAAAAATGCATCATCCAAAAAAGTGGCAAAATTGGCAAAAAATATGAACTCAATATTCTTTTGTCACATTCTTTTTTGCTATTTCTCATTTGCTTTCTGTTATAATTATTAAATTAACTTGCAATTGGTGTCGTTGCTATCTGATACTCCAGCTTATTTTTTGTCATAAATCTATAGAGTTCTAAGAAAATGCATCACAAATATATCTTTTGATGTAATTTCCCTCTTGGGGGGAATAATTTTAACATAATATACGTCACACACACATATAAACATAAAATATTTTATACATATTATGTATAATACTTTAAACATAGTAGACTGTATTAAGAAATTTTTTTCCAGTTAAAAGAACAACTGTCAACATTTGATAGAAAAATAATGCAGTAAGTATATCAAATTCTTGTACCTCTATGTGATTAAAATATAATGACAAAATACAGAGTTCAAATTGTTGTTGAAAGAAGCAAAATCTTATGCATATTTGTATAGTGAGAGCACCATGTCAAACGAACTATTAGAAGGTAGAAGGATAGTGGAATTTTTGCTTTTCATCCAGGATACTGACAGTGTTCCTAACCCTGCCTCTTAAATCTGGAATATATGGTGACAAGGACCTATTTAAATTAAACAGCTGAATTTGTGACTTGTTCATGTTAGGCAAAAATTGTTACCTATATTCATAAATGGCCCAGGGCCAAATTCAGCCCATACATATGCCCCTTTCCAGACCATTGAATGCCTCTGAAATCAGAACATGGCCATCACACTTGATAAATTGTAAATGGATGCAAACTTTCATATCCTGTGTGCAGTTATGCATTCCTAAAGCACAAAATGAGCTGAATACCGGACAGAGCATACACCCCTGGAGCCACTAAGAAGACATATGGCATAATCCAGGGCAGGTGTTTGTAAATCCAAAAGATCACATTAGACCCCTTAGGCTACAATCTGAATGACAGCAGTGGGATTTTGTAGTTTATCTAGGACCCTAAATTAAGTTGTCACCCTTAATTTGTGGGAGAACATCTACCAGGGGCAAAAGCAAGTTAGAAACTTTTTGTGTTTTGCAGGTTGAATTCTTTTTCAGTAACTAAAGTCTACTTTTTACTCAAAATATGTATGTTTAAAACATTGCTTAACTTCTAGTTAAACAACTTTATTGTCTTATCTTTTTGTTATTTTGTTTTTATTTTCACAAAAAGTAATAGGTATCCAGCAGTCAGTGGCTATGGGATTGTCTGGGATATGCACATATTCTTTTTCAGTTAGATCATTCGAACCCATGGTGAATTATGGAAACTACCTTTGATGAGTTCGGATCAGCTTTGGTAGATGCACATTCTAAAGGAGTAGATTAATACATATAAACCATCAAGCTTAGCAGAAAGTACTGCTCAACATTGTAAACTGCCAACTTTATAATCTTTAAGTAAAAAATACAGTTTTTCTACTCAACAAAGACTTCTTATAAAAGCAATAAGGTAACTGCATGAAGTGTGCTTATCATGATATAATCACACCCCAGGGGGAATGAGAGGTGCTCGGCTGCACCTCGTGCTTTGTAATGACCCAGGGGTGTGATTATCTTATGATAACCACACTCCCTGTCATGCCTTATTGCTTATATATTCCACATGTCATAATGAATCCTGAAGCACTTTCTAGGTCTCGTAGCAAAGGCAATGACTTTGAAGTATAGGAAGTAGTCAGATTTTCTAGGTACATACAGATTAATATTGTATACATTAGGAGGAATTATGAATGACTACTTATCTGTACTAGCCAGGCCATAGTTTTCAAGCTGTTTCTAGAGTCTGTAGATTTCATGTGTTATTTTATGGGAATGTGCTTAAATGGTCCTCTGCAAGTGGAGCACTGGTGCTGTGAAAGCATGACACCATACTCCAGGACTGTGGGAAAGATAACAGCTGTGACATAGCCACCTTGCACTTTCCTGTTGGGATAATTCTGTAAAATCATACAGAACTATACCAATATGTTTTTACTACAGACATCTTTTCACGCTTTACACGCTCTTTAATTGAATATTAAAGCAACACTGGGTAAAAAATTCTGAAATATGGAATGGCCGAATTTTGCCAGAGGATCTTGAGAGACATGTATTTACAATGCTAACTGAATATTCCCATCAATCTCCTTTTTACTGAAGTCATGGAAAGGGATTATGGGTTATTTTAAAATATTATTTTTTTAAAATTCTGCACTTTAATAATAAAAATAGTAATAAATCCTAATTAGAATCAACGGGGTTAATAACAGGTCCATAAGGAACTGGAAGATCAAGAGGCTTCTGAATTCACAATTAAGGGCTGACATAAAAGACAACAGGATAATAAACTAAGCAATTATCTTTGATATACCTTATGGTATAATAGCACCACAGGGTGTATCTGCACCTCCGGGAATGGGATTCTCAGTAACTTTGCAACCTTGTTAATCTGATGTATGTAGCAGTCAACATTTAAATACTACTCCGCTTGGCAGGAAAATCTACGGTACTGTTTCTGCCTGTCATCATAAACTGGTTGATGAAGATGATGGCCTATCATTATGACCACTGATGGGTTGATGCATTGTAAGCGACAGTTCTGAGATCAACTAAGTTAACTGCAGGTCACCAATAAGAATTCTGTGTGTCTAAAATAAAGCTTATTTAGCAATATAGTGCACAAGTGGAGTACTACTGATTACCATAAAGGTCAGACATGCACATTTTAACTTGTGGTAATGAGTAGTTTTAAAGACATTTGAGTCTTTTCTTAATCTCGCCATGTCACAAGGCTTCTATTGTTATGCACCAAAGAATATGCCTTTAATTGTAGCATTTGCCCTATTGTATCTTGATCATAGAGTGGGTTGTGTGATGTTACTGGTGATAAACGCCTACCACATGTCCTAATAATTACTAGCCTTCAGTAAATTGCATAGTGAAGTAACACAGAAGTCTGATAAAACAAAAGGCTCCAAAAAGTTGAAGGCAATATTTAAATGGTTTCGTGTACTGTACCAAATTGCACTAAATGTGAGCTGTCTGAAAGCAGAGTATAAAAAAATAAATAGCTTAGGATTCTGATTAATAAAAAATTCTCTGACAGTACAAAGCATTTTTTTAAAATCTTGCAATGTTGTCCAAATAACTTACTGCAGATGTTCAAGTGGATTTGAAGTGGACTACTGAAACTTTTAATCAATGAAATTAATGTTTATGGCAAATTATCTTTAGAATTACGGATATTAATTTGGAGTTTCATGAAGAATGCAATTTTTAAGCAGAGACATGCTTACCAAACATGCTTTGTAGAAGTTGTGCTATCTCACAGTTTCACATGTAGCAGTTCAGAGCAATTAGTTCCTGTAATATTTCATAAGAGCCATCTAGCTAAAAAATGCTAAGGTCATATAGTGCAGAATGCTGGTAACCACAATATTAAAACAGTTGCGTAAAATGCTATTTTCATGCATGTATTTTGAAGAAAATGAGGTGAAATCTACTAGTTCTCAAAGTCTGAGTATGACCAAGCCAATCCTGCTGTGAACTTAGTATCATAGTATCATTCAGGGTTGGAAGGGACCACAAGGATCATCTAGTTCCAACCCCCATGCCATGAGCAGGGACACCCTACACTAGATCAGGCTGGCCAGAGCCTCATCCAGCCTGGTCTTAAACACCTCTAGGGACTTCTTAAAATGGGAAAAACCTGCAGTGATTTCCATCTAATGTTTATTATTTAATATGTTGTGGTTGATTCTTTTTCCTCTACATGTTCATAGAGTTGATTGAAAGATTTCAAGATTTAATTTCTGGAACTGGAAAACTTGATGATGAGGGTGGAAGTACTGAAAAAATTTTTCCAGTTGGCTGGCAGAGATAATGTTTAGCAAAACTAACAAAGAACCTTATATTATAGAATGCTAAATAAAGTTAATGAAGTAATGAAACACACTTCAGAATTTCACACTTTTTCTAGACTTCCCAAAAATATAAGATTCCTGCAATTTAGAAGAGACATGGCTACCTAGAACTTAAAATCAACAGCGAGTCGTTACATATTTTCCGGTGTTGGGTATGTTCTTCATTGAGGGTGATCAATTAGTGGGAAAGAAGGTAAGTTTGCTTGTCTTATCTGTAAAACAGAGTAGTAATATCTGCTGTTAAAATTACCTCTCTGACATACTAACAAACATTTAGCTGTCCTGCAGATGTCTGAGGTTACTGAAGGACAACAATTACATTGGGAGGATCTCATTCGCACTCAGCACTAAAAGTGAAAACTGCTCTTAGATTTTCACTGAATTGGACTTTGTCCAGTAACTGACTTAATCACCATGTATGATGTAACTGTTCTTCAAAAGGCAATTCACTGAAAAAGAAAATACTGTGAAACTATTTCTTTCAGAGATTCTGCAAAATGTTGATAATATTATTTGCTTTCATAAACAAGGCCAGTTTCTTACCTATGTAAACATATGCGTTTTAATATAAGTATAAACACTGGTCGCATTCTAAAATCAAGCACAAAGCCAACAGATCTGCTATTACCAAATGGTCACTAACTTGTTTGTTTGTTTGCTTGCTATTATTATTATTATTATTATTATTATTATTAGTATTAGTATTATTAGTATTAGTTGTTGGTTGGTGGGGTGTTTATTGTTTTCATTAAAAGTGATTTCTAGGTGCATCTCTCATTGTAGGGTGGAGTTCACAGGCATTAAGTGTCAGAGCAACACAAGATATCCATACCAGCGGTTACTTTAATCATTTGGGAGTATTTTAGGACCAAAGAACACAGATTAACTGACATATTTCTTGTGTTTATTGCAATCTAAAAAATTCCTTATCTACAAAAATTAAAATCTACTGGGTTCCTAAAAAGAAAAAACAAAAAAAAGAAAAAAAACAACCTGCAAAATTTCATCGTTCAAGGATATGGTTCTTTGATGTAGAGTTATTTATAATCTCCTGAAATAATACATTCCAAATTTCCCTTCGCCTCTTAACAGATGAAAGCCGAACAATGTCATCAGTGGCTTCACAGAGGTGAGAAATCTTACAAGCTAATGTGTTTGATCAGTGTGCAGTGTTGCAATATCATTTTTGAATTGTTCAGTTTCAAATACCAAAGAAGAGCTCCCGTACAAAGCAGAGAGCTCCCTTGTCTTTGCATTTTCTATTTTAAAAGTGTTCCAAAATATTGATGTTGCTACCACAGGGGTTATCTAAATTTTTTTGTTACCATTATTCACAGAACATTCTTTTGTTCTTTTTTTTTCCCCCCCTTTTCCCTTTCTTTTTCTTTTTTTCCCAGAGAGAAGTCTTCTATTTGCCAAATTTAACTTTTCTTTAACTCCTCATAAGTCTTTTGTAACATTCCAGTCAAACAATAGGCAAAAATGCAAACCTAAGTGGAACAAATGAAACTTTTCTGAATTCTCTCACAAGCAAAAATTCTCTTAGATGAAACCATCTGGGTTCGTATACCTCTAGCTGATATATAAATGTCCTGAAACCAAATAAGAAAAAAGGAAAAATGAGTTGACTTGTTTTCTGTTGGATTGCGGTTTTTATACATATCAAAGTCCAATGAATAGCAAATTGAGAAGAATTCACTTATGGTTAGAAATGCAGTGATACTCATAACTACATAATTGTGTAAATCTGTCCTTATTTATGTGAACTTCTTGTAAGATTTACTTCAGGGTATAACCTGTGAAGTGTTAATGATCTTACACTTGCAGTCCTGACTGTCATATCAAATTACAGTACTGTTGGCTTTATTTTTCAAGTCGTTGCAACATGGATTAAACTTCTGTTAGATCTCCTACTAAGCAATTCGTTAAAAGAGTTAAAATCATTGCTGATTATTAAAATCAGTCACCTGTGATCAATTGCTCAAGTTTATGATGCTGCTGTCAATGAGTAATTAGATGCCTTTTAATATTATTTTGTATAAAGATTTTTTTTCCCCATTTAAGTTATATTGTGATTCAAGGAATTATAAATTGTGCCTTAAGTTAACAAGGAATCTGTAATAAGTTTAATAGTCTATCAACTACTTATCTTTGTCAGGAATGAACCAATATGGTAGTTTTTCAGATTATTTTGTTTGTAAAAATGTGGTATGCTTTAATATCACTACATAGAAGCATGTTAAAATGCAAATAATGACAGATTTTTAGTCACAATTATTAAAGTTTGTGATTCTGAATCTCTTCTCAGAGAGTGATTGCGCTATGGAATGGGCTGCCCGGGGAGGTGGTGGAGTCGCCGTCATTGAAGGTGTTCAGGAGGAGACTTGATGGGGTACTTGGTGCCATGGGTTAGCTGTTTGGGTGGGTTGGATTGGTTGATGGGTTGGACACGATGATCTTGAAGGTCTCTTCCAACCTGGTTTGGTTTATTCTAATAAAGTTTTATTCTAATATTTCCATTCAATGACTATGTTATAGCCAGTCTTAATCCACTCAAGTGAGAGAAGAACCTTGTTTAATGACATACTTATTTTTACAGCTGGAAAATTACTAAATGGGCATTTATTGCTCTGCCGAGAAGTCAAAGTTTCCTGATTTTTGTTTATTTTATGCTTTACATTGGTTGTGCAGCACAAAATGTTTCCACTGACAATGTTCTTCAGAACAGGAATGGCAAGCTTACCAAGTGAAACCTCCTATTTATTTATTTATTTATTTATATCCCCCTAGGGAGTAGATGTTTTCTTAGTTTCATTGTAAACAGATTCCTGCAGAAATCATTCAGGGCATGATGAAGGTGTAAGATCCGTTGTATTGACAGACATAGTTGTTCTACAACTTTATGGAAAGCTTTTTCTTTTCTGTACCAAGAGCAGATGTCCCTCTTCCCAACAAGAGCTCTCTGACTTTCAAGAGGCCTGCTAGAAGAGAGAGAGAGCAGACAATCATCACCTTTTGCATTTTTCAGACTTTTGCCTGGAAAAATTTGTGCAACTAGAAAGAGCCTTCACCACTTGGTAGTTTCTTTGAGGAAGTGAAACAGCTTCTGGTTTGTAATTAGAAATAATTTGTAAAATTACCAATAAATTTACAATTTTCTAATAATTTTTAAAGGAAATCATCCTACATAATGGACTGAGACCCCATGCAGATACACTTCTCTGGTTTCTCCAGTCTTTGCGCTGTTAATAGTTGTTCATCTTAGTGTTTTCATTCTCCTAAAGTTATGCATCTTCTCCTTTCAAAACCAAAGGAGTTCCAGTTTAGAGAGTGAATGTCTCTAAACTGTATACAGGTGAACAGGTTTATCAATCAGACCTGGTGATCCTGAGCGTCTTTTCCAACCTGAATGTTTTTGTGATTCTGTCTGTATCGTATTTTGTACTTTTCTTTTTGGATGAGGCTCAAGAGCTGAAGTTTGCATAACTCTTACCTCAGCTAAACAAGATTTTCTATACATTATTCCATAACGATGAAGAGATTGCTGGTGATGTTCAAGTAAAATTGATTTACATATCTTTGAGGTTATACCTCAAAGCCTTTCTAAGCTATTCCAAGGTATGAAGGTCAAAGTATAACAGAGGTTGGTGGGTGCGATACAGTTGAGTTTGAATGACTTTTAGATATTATAATGAAAATGTATATCTGTCTTTCATATGTCACTATTTGTGGTTGGGCCATGCAGCAGCTCAGGATGTATAGACATCCCATTTTCTAGGAAGGACAAAAGAACAAATAAAGAAGATTTATTCTTCTTTACCTCAAGTGGTAGTATCTATATGCTCTTGTAGCCAACTAACTTGGAATTTATTCCCACCAAGGACCCGTGTGTGTATATGTACATACCAATTGGCAGATGACCTTTGGATAAGAACTTTTGTGAAACTTAGGTGCCAGTGGGAAGGTAGTTTCTGGTTCTCTGTGTGTGCACTTGTATTGCCCCAAGTGACTGAGTGTCCACAGAGAAGAAAAGTGATTATTAATAATGTCTCTTCCTTATTCCTAATGATATATATTGATTGCCTTTTTATTTTCTGCTCAAATAGAAGTGAAAATAGTATCAGCCTTTTAACAGCAGCATATGCTGGTTTTTAAATCCTGATATTGTATGCCCATTACATAGCTGATAATCAAATGCCTCCATGCGTGCTGCTCAGATTGCTTTTTCAGGACACTTTTAATTACTATGAAATTACTATGAAAGTATGTGTCAGAAGTGTCCAACCCCTTTGTTGTCACAACAGGGTAGGAGGTACCATAAAGCTGTGACATTTCATTAAGGAGACCAAAAAGTATCCTGTTGAATACTTAGGATTTGTTTAGATGTTTGATGATGAGGGTCTAGAAGTTAGATTTAATAGAAATGTGTGCCTAGACATGAGTATCTATAAAGTAGAATGCTTGTCTATTTTACTAATTTCTGGACACACCTAGAAGAGAAACAATTATACTCTTACAGTCACATTCGGATTTTGCAGTGCAACTCTTTGCTATCCTTTGGGCTGAGGGATCCATAGTATAGAGAATGAGCCCCAAACTGTCTGCCTCCCACACAGAGTGTACAAGGGACTAAGGAAGCCGCAGGTGGAGTGGTGACACTAATTCACACAATTTTCATATTGACAATTCAACCACTACTGTAATTCCTATATGGTAACCCTGGGATAAATTAGTATTTTTTTCCAGCATCCTTCTGCTTCCAATCTGTGAGTGCTGAACACAGGTAGTGAATGCTCTCTTACAACAGCTCTCAGAATCTGACAAGTTTCATTGCACAGCATTTTTAATTCTTTTGAGGTCTTTTGATGGTGCAGTGACAATTATTACTGCTTAAAAGCAAATGTATTCTTTAGTGTTCACTCATAACCATGGTATAAATCATCATTTTAATATATTTTGTTAAATGCGGTGAGATCTATGTCTGCGGTGTTAAAAATATTTTACTACTCTTTGTGCTTGAGGCGTTTCTAGCAAGCTAAGAGATCTTTACAGGCACTGACAAGCTGTACTGTGTCTGTGGAGAAATGATTTAGAATAAAGAAAATATATATTTAATATGCCATAATAAACAAAGATTTTTTTTTTTTTACTGTGGATTAATAGAATTAAAAATTAATAAAATCCCTGCCTTATTTTGTTTGTACATCTTCCATCTCTGTCAGTTTTGTCCATTGCTCAGTGATATTGCCAGTCAAAGAGCATAAAAGTGATTTTTTTTTTCCTAAGAAACGGAACAATTGATCAAAGTGCACATCTTTTACAAACCTCTCAAAATTCATAATACTGGTGGTAAGATGTGGCGCATGGGTTTTTTTTAAAGCCAATTTTCATTTTAATGTTTTATCAGTCCTTTTGTGGCACTGTACAAAATGATACAGAGTGTCTGACATCAAAATCAGCAATATGAATTGCCTTTAAAAAAAAAGAATGTGTTGCCTCTGTCTGGGAGCTAGTTATGTCTCACATTTAACGGAAGGCACCTTTTGTTCTTTAGTTAATTAGCTCATTATACTGCAGGTACATAATTCTTTCTAAAGAAGCAAACTCATTTGATGAGGAATCACAAAAAAGTTATGGATGATAAATTCAGGCAGTGCAAAAATGTTAAAGATGTTGACTTTCCATGAAAAATGCATGTGGTAGCATGAAAGAATTTAAGCTTGTGGAACCAATGCCTCTGTAATGTTTTAATTCCTATCAGCAAAAAGACTTTCTATTGTTTGTAAATAAAAAGGAAATATTTCACTGTGGCACTTCCATCTGTTACCTTAACAATAAGTGAAGTCATGCAGTTAATCACAGCGTTTTCTAAAAAAGGATTTAAACTCGAAGCTCTGCTCTTATATCCCTGTGCAGTTATAAAACACTTACCCACCAAGAACAACTGCTTCTGACTGTTAGTGTTGTGTTTTAATTCTAGTATGGGCTAGTTCAGGACTCAAAGACATGGGTTTCCTACTGAGTGCTGAGATCTGCTGCCAGGAATGGCTGTCATCCAAGGAAATGTGCTACCTTTTAAAGATAAAGATTCTCGGGTGAGAGAGCTGCTTGACTACAGAATCTGTTTGCTCACAATGTTTTTAGAGAAATGTAATCTTCCAAGTATTTAATTTAAGTGTGCTATTAAACATAAAAATAATGGGGAAGGGAAAGCCTTGAAGCTAGCTTGATGGCTCAGAACTCTAATCCATTTTAGCACTTGTGGTTTGCTCTTCTGAGGACTACGATTCGTATCAGTGTACAGCTCCAGGTTTAGCTTTGGTTAACAGAGCCAGCACTGTGAGGTAAATTTCATCTTAAACTGCTAAATGAAGGCTGCTTTTACAGATTTCAACTTAGGCTTTTTTTTTGTTTTTTAATTGATTTTTCCTAGGGAAGGAATTCTGGGGTAATAGAAGAACATACCAGGAAATCTAAGGTCATTGTATTTATCTGTGCAGCTCACCACAGACTAGAAAACTGGGTTTTTGGAAACTTAATGAGAATTTTTTACTGGTGGGTTTACTCAGTCATGTGGCCCAGGCATCCCTAGTGGCGAAACAGAGCAAGTAGAACATTACATTAATTGCAGAGAATTCCTAAGGAAATCTGAAAAAAAAAATAATTAAGGACAATGAGCAGTTTAAAGAATATCAGTGACACTTCATACTGCTTTGAAGGGTGGGTGCTGCTGCAGCGAAAACATTGTTTGAATGAAGACTACCAGGAATTAAGTGAGTGAAACTGTTTCCTTTAAAAAAGAAAAAACAGTTGCATGCACACTGTATAATCTTTACCTTATGACCAACAAACACCAATTTGGGAAAGGGAATGTGTTTTAAAATAAGCATATGATTTATTACTCTGAAGCTGCCTTGTGTTTTGAACCCCCCACTTTTCACAAAGAAATGCAGCCTGTCTGAAGCAGGGGCAAATATTTTAACAAATGCAAGATGCACAAAAGCTTTTTTCTCTCCTGTGCCCGATTCCCTCCTATTCCAACCCTAAAATGGAAGCACCCTCTGCTGGCTCCTGCTGTAATGACTTTATGCCTTTAAACTGTGGTACCTACAAGCTGCTGGTTAAGTTACTCTGATTTAGGTTCCTGCTGCTCATTTCTGATCTGCAGGGATCAGTTTACTACACTGAGTAGTACCGTAGCAGCTGAGTGGACAGAATTTTCTTCTCTTTCTTACTTTTTAAGGTGATGTTGCTACTGCTAAGGCAGAATCAAAAGGCTGATAAATCATATTTAAATTAGTCTTGGGGTTCCATGGAGGCAGATGGAGCAACTTACACTCACAACCCTTACTGAAGGCTTTTCTTTTCTTTTCTTTTCTTTTCTTTTCTTTTCTTTTCTTTTCTTTTCTTTTCTTTTCTTTTCTTTTCTTTTCTTTTCTTTTCTTTTCTTTTCTTTTCTTTTCTTTTCTTTTCTTTTCTTTTCTTTTCTTTTCTTTTCTTTTCTTTTCTTTTCTTTTCTTTTCTTCTTTTCTTTTTTCTCTTCTCTTCTCTTCTCTTCTCTTCTCTTCTCTTCTCTTCTCTTCTCTTCTCTTCTCTTCTCTTCTCTTCTCTTCTCTCTTCTCTTCTCTCTTTTCTTTTCTTTTCTTTTCTTTTCTTTTCTTTTCTTTTCTTTTCTTTTCTTTTCTTTTCTTTTCTTTTCTTTTCTTTTCTTTTCTTTTCTTTTCTTTTCTTTTCTTTTTCTTTTCTACTTGTTGATTAGTACAACATGCAACTTTGAAAGAAAATACAGGATTTTTTTGGAATCTTCTCAAAACATTAAGGTACAGCAAATGGGTAACAAGCCTACACTTTCACCAGGCTCCACGTGAATTATTTCACTGGCTTCTGAGAGTGAATGAGTTAATTTTCACATTTACTTGCTTCTGTACTGTTACTGAAAATGCAGCGTTACTGCCCCATATGTTTTTACCAGCTTCTGCTAACATATTATTCTTTTCACACTTTCTTTTAAAATAACATTAAAAAAAATAAAAATACAAATCAAGTGATTTTCATATGTATTCCATGTGAACAGCTGCATCGGATTGTACCAGCCATATCAAAGGAGACCATGGGAATATGCTGGAACATGTCATAGAAGCAAGTATATTTCAGTCTAAATTAGAAAATGGACAGGACAGGATAATACAAAGGCTGTTCTATTCCTTTCTAGTTGCTTTTTACTGACAATGACCTTCTCTTGGCTTATCCTTCTCAAATAGAGCTGAATTATATAACACCGCATGGTGGCATATATTTTCAAATTGTGTCCTAAATGAGGAATAAAAGGGCTTGATCCAGGATGGCACTGGAACACATGCCTAAGAACTAAATGTGAGTGCGTGCTCGTGTGCGCTGATGGACTGAGCTCTTGAGCATTAGAATTTGCTCAACCCTGTTTCCAAAGAGATTTCATCTGTTCGAGGTACCTTTGCTGAATATTATAAAGTACATTTTTAAATAATGGTAGCAGTAATTTTTTAGTTCATCCTGTCATTGAGAAAATCAATCAAATAGATTTGCTGTGGCAGACAGGGAAGCTAAGCTTTTTTCCTTTTTCTTTTTCTTTTTTTTTTTTTTTTTACTTTTTTTTTTACCTTTTTTTTTTTTTTTTTAGATTAATTTGGAGTACAAAGTAAAAGAGGGAGCTCTCCCAGGCTGTCATCTCTATGACAATCTGAGAAGTTCTGCTGCCATCAATGTCTGGGCTGAGAGGTGAGCTGGGATGAGTGCACCAGAGCCTTCTTATCCACAGCCCTCACTTCTCATGATGGAAATCACTTCCAGGAGGGAGGGAAACTGCCTGCATCTGCATCTCATCCTGAAATGCGGTCAGAATGCCCATCTGGACCATGGAGCTTGAATGTAACCCTTTCTGCCTGCCAGGTGGACTGCTTAGTGGTAAACTCTACACCAGAAGATGTTATACTGAAACAACATTAAAGGATGAGTGGGCTCTGTCCAGCCTGATCTAGTGTGGGGTGTCCCTGCCCATGGCAGGGGGGTTGGAACTAGATGATCCTTGTGGTCCCTTCCAACCCTGAATGATACTATGATGCTATGATACCGTGATAGAATATTTAACATCAATTCAAATGCTACTTTAATAACAAGAAAGTGGAATATGCTCAAACATATTTGATATGGTAGCCGTGCATGCAAAGGAGGGAAAACTCAGAAAGTTTATAAAAGGACTTTACAATTCACAGTACCAGTTAATACTGGAATATAGCTTCATCTGAAAAAGTGGAATAAACATGTTAATGCGAGACCTAATAGTATACAATTTACATAAACAAAATTGAATTTAATGTAATGAAGTTTCACATTGAGATGGGTGGAAAAATATACCAGAGCATTAATATGGTCTGAAGCTTTTTGTTACCAGCGTCATTTCAAGACAAGCTTTACTTTTTTAATGCAAGTTAGAGTTTTTAGAATCACTGTCCTTTGATTACATGATGAGTTCACATTCCTGAACCCATTTTAAAAAAGCAATGTGATTTATATGAAGATAAGCATAGGAAGAGCAACATTTAGAGGGAAGAGAGACAATGAGCAAGGCAGAGAGACAAAGGACTGCTGAAAAGAGGATTCTTTCCTCAAACATGACAGAAATTGCTTAGAGCACAGGTGCATTTAAGAATTACAACTGTTTGTTTACTGAAGGACACTTAAATCTCTTTTCTTGCTCCTGCAATCCACTTCACCTTACAAGGTCCTCCACTCTCTCCAGGAGACTGTGTTAACACCTCAATTTGCAGCATCTGAATGTTCGAGAGTTATTGCTTTTAATTACATCTGACAGCTTGGCACTTGTCTGAGATGATCTCACTGAACTGACCAGTATGCCTAACAGGGAACATTTCAGCAATAAACCCAGCACCTTGATTTTTGTATGTCAGGAACATTAGCTGCCTTTCTAGTCTTCCATTACAGGTAAGGCCTATTTTAGTCATCTAGACCAGTTGAGGAACAGGTCTTTCTGATTCATTGGGGAATGATGCATAAATATATAAAATCTGGGAATTAACAAGCATACATATTTAGATTATTTTATACTATGTTTTTCAGTTCATTTCTCCTGGCTTATGGCAGTGGCTCTTTGTCACTATGGCTTGTGTGAAAATAGACCTGTTTGGGGCACAATTGCAAATGGAGGCTTAGGGAGGCACTGATTGTTTGACTGCATTTATCATGATGTGAGTGGTTACTTCATGACATTTTTCCCAATGAACCATGGTAGAGCACTCCGAGAATACGGAAATTCTTTACTTAGAAATATTTCCTTATCATTCATAAGACTGTGACTCCTGCTTCTCTTCTCTTTAAGGGGTAGAGGTGGGAGACTAATCAAAAAGGAAGTCATGTTGAGTGAATGAGTAGCCATACAGATGGTACTGCTGCAACAACTCTTTTCTTTCTGCAAAATGATCAAGTTCAACAGAGGGAGGATTCATGTGAAACAGTGGGACACCTTGTTTCTGCACAGCAAATGCGGGCTGTAAGAAATGTGTGTGAAGACTCACAGAGCCAGGGGCAATGCTACCTGATGATGCTCAGTCTGGGACTCTGCTCTGTGGAGCCCTGCAAGAGCAGGGCTTATTACTCAAAACAGTGTGCCCTACACCATAGATCTCATGTCCAGGGCTTTGCAGTACTTCTGAAAACAACTATTATTCTCCTGACACGGTGAAGTTGAGGCAGAGATTTCAGTGGTTCAGTGAGGTTCAAACAGGATTTTAGGAGTAAGAAATAAAACTCCTAATCCCCTCTTTCCATTGTTTTGGTCATCCCACTGGATTTTGCTGTCTTATAGCACTACATAAAGGGAAAAATAACTAATTTCTGGTATTTTTTCCTTCTTACAATGGTATTACTGAAAAATAATTGCAATTGTTTTTCTCTATAAATTAGATTTTTTTAAAGTGTGAATATATTGAGTAGGAAAGAACTGCAAAATATCTTTATGGGTTTTATTCATTTATACCATTGGGAAAATAGCATAGTTAGAATTACTGAAATAGCTTACCACATTCTTTGTATTACTGTAATACTGAGGTTTTTGTACAATCCATCCTATAACTCACAGGATCTCTGTTTTATCTTGTCACTGCTGTGGATGTATTATGAACTCCATGTTCTTATCTCGAAACCTAAACAGCAAATGCCGCTGCAGCTTCTTTCTCTGTTGTACAAAGGAAATAAACATCCTTTTGTTACCTTTGTTACTGCAAGCTGAAAGTCCAGTGAAATGGAATTGCAGAGTCTGGTTTCTTGGATTCCTGTTTCAATGAACATGCTTACAGCTAGTTTGCATGGTTCAGGTAGCTTTACAGTTGTTTTTCCCCACTAAAATCCTAACCCAGCATTAATATTACGCCTTCATCAATGTCAAGCTGTAAAGGAAGTGTGTTTCTGTCTTACTGTGCAAGTTTTTAAAAAACACATCTCTGTCTACCCTAAATACTGTGGAGACCATGTGGAACTGTAAAACAGTTGATAGACTCTGACATTGTAGGGGAGAATTTATGTATTTTGTTTTATTTTAACCTTACTCTTCTTAAAGAAAGCGAGCATCTCCTGCCGATACCATGATTTGAAAACATTGTACCCAGGGTATGGCCTTTTCCTAGATCAAACAAGCAAAGATTTCAGTTTAGCAGTGTGGATTTCAGGACATTTTATTCTCCAGCTGCACCTTCTGATGCCAAAGAGTGTCCCAATGCCCTGTGCAAATTTGACAAGTGGAAGCCACAAGAAAGAATGAAATTGCATTCAAAAGAGCTTACAATCTTCATAGGAGGATCTTGTTAACACCACCTCTACATCTTAAGATCTGAAATCATGTGTTTTGATGGAATATAAACTTATGGAAATCATTTGTAGAGACGTAAGTGTGTAGCCTTACTTAAAAAGAGGAACGGTGCTTTGCAAAATCCCTCAAGAGAGCCTGAGCTTCTTCATAGTAATGAAGAAATGTCAGTGGAAGTTGATGGTGCGTGTGTGCATGTGTATGCATGTTGCAGGGAAGGGGAGAAAGGAAGGAGGCAGCCTCCAGAATTTTTACATTTCAAATGTCTTTTGGAAATCACTTGTGTACTCTGACACATGGTCCCAAACTCTTTCTGTGCTATTAAAAGTGGTCTGCATACAAATCAGTCTGCTGTAAAAAATTGCTTTGACAATAACAGTTTTAAGTAATTGATGGCTTCAAGTATGTGGTATGTCCCTTGGCTCTTCATCCAGTGTGGAAGGGAGGATGTTTATGTGCTATACATGCCCTTGTGTGATACTAAAATAGAGCACATTGTGCATTATTTCTCCTCCAGTTTAGTCTCTATTTCTTAGACTTTTTGAAGATGACAAAAGTAGTGTTTGGTTCATACAGGATCACTATTCACCAGAAATGTAAATAAACTTGTGAATTGTCTCTACTGAAAGAAAACAATAATTGAAGCATTTTGAGTGGGCTTTGAAACTGGATTGGACTCTGAACCTCTTCAACATGCTTTTCCTTGGTTTACTCATTAGTACATTTCTACCCCAAAATATAATCATGTATATCTCATTGTGCAGGCACCTTGTCTTTTTAAGAGCCCTGTTCATGTCCTCAATATCCCAGTTGGCAAACCTAAGGCAAAGAGTTTTAAGCAGCTCAGCTATGGTCATAGTGGAAAGCAGAACTTTGCCTGGACTTCAGCCCTTCTGTCCGTCTGTCCTTTGACAATAAGCTAGATCTGTTTTCTCAGACTTGCCACATCTCCACAAACATTGCACTGAAGTATGCAGGCATTTAATATCTGGCAAACAAAGTCCTACAGTTTATATAAAGTAAGTTATATTTTCTACAAAGTACCTAATTTGTTTTGTAGCCACAAGTAGACACATTTAAAAAAATAAATGAATAAATGCAAACCCTTTTATTAAAAACGGAAAATATTGGATAAAAAATATAAACTACACTAAGAAACCTTTCTTTTTCTTTTTTTTTTTTTAATATGGAAAGAGTCTGTGAAAATAACAGGAAACAAATAGAATTTAATTTAGAGATGTGGATCCTCTAAACCCCCAAAATATTGGACTGATTTTTCCAGAGTTTTGTTCTGAATTTTCTTGTTGTTCCACAGAGTGCTGTTTGCCTCACGGTGTGAAGCATGCTACCATGCCGTGTTGTTTCACCAGACACTGAGCAGTTACTTGCACTAGACAGCTGCTGAGAGTCACATATGAGTGATGCTGGCTAAAGGTGCAGCATAATGTGGCTGCTTCCCTGCTTTCCCTCCCTTACTATTCTCTAGCTGCCTGTTCTCCAAAAGGAAGGTAAATGTATCGTTACAGCTTTTGCTGTTGTTGCTTTAGTTCTTGGAAAGTTAAGTGAAACTTTAAGAACTGAGTGCCTCTACTACTTTATGTTGCTTAAACTCCAGGTTTTGCCTTTTTGTACTGCCTATTACAAATCAAAAAATTTGAATAGAATTTTCACCAGGGACTTTTAATGCATAATTTTTCCTCTCTTTATTACATCATACAAGCATCTCAGGAATTATAATAACAGGGTTGGTAAAAAGAGGTGCTATAAAGTTGAAACTAGTACTATATTAGTAGCCATTGTGACAGAGTTTTAGGAGAATGGAGCAAATCACGATTCTTAAATTCTTAATCTTGTGTTGTGATTGCTCACATAGCTCCTGCTACACCACAATTATTAATTTTATACAAGAAATAGGCTCTTTTATTCTGAAATTTATTAGTGCTCATCCTCCTATTTTCACATTTAGAGATGGCTTAACTTAAGGCAACATGAAAAGATTGCTGGATGTGGAAAGAACTTTGTAGTGTGCTGCAACGTGATTGTTCAGACTTCAAAGCAACTCTCAGAAAAACTGTAAATAAGGACTAAGGCATAAAAATATACCAGCACCTGGGAATACTCAACACACTGCACACTAGAACAGAATCCAAGCCCTGGCGAAGAGCCAGCCACCAGGGATAAATCTGAAAGGGCTTAATACATGTTGATGAACTGATCCATTTGGAAACAAACTAGGTGGGTGCACTTATCTCCTTGCTACATGATTGTAATTTTGCTACTTTTAATATAAAATAAGTCCTGTCATCATGTAATAGACCACAATCTAGCCTTCTGGGTACACAAATCTGAATCTCAGACATTCAGTCCTAAGAACGTAGGTTAGTAGTTTCAGAAAGCAGAGATACTGCACTGGAGGCTGAGAGAGTGAACATTAGGGTGAATATTAGGGTGAACATTATACAATTATATAATAGGATGAACATTAATAAGTCTGAGTCATAACAGAACAGTCTTGGATGAGTAATTTGTAAAAGTTACCACAGTTATGCAAGAAAACATGAATTTTCTGCTTACGTATGGACGAATTAGCTCTTTCTTGTTAACTGTAAGAGTAGTGAATTTTACAGGTTGTCTTAAAATAGTTTTTATCTGTTGAAGCTTATGGAAAGAATTGGCAGATAAACTGTTGCTATTTGAAATTGAAAGTCCTGGCTCATGTCAGAAAATAGACCACATGTATATTTTAGAATCTGAGGGAAGGAAAAAAATCAAGACATTTTCAGCATCATAGCTGAGCAGTAAAACTTCGAGATATAAAAGCTTTTCTAGTCAAAAGGATCTGTAAAAAAGTAATTATTAAGTACAAAATGAAACGTTAGATTTCTGTTAGGCTTGCTCAATATCTCAGTTTCTCTTCCCCCTCAGTATATATTTCTCTATTGTTACAGGTTTCACCAGGGAAAAGCCAGCTTCAAATTTATCCCTAAGTTAAACCTATAAAGTACTTGACAAAATATTATGTATCTTGAAAACTGGGTTAAATATAAACTCTCTTGTTATCGGTGTATATTCTCTAAGCATTGTGTGTGCAATTACTGTTCAGATACAATAAGAAGATAGCATTACCTGAATATATATCTTTTAAAGCTCAGAGCCTTTTGAAGAACTGCACAGACAATGCCTATGTGTACATGCAGACTTCTGCAGACTTTTCCTTGGATCTGTGGGGTTTTGTCTCTCAAACAGCCCTTGTCAACCTCTCTACCTTTCCTCTTTTCTTTATCCCTTCTTTCTCTATTCATACACCCCTATTCCACTATTTCAATTTTTGGCCTATATAGTTATTGATAACAGTGCAAATACAATGATCAGTAAAATCCTTTCACTTCTGCAAACTGTGATAATCACAGAATCAAAGATGACCTTTAAAGGTCATCTAGTCCAATACCCCTGCAGTATGCAGAGCCCCATCAAGCTTGACTTTGAATGTCTCCTGGGATGGGGCCCTCCACCACCTCTCTGGGCAATCTGCTCCAGTGCTCCACCACCCTTTATAGTAAAGAAGTTCTTCCTAATGTCCAATCTAAATCTACCCTTCTCTAGTTTAAAACTATTGTCCCTTGTCCTACATGCCTTTGGGAATAGTTCCTTTCTAGCTTTCTTGTAGGCCCCCTTCAGGTACTGTAAGTTTGCTACAAGGTCTCCCTAGAGCCTTCTCTTTGCCAAGCAAAATAAGCCCAACTGTCTCAACCTGTCTTCATAAGAGAGCTGCTCCAGCCCCCTGGTCTTTTTTGTGGCCAGCCTCTAGACCTGCTTCAACAAGTCCATGTCCTTCTTATGTTGAGTACACCAGAGCTGGATGCAGTACTCCAGGTGAGATCTCATCAGGGCAGAGTAGAGGAGCAGAATCATCTCGCTGGATCAGCTAGCCATGTTTCTTTTGATACATCCCTGGAAGCAATTGGCCTTCTGGGCTGCAAGTGAACAATTCTGGCTAATATCAGAGGCTCTTGTATTAATCAAATAGCACTAGTGGTATTTGTATATGATTGCTACCTTGTAAAATCTTTCACAAGAGAAAGAAGGTGGTCATTTATTACAGACAGATCTTTGAATCATACTGATTTTTGCTTGTTAACCCTTTCTGTTACAAGAGCTGTTCAAAGTCAAGAGATGACCTTCCAGTATGTGCTTTCTGAGACAGGCTAATCATTTCTTATGCAGATGGTGGTTTCCTTCTGAGTGATCAGCAGATACATTAATATCTATTGAACAATGCATTAAAATGACATAGGCCTGACAATTGATGACTAGGATCTTGAAAATCAGGCAACCCTCTTCAGCATATATGTTGGACATAATGATAGGTTTGGAGGAGAATGGATAGTATATCACAGTGTAGTGGTGAGATATGAACCTGATTTTTCACCAGTAATGCAGATTTCAGTTTTCATCATATGTTGTAAACGTAGGGGTTATTAAACAGCTCCAGAAGGCAACACTGTAGTCATGTGTTAACATTTGCTGCATATGCCTACATTTCCCTGTTGACTCTGGGACAGGGATGAATATTGTAAATTGCTTTTCTTTAATTCTAATGACAACATTAGAATAGAATAGAATAGAATAGAATAGAATAGAATAGAATAGAATAGAATAGAATAGAATAGAATAGAATAGAATAGAATTAACTGGGTTGGAAAAGACCTTTGAGATCATCGAGTCCAACCTATCAACCAACACCATCTAATCAACTAAACCATGGCACCAACTGCCTCATCCAGTCTCTTCTTAAACACCAGCAGTGATGGGGACTCTACCACCTCCCTGGGCAGCCCATTCCAATGGCCAATCACTCTCTCTGTGAAGAATTTCTTCCTAACATCCAACCTAAACCTCCCCTGGTGCAGCTTGAGACTGTGTCCTCTTGTTCTGGTGCTGGTTGCCTGGGAGAAGAGACCAGCCCCCACCTGGCTACAACCTCCCTTCAGGTAGTTGTAGAGAGCAAGAAGGTCTCCCCTGAGCCTCCTCTTCTCCAGGCTAAGCAACCCCAGCTCCTTCAGCCTCTCCTCATAGGACTTGTGCTCCAAACCCCTCACCAGCTTTCTTGCTCTCCTCTGGACACATTCCAGCAAGTCAACATCCTTCCTAAACTGAGGGGCCCAGAGCTGGACACAGTACTCAAGGTGTGGTGTAAACAGTGCTGAGTACAAGGTCAGAATGACCTCCCTGCTCCTGCTGGCCACATGATTTCTGATACAGGCCAGGATGCCATTGACCTTCTTGGCCGCCTGGGCACACTGCAGGCTCATGTTCAGCCTACTATTGACGAGTACCCCTAGGTCTCTTTCTGCCTGGCCACACTCCAGTCACTCTGACCCCAGCCTGTAGCACTGTATGGCGTTGTTGTGGCCAACATGTAGAACCCAGCACTTAAATGTGTTAAATCTCATGCTGTTGGACTCTGCCCATCTGTCCAGCCTGTCAAGGTCCCTCTGCAGAGCTCTCCTACCCTCTAAGAGATCAACTCCTGCCCCTAGCTTGGTGTTGTCTGCAAATTTACTGATGATGGACTCAATGCCCTCATCCAGATCATTAATAAAGATATTAAAGAGCATGGGGCCCAGCACTGATCCCTGGGGTACACCACTCGTGACTGGCTGCCAGCTGGATGTGGCACCATTCACCATCACTCTCTGGGCTCAGCCCTCCAGCCCGTTCCTAATGCAGCATAGAGTGTTGCTGTCCAAGCCATGGGCTGACAGCTTGGCCAGCAGTTTGTTGTGGGGGACAGCGTCAAAGGCCTTGCTGAAGTCCAGGTAGTTTGAAAATACCTTATTTCATATAAGCCATCAAAATATCTTTTCCCTTCTACCTTCAGTGGGATGAATACTTCAGACCACAGGTCTCATTGCCAAGTCCTTTAACCTCCTCAGATTGCTTTTGCATTGTTCAATATGCTTTATTGTAAAGCTCTCATGGTTAAAGTGTTTCTGTAAGGCACCACTCTTCTTCCTAGTCACTTAATTTCATTAGAATAGCAAATACACTGAGGCATTTGGAGTTAGTGTCCTCTCTCACTTCTCAGAAAACAATACAAATGAACTTACGGCTTCTTGCCAGTAGTGGAAAAATGATGCTTTTCTGGAACCATCTATGCTCCAAAGAGGGATTTGTGCTGCTCACCACATCTGTGCTGGCCCCAGTTAGTTTCCAAAAGGATGCACAGTTTGGCAAGAAAATTCTTTTTTTGCTCACTGAAATCTTCCCTCAGCATGATAGGTGCAGGCAAATGCATAAAAGATTCCATTCTTGTGGTGGAATAACAGATGTGCAGCAGCCTCCTTCAGATTTGGAACAATTAGATATGAATGGTCTTACAGTTTCTACCCACATAACCTCTATTGAAAAGATAGAAGCCACCATATTGTCTTCCCCTTCAAGTGATATTAAGGGACTTTGGAACATTTCCCAGCTCATTCCCCACATCTGTCAAACTTTCACCTTACCTTTAGACATATCCTTGCAATCTTATATACTATACATATGGCATTATCAGCATGGAAGTGTAAAATTCTCACTCTTAAAATAAACCATCTTTGACCTGCCTTGGTTCACTGATCACTCCCCATGAGAAAGTAAAAGGGAACTGCACTTCTAACTCTGGAAAAGTAGAGTTAATGTTTCAAAAGTGAAGAGACATAAATACACATAGGAGTAGTGGGGTGCCATACATCAGCCCCTTTGACTTGAGGCAAGCAAAAGTGGGCTGGGTTGTGAATCAGGCAAAGATCTCTTGGTGAACAATAAATTCACTAAGCAATGCAGTTTGGGGTTATTTAGCTATCTGTGGATCTCAGTAGTGCTGTCTGGATTCAAATTGGGTTCCAAAGTGGGCAAAAGGAGAGATGCAGCAGTGGGAGCCTTAGGTTCAGTTCCTTGCTCTGCCTAAGGGTACCAGAAATCACAGCTCCCATGTCCCAGGAGAACACCTTAACTGCTAGTCAGGCTTAAAAAGTCATTCACACTCTCTTGCTCAATTAATATTTAAATACTCAATGGCAAGTGCCATTGCTCCCACAGGGGGAATTTCAGAAGCTCCACACTTGAACACCTAATAGCACAGTGGTTAGGCTGCTCTCCTGAGTGGCACAAGAGACCTTGGTCCTTGCCTATTTTCTGTCTGATTCAGGGAGATGCTGGAACCAACACGTCTGTGGGGAAAGCTGTTCCAGTTTGCCTGGGGTACCTAAATATTCATGGAGAAAAGCAGCCAGAGAAGGGCTTTCCAGCTTTGTGGATGCGATGCACTGCAGAAGCAGACTGCTGGGTTCCAGCCTCTGCTGCAGTGAATGCAAAGAGTATCAGCAGTTGAAAGCTGTTTTGGCCCTGGTGCCTTGGCTTGGCATGCTGGACAGTGAACTCCTCTGGGAGGTGAGAGCTTGGGACTGTATCTCAGGCAGTAGAGAGGTCTAGTACAGCTTGGGTGTATTTTCCACCAGATGTGCTATTAATTCAAGTAGCTGCCCTCTGGAACAGTTGTGAATTTCTCTCTTTCCTTGCTTTGGTTTTTGTGGATGTGACCAAACTACTGGGTTATGAATTGAATATTTTGTATTGATTGAAATGACAATGTTCCCTTCACCCTCCTCTTGCATTTCTTTTGATCTGAACAATTTCATGTTATTGTTTGGTTCTTGGATACTAATAAATTGCGAAACATCTGTTTGGGTGTAGGCAGTACTGCAGTGAATGTATGCTTTTTAAACCATTGATCCTTGTGTGAGCATTGATTTTACTGCAGTACTCACCATAGGGATGAAATTAGTGCCTCTGTGGTGAACCAAACAGAACTGCAATGGAAGTGACTGTCAATAGCGATAGGTCTGTATACTGCTGACAGGTACGTTAATGAAGTGAAAGGCACTTCACCAGTTCCCTTTCTTCTTCACTCTGTCTCATCCTCTATGAAATGTCATGCCAAAAGCAGCAGTGAGGTGGTCCAGACAGAGAGCAAATGGGTGACTTCTTATTTCATTTTACAGGCAACATTTTTGTGCTTCCAAATAGAAAGGCCAAACCCAGGGTTAGGAAGATAGATGTTATAATAAATTCTCTTTGCTCTGCATCAAAATCCTCAGACAAGACTCACTACTTTTATGTCATGTTGTGTAACTATTTATTTTGAAATCCAAGAATTGTTTATGGAATATTTTACATAAGCCAGTACACAAAATTGAATATAAGGACAAAAACTTTCCAGTCTCTATAAAACTGAAATCCAGAGATACAATTGTACTGTTGTTACAGCGTGTTTCATGAGACCACAGTCAGAGTAAGATGCTCACAGTAAGGGTGATAGATCTGGCCCAGAATCACATCATTTATGAATAATATGTGTAGTCTCTAAACTGTTACCTGGGTCATGCTATAGCATTGATTTTTAAACAGAACTTCCGTTGAAATCAATGTGCTGCTGTGCTTAAAAAATGAATAGAATATAAAAAAGCTAAGTGCGTGTCTAGCACTGTATAACATCCCTCATTTTCTGCTGTAAGATGTATGCTTAAATCTTCTTTGTTTAAATTTAGAAGGCCATGAAGTAAAGTCCTCATTTTCTCTCCTCAATTTTTAGTTCATTCAGTGCAGTAGGAATAAATAGCTTTGTGCAGCATCTCAAAGTAGAATTCTTTTCATATTTTTCTGTGCCTCTACACTTATTGCACATTCACAGTTGCATGACAGTTCCTACCAACATAATGAGACCCATGGCTGGACTGAGACATTATTAGAGGTCTCTCTGAACTGGTCAGACAGCATATTATTATAAAATGAGAAAAAAGTGTGCCATTTTTAACATGGTCAGTAAATAAAAGACAGTACTCTCTGGATGCTTGCTGATGTGAAAGACTAGAAATATTTCAGTCCATTGTGATTTCTAATCGGCAAATATGTATGAATAACACAGATGAGATGAGCTCCCTAAGCAGTTCAAGTGCTTTCAAACACATTGACTCTCACCTGATGACCTTTAGTTTAAAGGTGAACTGCAAAGGATTTGCTAAAAAAAATTAGACTTGTGCCTTCTTTTGCTTCATACTGGTATATAAAACAAGTGTAATGGCTTGTATTTTTGATGGCTCTACTACTTTTCTGGTTTTTTTTCTTGGTCTAGAGAGATAAAAAATGCAGTCTTATCTCTACTACAATTTTCTTGGAAACTCTTGGAGCTCATGGGGTGTTTTTGTTTCAATCGTTGAAATAATAATTTAAATTAAATGTTAGAAGGGAAAAGGATCAAAATGAACAAATACTGTAGGCAGCCAAAATGTCTCTGAAATTTGGGCTGTTCTCATTAGTAATTCTCTCTGAATAATCGCAGGTAGTAGACTATTTTTGCTGCGTGTTTGTCTAAGGTCGTGCGCTGGGGTTGGAGTACTGTTGCGTCCTTGTACTATGGAATAAATAAAAGGAATGATTAAAAAAGAAATCTAGAAGAAGGAGGAAAGTATTTCACGAATGAGATTGATCATAGAAGTGGAAGACAGACCCAAAAGAAAAAAAATATGTATTAAACTGGCAATTTCAAAAGTTCAAAAAGGAAAGGAAATATTCATTATTATTGTGGAGGTGGCTACAAGGGGAGGTGAGGCAGCATGGTGTCTCCTCATTCTCATATCAAGAGGGGTGATGGTCTTAATTATCTATGAATGAGTCTCTGATTATTTGGCTATAATGTGCTTTGGTTATTTTTCTTTTCAAATGATAAGGAAACAGTGGCTGTTGGTTTCTTTTCAACAGCACTAAACCTCATTTATTTTACCCATGATTTTAATTTTAGAGCAAAAACTGTGGGAGATTAAACCTGCCCAATACAGATGTTATTTATCAGAACTGAAAACCTAGCCTAAAAGCACAGAACATGTATTTGTAAAAGCAAGACATTACTCTTCCCCTAAAGATTAGATTTGCCTTCCCATGTCTTTCTGTATTTGATCAGTTGTTAATAATAATTAGTCTTTTTTTCTTAACATATATTGAATAGAGTTGACAATGATTTCACTGATTCTTTGCTTGGCATTTTAGTCAGTTTTCTCCTAGGCACAAAAGTCAGGACTGTTAAATGCTGATATGGTGTCGTGGGATTCATGATCAAAATTTTTGCTGCAGTGTAGCTCTTCATCCAGAACTGACATTATGCCCCACTCAGCAGTGTCAGGATGAGCTGCAGTATCATTATCTGTAATAGCAACAGCACTGTCTTCTGGACATAAAAGTTTTCCCATTTTCTTCTATGGATGTTTCTGATTCTGATGCTTGCATAATTGTTTGTTCCTTGTAATGACTTCCCTATATGCACTGGAAATACTAATATTAAATGGGAAAGATCTCTTTTTTAATTATTTTAGGGAGACTTTGAGTTTAATTTTCCATTATTCATCAGATTGCTCAGGTGTCCTTGGACATGTCACTTAATACCTTTCTGTTCTATTTCTAGTGCCTCCCCCCTCCCCAAAATTTCCCCACCAGAGAGCAGTGGATCAAGGGCAAGTTCTAAACTGATTGTGAATCGCTCAGACACTTATAGGGGACATTTTTTCAATAACACCTATGTTACTGTGTCCATTTTGATTGCTAATGAGTTGTAGAGCTACAATAATGACCATGTCTGTATGTTACAGTAACTCATTTATGCCTAATGGTGATTACATCATTTGTATGTAGTCTAATATGAGAAAAGCCTGGTGGTGACAGTGTAAACAGGCTAAAGTATATCAGATCATTAGGGCATGGCTGCTTTTTCAAAACCAGTGGGAAAGTATCCATTTGGATAGATCTTCTCAACACAAAAGGAGGGATAACTTACTCTTGAAAGTGGTTCAGTGTGTTGGAACATAAAAATGTTCAAATTGAGCACATTTGACCTCTTTTGGATTCACATGCAGATGTTGGCAGATGGCACATGTGGACATAACACTTCTTCTACAGAAATATTTCTTTTTTCTTTGCCAGTCTTTGAGATAGGAAGTGTGTTGTTAAGACAGCTAATGCTGCTTTTTCTGTCTGTTTCACATGTGGATTCCTTGAGAAGCATATGTATTTTGTATTTCATCACTCTGAGGTTTGTAGTGAACATCTTGGTGTGTGATATGGTGTTCCTCCATGTCGAACACTCTGTCCTGAGAAACCTCTCTGCAAACAAGGAGATATCCCCAGCTGTTCGTAACCTTTTTTTTTTTTCAGTTGATATAACAAGTTATTCTTTCCATGCAGCTGTCTTAATTTCCCGCCTGTTTGTTATAGAGTATCTAAAACGTCTGGGGTTTTAAGTGCAACAATCAGCAAGCTGTGAATATTCCTTATACTATGGAAAAAATCCAGCAATTTCCAGGTTGACTCTGGGTGAAACACACTATGAGAAGAGATCCAGCATCCTGGACTGCACTCAATTCCACTGTTCAAAACAGTGAATCGTGGCAAAAATGCCACTGATTTAGTTTTAGCATTTACATTTCTCAGAGCAATTAGAAGCTCCTTGGCAGGATGACTTTTCTTTCTCAATGCCAATTATAAATATTAAGGCAATCACAGTACCAACTCTGCAAAGGAGTGATAAAATGAGGAGGAAAATTATTTTCTGTCATTTTTAAATGCTTTTAGTCCTTAGGTCTAGGTTGTTGTGCTTTGTTGTTGTTGTTGTTTTCAATGGGCCTCATGCCATATGATTTGATACACTGTGGTTCAGCTTAGGTCTACAGATACATCTGCTCCAATATCTACCTACAGTGCTCTGGATACATAAAGGAACGAAAATGTCAGCTTTAGTAATAAATTGGATTGTGTTTCAAATCACTACCCAAATTGTTATATTTCTTGTTGAAAGTGAGTCCAGAACAAAAAATATATTGTAAGCAGAATTGTCTTTCCAAACAATCTTGTATAGGTGTTACGGAACCAATTCCAAGAGTGGGATGCAAAGTGTATCCACTGATGCTAGGCAGGGTGCTTATTTACAGTAGTGAGATTACTCCTCTAGTACAAGTCATATTTTGCATGGTAATTTTTACAGTAACTTCTTAATTACATACAAAGTTTTATTTTTATTACAGAAACTGTGTACTTCCTTTTCCTGTTTGTCAACAGAACACAGAGCAGATGATAAACACAGAAGTAGAGCTCATGTTTTAGGGGATGATGTGTCACTAAAGAATGGGATAATAGAACTTGTATCCAATGGTATATGTTTACAATCATTCATGATGAAAATACACACAAATTATTGTTTTGAGTTCATCATATTTATATTAAGGATTAATTTTACATATATGTCACCAGGTTGTAACCAAGTCACAGTTATTTTCATTTGAATTTAAATGAACAAACCAAGCCTTTTACTTGATACATTCAGATGGCCTGACAGAGAAACATTAGTTGTGGATGAGTGGAAGCAAATTTTAGGTGAAGAATTATTGTTTATTAACACTTGATAATGAACGTACACACAGCAAGAGTTTGCTTAGAGTGGAGGAATTTTCTTGGGATAATGAACTTAGTGTTGAAGTTTGCTACTAAAACAAAATCAAAATAGCCAAAGTAGCATGTGTGTGTTTTTCATGAGTTTTAGATTACATAGAATCATAATAAAAGATCAGGAAGAAGAATTTTTGACCATTGGTGACAAGTTTCATAGCCATCTTCAGTGTTGGTTTAAAAATCTTTTTCCCCTTCCCCTTCTGCTTCGCCTTCCCCTTCCCTCTTTTTCTTCTCTTCTCAGGTGTTGATCTCTTAGAGGGTAGGAGATCTCTGCAGAGGGACCGTGACAGGCTGGGCAGATGAGCAGAGTCCAACAGCATGAGATTTAACACATCTAAGTGTCAGGTTCTACGCATTGGCCACAACAACCCCATGCAGTGCTACAGGCTGGGGTCAGAGTGGCTGGAGCGTGGCCAGGCAGAAAGAGACCTGGGGGTACTTGTCGATAGTAGGCTGAAGAAGGCAAACGGCATCCTGGCCTGTATCAGGAATAGTGCGGCCAGCAGGAGCACGGAGGTCATTCTGCCCCTGTAGTCAGCATTGGTTACACCTTGAGTACTGTATCCAGTTCTGGGCCCCTCAGTTTAGGAAAGATGTTGAGTTGCTGGCAAGAAAGCTGGTGAGGGGTTTGGAGTACAAGCCTTGTGAGGAGAGGCTGAGGGAGATGGGGTTGCTTAGCCTAGAGAAGTGGAGGCTCAGAGGAGACCTTATTGCTCTCTACAACTACCTGAAGGGAGGTCATAGTCAGGTGGGGGGGGCTGGTCTCTTCTCCCAGGCAACCAGCACCAGAACAAGAGGACACAGTCTCAAGCTGCGCCACAGGAGGTTTAGGCTGGATGTTAGGCAGAAGTTCTTCACAGAAAGAGTCATTGGCCATTGGAATGTGCTGCCCAGGGAGGTGGTGGAGTCACCATCACAGGAGATGTTTAAGAATAGACTGGTTGGGGCGCTTGGTGTCATGGCTTATTTGATTAGATGGTGTTGGTTGATAGGTTGGACTCGATGATCTTGAAGGTCTTTTCCAGCCTGTTCTGTTCTGTTCTATTCTATTTTTTTCTCCTCTCCTCTCCTCTCCTCTCCTCTCCTCTCCTCTCCTCTCCTCTCCTCTCCTCTCCTCTCCTCTCCTCTCCTCTCCTCTCCTCTCCTCTCCTCTCCTCTCCTCTCCTCTCCTCTCCTCTCCTCTCCTCTCCTCTCCTCTCCTCTCCTCTCCTCTCCTCTCCTCTCCTCTCCTCTCCTCTCCTCTCCTCTCCTCTCCTCTCCTCTCCTCTCCTCTCCTCTCCTCTCCTCTCCTCTCCTCTCCTCTCCTCTCCTCTCCTCTCCTCTCCTCTCCTCTCCTCTCCTCTCCTCTCCTCTCCTCTCCTCTCCTCTCCTCTCCTCTCCTCTCCTCTCCTCTCCTCTCCTCTCCTCTCCTCTCCTCTCCTCTCCTCTCCTCTCCTCTCCTCTCCTCTCCTCCCCTCCCCTCCCCTCCCCTCCCCTCCCCTCCCCTCTCCTCTCCTCTCCTCTCCTCTCCTCTCCTCTCCTCTCTTCTCCTCTCCTCTCCTCTCCTCTTCTCTCCTCTCCTCTCCTTTTGTCTTATTTTTGTCTTGTCTTTCTTTTTCTTTCCTTTGTATGCAAGTCATTACTTTTATTTGGCAATGGATGTTCAAAAGAAATCATCTACCATCAAATCATCATGGAATATTTTTTATTACCCCACTCACACACACACATAAACAGTGCAGGATATCATGCATTTCTTATCCAAAAACAAATGTAAAAAAAAACCAAAAAAAATTAATCTGCTTTACTTAAATGAAGCATAGGAAAGTAATGTTCCTATGGAAGAAATAAATATTCCATAGTAAAAAAAGAGAAAGACCAGAGATCACTTTTAAAGGAATTTTGAAACACTTTTTCTTTCTTTTCATCTTATGGGATGTTTCTTTTTCCATTTTGAACATATTGAAAATGTATAATCTCCAGATAAACAATTAAGATTACTTGTATCTCTGAAGATACATTTGAACAAATAAGATGTATGTTTTTATCATTGGTGTCTTTCCTGATTAATTAATGGCCTAGGTTTTGGTTTTTTTTATTTGAAACATCAATGTCTTTTGGTTTGTGTGGATATTACTACCATAACTTGAAATGTTGTAAGGGCAATATTCTGTAAATCATATGGAATCTGAATGGTTTTGTTTCCATTTTGTTTATAAAACTGTCCATAGTTTCACTTCTGCCTGGATTGGAGATATTTAACTACTTGGCACAATGACCTGGCTTTGCCTAACTAGTTTCTGGATGTGACAGGGGCTTATGGCTGTTGAACTGTGTTGTCAGCTCCTTTGGTTAGACAGTTTGGTCATCAGCATACTCTGGGAAAAAAAAACAAGTAAACCACACAACAAACTAAACTTCTAGAGGACTGGAGACATAGCTTTTCTTCAAAGATTTCCGCTGCATCTTTAATCCACGAAAGCAGTGCAATCTGTGGTTTGTTACAATTTCTTTTTCTCTCATAGTGTTATAGGGCATCCACTTGGTCCTTGGACTTTTCAAGTTGTGCTATACCAATCCACAAAAGATTTATGAATATTTCAATCCTTACAGGTTTGGAAGCATGTTTAAATACAGTTACCTTCATCACCCATGGACTTTGGTAAGTGTATCTGTCATCAGCCTGACACATTCCCATCAATTGCTTGGTGTTATAAATTGTATTATAGACAGGAAGGTATACAGTTAAACAAGAGGCATTTCCACATCCTTGGCTGGAATTCCCAGAAATTATATTAACTCCTTTATACCTGCTTGTCACCGTGCTCAGTGTGTGAAGGCTGTTTCAGTTACGAGGTTTGAATATCTGCTGAGATTTGTTGTACTGAGAGAGAGCTCTGAAGCTTGAGAAGTCCTCTCTCTATGGAACAGCCTAGTAGGGTACCAAAAATGTACTGCACTGACAGGATAGACAAAACTTCTCCAGAGGCAGATGCACAAGCACAAGAGCATTTGAGGATGGGAACCTGTGGAAGAGCACCCTGAAAACCCAAGGGAGTTCTGGTATTTTTTTTAGTTTTGCTCCTTCTCATTTCTTTTCTGCATGTCTGCAGAAAAAGAAGCTGCTGTGGTTTTCACTGTTCATCTTGTATTGGATTGTGTAGTACAAAGTCCATTTTCAGAAGAAGTCCCTGCTGTGATTATAGGACTGTTGCCTAACTCAGCAAAACAGTGAAGGAAGCTGGGTAGAGAGCAACTTGAGCAGAGAAGCAATGTCTGATATATTTTGATGCCTGCCTCTGTTTTATAAATGGGTTAATCAGAAAAATTGCCACCAAAAAATAAAAAGGGATGGGGGAAGTGAAAGTGAGAGAAATCTTGTACTTCTTCCAAAATAAATAGAACACAGGCAGGAGAAAAGCTTGCTGCATTGTGTCAGTGATGCTCTCAGTCCCCAGGAAAACAGCTATACAGATGTACATCTTCTATATTTATATTTTTATAATTATATACATGGTATATTTATTGTATTTATGAACACATATATACACTATCCACACACACACACATATACACGATCTACACACACACATATACATTTGTTAGCAATTCTTGGCAGTAATTAGCTTCATAACTCTGAGATTTGATTCCTTACTAATATGCAATGATACAATCAAACTTTTGAATAAATTATAGACAAAACCCTTCTGTTGTGTAACATTTGACCTAGAGTTTCTGCAACCTGCTGTTTATTAAGACATACGGTACAATTAGAAGCTCTAAACACTTACAAGGATCTGTTGCCTGGGGGAGTATGTACACAGCATCTCCATTAAGCAATTTAAGTATTAGTGTCAGTTTTAGCTTCCATTTTTTTCACTTTCATTTCCTGTTCTAAGTACATACTGTACATCCCTCTGCGTATTACATGAGAGCGAATAAAGGAAAATTGCCAGTAGAAGCATAGTTTGTTTGAAACTACATTTTGTCACCAGCGATTTCCCTTCCCCTGTTGTATAACTGCATTCCTTCTGGCCATGGACAAAGGTCAGATGTTCAGAGTAATTTTATTAGATCTATCAACAGCCTTTGATACCTCACAAATGAGAGATTGCTGACCCGCCTGCTGCTGGTGCTTTGTGCTTTCTCTCGTGGATAGTTTAGTTTAATATGTTGCTTACTTCTTTCCATTGTGGACTCAGATGTTAGGATGAGTGGGTGTATAAAGCTCATTAAAGGCAAAATATTTTTATCAGGGCAGCACCCTCTTTCTGTGTACAGAAACTTGTCTCTGTTGTGTGAAGTGTGGGAAATCAGAGTCCTACAATGCAAAACTCATGGTAGAAGAGACTCTTTGAATATTTTTTCTTTGATAGCAGAATGCCTCATTTGGGTTCCTCTGACAGGAAAGACAAATATAAAGGTAACTTCTGTAGCAGCTTCACAGAAGCTAAACTCCCAATACCAATAGTGCAATCTAGTTACGGTGGTGTTTGGTGTCACAGTTATACTTTTCTTTATTTCCACATGAGATTTTTGTAGAGGCTTTGGAGCAGCTGTTATCCTGCTTTTTAATTTTACTTGCAGTCATTTTATTTTTGCTGTCGTTTACTAATTGAGCAGTTATTAACTGTCAATTGCTAGAGAAATTTCTTTACATTAGGGCCTAACTGTGCAACAATGATTTCTCTCTATCTGCTGTATTTCTCATTTCTAATTAAATCTGAGCATGGGCTTAAATACATCTTGAAATTCCTCATATTGAATACAATTCATATTAGGAGTAGGATATTAAATTAATGTTGACAGCTCTGAAGGAGCCACAACTACAAGGCAAGGGGTATATTGTGTTTTAAGTAAACCAGCACAGTCTGTAATCTGTATTCTGCCTCAGCCACCTTATTCCTAGATTTCTTGCTCTGTGTTACTCAGCACAATTGTTCTTTGTAAGGCATTCTCTAATTCCAGCTTTGGTGTCTAAATTGTGTCTATTATGGTTGTATTATGGTCTATAAAGGCTCAGACACTTTCACTGGAAGACTCTAATTTATTTAGGTATTTGATCCTACAATAAATGGCAGTCTATTCCAAAGCTTCCTTCTTTGGCATTTACTTTGTTCTAACATTTGTATATACCAGAAGTATTTCAGGTGGTGTACAGTTACTCTTGGGGCAGATAGAGTTCCCTGCCAATCCACATTCTTGGATTTATTTGATATGGAACACAAGCCTTGAGGATGGAAAGGAAGTTCATCTGCTTATGTTTTATTGCAAAATCTGCTGAGGATGGAGCTAGAATGAATGTGTGAGACCCAAACGCATCTCTGGGCCAGTGCCAGAGCCCTTAAATGGACTTAGAAATCCCTTACCCATGTAAAAAACACATAAAAGCACACTCAGAACCTGTCTGTATGTGCATATAAATGCCTAGTACAACCTAACCTCGCTCTCCATTTGTACACGCATTAAGCCCTCGGTAAATATAAAACGTGAAAACAGTGAAAATGCTCGAGTAAGCATTTAGTTTAGGTACAAAAAGCTTAAACAGTCAAGAATGAGCTAATGATCTGGCCTGCTACAGTTTTAACCTCGTGGTTGCAAAGATTGGAAAGTGTTAGGCATATTGGCTTCCTTGGATCTCTATATTGAAGAAATGGAAAAACAATAGTAGGGGAAAAACATCCTTGGTTTTTGTTGTTGTGTTTTTTTTTTTCCTAATTCATCTCAAGCCACTTAAATGAATAAAAACCACTGGAGGCTCTATAATACTAATACCTTCAAGCCTGCTAAAATTGGCAACTACGTCTCAGCATCTGCTGACTTGAGTTGACACACCCAAGGCATTAGATTACCTCACAACAATCA
The DNA here is from genome assembly GCF_026170545.1 of Melanerpes formicivorus. NCBI lineage: Eukaryota > Metazoa > Chordata > Aves > Piciformes > Picidae > Melanerpes > Melanerpes formicivorus. Next base: position 29,219,177 of record NW_027142355.1, on the reverse strand, counting down.
TGTGCGCTGTTGTGTTTTGGTTTACGCTTAACGTAGTCACTTGGTGACATTTAAACACAAAATAATCACAAGCATTTTCCATACACAACTGCTCCAAAATCTAATTCCTATGCATATTCGTGCTGAGCGTGGTTTACATAGAGAGTCATCACTGGATTTGTGATTAAAAACTGTAGCACAGTTACACTGATTAGGCACCCATTAGACACACATCCATTATAGAGTGCTTCTTGATCCTTCATAAATATTTTTTCTTCTGCATTTGTATTTATTTTTCAGCATGTTATTTGATTAAACTTATACAAAACCCCGATCTGAGAACTTCTAGTACAGGGATTTATTTCATTTATGTTCCCTATATACAATGTATGTTTTAACTGTTGCCTCTTTCTGGTTTTCAAGTCGATAAAAAAAAATAAAAAAATATAAAAATCAGCTATTAAAGTTTGAAAAAGTAGAGCACTGTGTTTTTCTCTAAGCTAGAGCATGCCACATTTTTAAATTGTTTTTACCTTTGAGCAAAATCACTGCATAGTGAATGAAAAACAATTTTTCTTTGCAAGAGATTTCTTTGCAATTGCTGCCAAAAAAATAAATCAGCCAAATGCTTATCTTTTGTCTTAAAACGTACATAAATCATGAGGCTTGGATGCATAGTTTAATAACACGATGCTGCAACTTTAACAAGGACTACATTTGTCTTTAAGTCCACATGACAGTGAAAGCTTAATATGAAAAACTTTTGTCTAGCACAAGTGATTTGAAGATGTTTTGCTCCATGCATGTGAACTCAGCAGGTGATTCTTGCCTATCTTTGATGTCAAACAGCACAAAACTTCAGTGAGTAGTAGCTTCAGAAATGCAATAGACATAGCTGAGTCTTCATATGAAGCTCATGCTTGAACTACATCAGAAGAACTGACATCTATTATGGTGAGCAAAGACAAGTGTTTGAAAAGAGATTCAAACAGAAGTGTCAGAATTTACAGTGCATAGTTTTATATAAGTTGATTTTAACCAAGCATATCTCTATGAACTCTGCAGGATAGAAAAGAAATTTCAAAAGGCAGAGAAATTGTTGTCATCTGAGGGCATGGAATGTTTTAATAGCTTAAGGAAGAACATTTCTGAAAGGTTATATGGTGATCCATTTACTTTGACTGAGTAATAAGGCTCGTCATTGTCACAGTGAAGTTTTTAACCCTTAGAACAATGGAAATGTTCCAAATGTATTGCTAGAATTAAAAAGCTGAGAGTAATTGGCTGTTGCAAAAAAGTCTTACAGAGATTTTTTAGTCTCTTCAAATGCACATTTCACATTAAGATATATGAATAAATCAAATGCATTTTTTTCCAGTCACCTTCTGTCTGACCTAGAGTTTCCTGCATCAGTTTTGACTGAGACATACTTTAGGATAAGAACTTACACTTGCAAAGTATAAGGGAAGAGCATGTAGAGAAGAGTTCCATTAAACACTATTATATTTGTTTATTGTTTTTCATTCATTTATTACTTTTCTTTCCCTGTCCTAAATACATACCTCCCTGTGTGCAAGGAAAAAGAAAAACCTTTTGTAGGAATGTAGTTTGTTTGAAACTCTGTCCTACAGGCTTACTTACAGCAGTGCTCTGAAACTCTCCCCAAGGAGCTCAGTGTCAAAAACCAACCTAATTGTTCTTCTTGAAATGCTGCTGCTTTCATTAACAACTGGAGGGGGGGGAAAATGAGAACTGAAGAAAAAAATAAAAAGGACAGAACTCCTTGGGTGAAATGTAGGAAGCTAGAAAGTTCTGAATTTTCTAGGTGGCAGTCAATATATAGGACTGCGATGTTGTTTTTAGGCTTTTTTTAATTTGCAAGTAAGACACACAGGGAGAGGCTTAATTTTCGTACTCCAAAGTTTAATGACCTTTTTATTAATTTACTGAATTTCATTAGGCATATAAGATCTGGTAGCTTTTAGGGGATAAAAATTAAAAATCAATCAAATTAACTTTGTCTTAACTTTGGACTAAAGGTCTTTCCAGGCTAATTTGTTTAAGGCACTGAACTACATTTTGCTCAGATGCCGAACTCCTCTCCATGAAAGAAATAATGATTTAATTATAGTATGGATAGGTTAGTCCATACTGCATTCATTAAAACATTGTTAAAAACTATGAACACATAGTTGGACAGCCATAGAATATATAGAAATTATTATTTTGTCTCATTTCCTTGGAAAGGCATTTATAGGTATCTTGAACTCTATAGAGAGACAATTAGAGCTCCTGCCTGGCAAGCACACAGGCTGAAATGTTATATTATTGTTCATGCATATCTTTTCCCTGTTGTGTTTCCTTTTATTTAGGTGTACATGCAGCATAAGGTACAACAAATAGTTGTGAAGCCCTTCTATACCTGAGCAATTTACTTTTTTATCTGGCATGCAAAATTATGGGCATTAGTTAAAATCTTTGTTTTAGAATAAGCTATTTAAAACAATTTTAAATCAAATCTATATGTAGATGTTAGTACCTTTCCTATTTTCATATGTTGCTAAATAATCCTCCCATTGTTTTCTTAATTATTTTAGAGTATGGAAAATGCAGTAAGGAATTTTGAAATGGTTTGAGAGGATTTTCCTGTGGCCACATGAGATTACATTTTATTTCGAGATTTCTCCTAGGTAGAACTAGCATGATCCTGAGACAGGGAAGTGGACAGCAGCTTCAAATGGTGAGAAGATCCTTAAAAAATGAGCTTGTCCACAGAACAGGTTGTTTGATAGGGGCTTAAGATAAAGCTTATCACTGAATTCTCTCTCTTTCTTTTCTCTGAAGAAGGCAAACAGAAAAATAACTCTAAATTACTCCATAGGGATATTTTGCAAAACAACACCCAGAAAGACCTCAAATTCAACTCAGGTAACGTGCAAGTCTCAGTTCTGGCTTAAGTCATGCAGCATTGAGGAGTAATAAATTGTTTCTACACTTAGGTAATGAATGTCTTTAGGCAACAAAAAGATTTTCTATTTATATTTCTTATTAAAAAAACAGAGCGGGAAGTATCATCATAGCATTTGATTGTCTTTAGGTTACATTTGCCTAGAACAGCACTATTGCTTTTTTGACAAATGCTCTCTGCCTGAGAAATATAAATTTGGATGATTTGATTTGTCAGCTTAAAAGTTTGGTTAGGAATTCTATTTTGGGGCTACTGGGAGAATATTGTCCCCAATATCATACAGTGTTTGGCTGAGCTGGAGCTAGTTCTATAACACACCACTGTTTTGTCTGCTGCTGAGTAGTACTTGGACAGCACCAAGGCTGTGTTTATCCAACATTCTTCTTCCTCAACAGCAGGGTGAGAGATGAGCAAGATCTTTGGAGGGGACACAGCCGGGCTAGCTGAACCAAGAAGTGACCAAAGGAGTATTCCATACCATATGATGTCAGCTAAGATATAAAAGCTGAATTAAAGAAGGAAGTTGGGGGACATTTGTCCTCTGAAGAAACCATTGCATGTATTAAAGCCCTGCCTCCCAGGGAGCAGCTGGACAATGTCTGTTTATGGGAAGTACAGAATAATATTTTCATTTGTTCTTGCTTCTGTTCATGGCCTTTGCTTTTACTTTTTCTTCCCATCCTATTCCCTCCCCCACATCCATCTAAGAAGGCAAGTGGTAGGGCAGCTTTGGTGGTCATCTGTCCCCCAGCCAGGAGCAAACCACCACACTTCATATTCAGTCCCCCAGCTGGACAGTTTTTGAGTGTGTCCAGGAAGACTCAGCACTTGGCCCTTCCTTTTCCCCAACCTGGAAGATGTTTCCTGTCTTCTGGGGAGCATTTCTAACCTCCATCCTGTAGGATACTCTCAGAAAGGTTATTCTTCATCTTTCTTATCACAAACATTTCTCATTAAATGGAAGAGTTATGAGATTTATTCAGCCCTTGTATACGTATTCATAAACTGTGTGCTCAGAGTGGCTACTCTAGCACTCTGCTTTGTCTTTGTACACATCTGGAACAGATACTGAATACAATGTACCGGTTGGGATTTTTTAGTCCTTATAAACCAGAACAACACAGTAAAACAGTTGTGTAGTGTAGTTGATAGCTTTACTGACTCCACTGAAGAGATGTACTTTGTGCTAAGAAGATTTGAGAACTTGTTAGACTACCTAAAATTTGATAGATTATGGCTAATCACCAAGTTTATCCTTGTGGGCATCATGTCTTTGCTTTCTGGAAATAACCTCATACCTATAAACTCTGCCATAAAAGTCTCCAGGGAGAAATTTCCCCACTTGGGCTTGAAATACTAGTTTTCTAGAGTTTTCTAGAGTAATGAGGGTAGTATCTGACCTACTTATTGCTGTCTTGTCGATTCCTGGATGACCAAATGTCTTGCAAGGGGACAATGTACGTCTGTTTAGGAGGTACATAACTACATAGTACATCATTAACTGAAACCAGGTCAGTGTCCTGGATTCAGGCAAACAAAGAAATTCAAAACCCTCCACTTAGAGAAACTTCAAGGGCAAAACCTATGTATTTTAAGACGAAATGTTCCCATTTCACTATTAGGCCTTTTCAGTTTTAGTAGATCATGTCTTCAAGTTTTATTAAAAATGGCAACATGCTTTAAATGTCTACTAATGCATGCCTAATTATAATGGAAGGCCTATAAAAATCCTTCTGACAGCCACATGAATAGTAAAACAGTTTTACTCGGTATAATTGCAATGAATGTTAAGTGAATTAATAATGAAGCAAATCTTAGAAACAAAATTGCAAACAGGAATGTTCAGCTTAATCTGCACTGGGCCAAATCAATTAAAAAAAATCTTGAACAATTCTTCATAAAATCAATGACAATGTTGCCCATTGATAAAAATACTAATACTTTCAATCATTGAGGATAGATTAATCTTTAAACCAAGTGTAAACTTTCATTTTTACAGGGAAGGAAGTTAGAAAGTGATGGTGATGAATGTAAGAGTGAGTTTTGTTTAGTATCATAGTATCAGTCAGGGTTGGAAGGGACCACAAGGATCATCTAGTTCCAACCCCCCTGCCATGGGCAGGGACACCCCACACTACATCAGGCTGGACAGAGCCTCATCCAGCCTGGTCTTAAACACCTCCAGGGACGGGGCCCCAGCCACCTCCCTGGACAACCCATTCCAGAGCTTCACCACTCTCGTGGTGAAGAACCTCCTCCTCACATCTAGCCTGAATCTCCCCACCTCCAGCTTCATTCCATTCCCCCTAGTCCTATCACTACCTGAGATCCTGAGAAGTCCTTCCCCAGCCCTCCTGTAGGCCCCCTTCAGATACTGGAAGGCCACAATTAGGTCACCTCGGAGCCTTCTCTTCTGCAGACTGAACAGCCCCAACAGTCTGTCCTCATAGGAGAGGTCTCCCTGCATATCCAGCAAGAGTCCTCTCCAAGACTGCATAGAGCAGAGAAACATTTAAAATATGGATGGGAAAATATACTGCATGAAAGATTAAGCAAATTTTGCTCTACATGAAAAAGATACTTGTAACAAAATTTGTTGAATTAAAACACAAATGAGTTTATGAATATGCAATGGAACTCAGTAGGGTGGAATTTTTGTTGTTTTGTTTTTAAATTAGAATCATCCATCTAACATCAGAGGTCCTTAATATAGATATCTGTATCTACAGGGATAGTCTTTATTCCCCCTGTGATCTTTAGAAAGAAATAGCAATTCTAGAGTCTGACTAATAATCTTCTCTCAAGACAAATGTAAAAAATAAGTCAAGTGGGTAACCCTCTAGAAATGTCCATTTCTCTCACAGAATCACAGAATATATCCAGTTGGAAGACACCTCAAAGCTTATCCAGTCCAACTCCTGGCCCAGCACTGAAGGGTCAACACTAAGCCATGTCGCTGAGCACCGTATCCACATGCTGCTTAAACACCTCCAGGGATGGTGACTCCACCACAGCCTTGGGCAGATCATTCCAGTGTTTGATAACCCTCTGTGTGAAGAAATATTTCCTGACATCCAGCCTGAATGCTCCCTTGGTGCAGCTTGATACTATTTCCTCTAGTCCTGTTTCTTGACACAAAGGAGAAGAAGCTGCCCCCTCATCACTCCAACCTCCCTTCAGGTTCTTGCAGAGACCAATGAGGTCTCCCCTTCTCCAAACTGAACAACCCCAGCTCCCTCAGATGCTCCTCACTGGTCATGTTCTCCAGGAATACAAGAAGTTTAGTTGATTAAGTCCTCTGGAGAACTCACAATGCAAGTGAGATAGAATAGAACAGACCACCTTGGAAGAGACCTTCAAGATCATCGTGTCCAACCTATCATCCAATCTAACCCACCTAAACAACTACACCACGGCACCAAGAACCCCATCAAGTCTCCTCATGAGCACCTCCAATGATGGTGACTCCACCTCCTCCCCAGGCAGCCCATTCCAATGGGCAATCATGACTCCCACTGCTTGCATGACAAAAGTATGCCACACTTTTGGAATACTCATGTTAATCCTCATGTCTGAATAATTTCTGGGAGATCAGGGAGTCCTTCAGATGAACATGGAATGGAATGACCGGGGGAAAGGAGCCCATTCATTAGAGGAAGGCTGAAATATATGATATCATGTCCTTCAGGAGACAATTTCTGTGAGCATCCTAAGTCAGGAAGCACTTAGTTCATTAATTTACTAAAATCAAACCATTTGAACCAAGCATATGAGAAATGTAGTGGAAAAATAGTTGCAGTTTTAGTCTACCAATTTCAGCCTGTTTTGGTGAATTCTTTGTTGCACAGAAATTTTGTCTAATTGCAGTTGGGTTATTTGTGTTGGAATAGCTACTGAAATGTTACGATATTAATCTGCTGTCATTTTACACCCCAAAACAATAAGGTAAGCCTGTTTAACCTAAGGAGTGAGCCAAACAAAAGGCAGAAAAACTAATCTTGCTTGTATCTTTACCCATGTTACTGGCTTTGTGACTATGACTTTGCAGTAATGTGGGGGTTTGGGGTTCATTATCAGACCAAAGCATTTATTAAGATATAATAAATACAATACAAATAAAATGAGAAGCTGCTTTGCTTTCACAAATGCTGATTTTTACACTTAAGTGAGGATTTCCTCTTCTATTTAATACTGAAAAAAAGTGCACTTTTTAAGTTACATGTCCACAAGTTTATTAGTAAAAGACAATGCTTGTTTCAGTAATGAGTGTTATAGTGTATCCAAAATCAGTACGCTTTCTTTTCAATAGTTCCACAGCATTATTTACAAATCATCTTTCATTTTTAATAGAACTGCTCTCTCTCAGGTGAAAGGCTCCATACCAAACGTTAGACCAATGTCAGATGATACTAGTAAGTTTTAAACAGCTGAAAATTGAAGTTTACAGTGGAAGTTCTGCCACCTACTTAGCAACAAAAACATGAGCAACTTATTATAATTTAACACGTAGAGTGAACCTCCATCTATCTGTGGCAAGTACAGACTTTGGCATTTTTAGATAAAAAAGAATCAATGTCATTATACGGTGTCTCTCTAGAGCATCATAATTATTCTTCGTGCATACAATATTTATTTAAAACTTAAAATTAAACTTCAAGAGGTGGTCATCTGAAAGCTGGCAGTCAGTGAACAGATCCTGTCTTCATAAAAAAGAGAATATTTCTTCTAAAAGTTAAGAAGTAGATCAAAACGGTCTTTCCAGTAACTGACACTTTAGTCATACAGATGCTTTTTATGTGTCAGATTTATTAATAAAGAAGGTCCATGGGAATGAACAGAAGAAAATCTTGAGGATGTGACTGTCAGTTTTTGATATGTCAGGTATAATTTTGTAGCTGTGATTTTTGAATAGCAGTACACACACCGCATTGTACTCATGTTTGTGTACTTCTTTGTACTTTTCATTTGTGATGACTGAGAAAGAAGATGAGGTGGAGATGTTTTGATACAAGATTGAAACTTGAAACTGCAGTCCTTCAATTTGAACAGCATTCCTTTTTCATCTTTCTTTTCATGTTACCTTTTTAACTTTTGCGACTGATGTAAAGAAAAAAGAAAATTTGAAAAGATGCCAGGTGTTGGTTCTTATCTAGGTGAAAGATCACAGAAATGGAGAACAAGATACCGTTTTATTTTGTTGCTGAGGCAGAATTGTGAGACAGATCAAATAGCCGTCAACAACAAATGTTTGTCCGCCTAAAGCCAGCACGGAATAATTTAGAATGCGTTATCTCCTCCTATTTCTCACAGAAAATATGGACATTATTCTAATTAGCTGAAAGTGAAATATGCTACTACTGCTATCCTGTAAATAATAGCGTCTTCTTTGATTATCCTTTGTGTACACTGGTGGTATTTCTAACTCGTCAAAGTGCATACAGCAAAAAACTGCAAAAGAATATCGCAGTGCATCAGCTGAAGAAAAGGAATGGAATGAAATGGTCATCTGTTTTTTTTTCATTTTCTTTATGGTATTCACCTTATAGAGCAGGTTATATTAGAAAAAGGCAGATGTGAAAAGTCCTTACTTTCAGCAAATTTCTGTCAGTCATGAATTCAATTTGTTTCAATTGGAAAAGTGGTTTGTAAACAATCCTGTTACACATGGCTCTATTAATATACATAGAAGATGCTATTTCAGTACCTGACTGTTAGCATTACTCAGGCTTCTGAAGCTAGGCATCTGCTTAAGGGTTTATTGTTTCAAGTCACAAACAGAGGCAAGGGCTGGCACTGTAGGAAGTCTAGTGACCTGAAACCTGCTCCTTGATCTGTAAGCAAGAACAGCATGAAAACAAGAAAAGTTCTTCTTACTAACCAATATAGTGCTATAAATAATGTTTGGATGTTGTGAAACTATTCATCTTGGTGCGTGTAAGCTGTTGCTTCTGCTCATGCTCTATGATCTAATTCTGAATTTTCTCATGCATCTTGCACAGAAATTAGCCCTTTTTTAGCTTATGAGAATTTCTTTGTTATAAAAGGTGATAAATGTATTATAGAGTTGATTTTTTTTTTTTTTTTGCAATTCTCTGGTTCCTAAGGCTCTTCCTGCTTAACCCTTAAACTATTCCCAGTTCTCCATATGGTGCTGCTTCAAACACATCTACTTTTTGTAAACATCAGTCAGAACGTAGCTGCCCTGTCTACTTAAGAAAAGTCAAAGTTCATTCATTCATTTGTCCCTTCCTTCCTTTCTTGTGAGATACAGCAGTCTATTCATTCACTTCAGTCTCCTGGCTTAGAAAGTGTGCTGTTCCTTTCATCTGGCATTATCAGTTAAACAAAGATAAACAAACAGGATGTCTTGGAAAATATTTTAAATTGCACTGGCCTACTGGTCCCCTCAGAATCACCTGCTTTTATAGAACTTGAACACATAGAATATTGAGAATTAAGCTTGGATGCAGACAAGTATTTTTCTGCAGAACAACTGATGTGATGCTTGCAGTCTAATCAGTCACAGTGACTAAGGGGAGCATCACAAGCTCCCACTCAGCTTATCAAACTCATATATTAAATCATGGGATTGAGCAGCACTTACGGATTTGCAACACTTCTCATTTAAAGAAGAAACCATGCAGCTGTCAAAGTTGTGCAGTCTTTCCCTATAGGCTCAGCCTTCCCTGTTTCCCTCTGGAGCTATGGAGACAGCTTGCCATTCACTAGAGAAATCCTCTGGGCTGACTGCTCTTTTCCATGCCTCCCCAGAGGACACATGACCAATCGAAGCTGCTCTGAACTTCATTCTCTTCCTCTTATGAGAGCTCCTATTCATTCTTGAATGCGTGCTAGGCCGTTTTCTCTTTTCTAGGATCCTAAGTACCTTTTCAGTTTAGCCCTGACGTCATTTCAAGATTATTTAGAGGTTTTGGCAGTGGTGTAGAGGAGTGAGTAAGTGAGTGGCCAATTTGTGTTGTCACATGCAAAATGAGTTTCTTTTGGCTCTGGGGGAAACAATGACCCTTTGATTCTGGCTCTGTACTTGCTTTTTCTTCCTTCAGCTATTTTAACATTTTCCTGGCTATCCACCCCATCCTGAGATGGGCTTCCTAGCCTGCCTAAGAAGGAAGGCTTGAAAACTGTAGGGGCACCTATCCTCGTACAGGGACGCACAAAGATCTGCTGGAAGAAGTAGGGACTGCAGTACCCTTCTGTAATTTATTTCACTGATAGTGAACCCTCTTCTGATGTACAAAAGGTGACTACAGGGACTGTACAATACATCCCCCAACAGCACCTGTCTGCATGAAGAAAAGTTCAGAAAGTAGCTGAAAGAGAAAGGTCAGTCTTCATAGATCCAGCTCCTGATGAGTCTTGAGCCATGGTAGGTGTTCGATGAAATTTATGTCTTTGAAGCTGGGTCTCTTCAGCTTGGAGAGGAGGAGACTAAGGGGTGACCACACTAATGTTGATAAAGGGTGAGTGCCAAGAGGATGGAGCCAGGCTCTTCTTGGTGATGCCCAAGGACAGGACAAGGGGCAACGGATGGAAGCTGAGGCACAGGAAGTTCCATGGAAACATGAGGAAAATTTTTTTCACAGTGAGGTTGATGGAACACTGGAAAAGGCTGCCCAGGGCAGGGTGTGTAGTCTCCCCCTACAGAGATATTAAAAACCAGCCCGGATGAGTTCCTGTGTGACCTGGTATAGGTGATCCTGCTCTGGCAGGGGGGTTGGACTAGATCATCTTTTGAGGTCCTTTCCAACCCCTAACATCCTGTGATTCTGTTAATATCTCCCACACAAATAAATATAACTGCAGATAAGGAAAACAAAACAAACCTTAAGCCAAAGCAATGGCAAAGAGATATTATATTTATCGTATAAGATATATGGAATAATTTTCATACTCATTTAGATGTTTCAGGAAGTATTCATTTCTTACCTGGAAGGAAGTATTGACCTGCTACTTGAATTGAAACTGAACTGCTTGCTCTATTTGCAACATTATCTTCAGTATACATGAGTTTCTGTGTGTGGGAAGTGTGTGTGCATGTGAAACTGCAGCCTTCCTAGCAATTGTCTTGCTGACATCTCTGCCAGTCAGCAGCTCCACGTACCAGCCAGCCCTCTTTTGTGCCAATCTGGTGGCGAGTGGTGCAGAAACATTTTAATTAATGTTGAACTTCTTAAAGTTGACTTGAAAACAATTACAGCTCAATTTTACTTTGCCTTCTTCTTTCATCACTTACATTCTCTCTTCCTCCTCCCTCTCCATTAGAGGACTTCATTTCACAGACTGTGAATTATAATGTAATTATTATATTTTAGAAAGGCAGCCAAGGAGTTGTTTCTTCATCCTTCAGTTAAAAAAAAAATCTCAGCAATTACAAAGGAAAAGCTCTTTCCTTCTCAAGTGCCAGGAGCATGGAGTCACTCCCACCACAGATATCCCATTCTTCCCCATCTGTGAAGGTTTTCTTGCTTTCTCTCTCCCTTTTATTTTTTTTTGTGCAGAAGGGATCAAATCTTTCCCTTAACAACTGTTTGCACACCAGTCCCAAAGTTCACAGCACACATCACATGTACATCGGATATGTAAGTGAAGTGATCTGTAGCACAGCTAATTAGACCTAAATTCTTGATTTACTATTTATAAAACAAAATTGATTATTACTTCATCAACAACATTTAAAGCATCATTAAGAGAGGTCTGCTCCAGCAGCCTCAGGTTAAATTTTTTAACAAGCACTTTAGTTGCTAATCTGTGTTATTGCCAACATATGTAAACTTCCTAATGCTAATTGCATTCAGCTGTGAATCAAACAATGTCTAATTCTCTTCAGGATTAATTATGCACATGTGCTGCCTGCATTCCTAAACATGGTTCTCATAAATAATAAGAGATATATCTAGACAGATGGAATTTTTCCAACTAAATGATCTGTTTATCATGAATAAAACAATTGACATATTCTAGACTTCTAATGCAAAGTCACCACAATGTTCCCATGTTTTTTAATCATAAATAATTACTGTGACAGTTGTTTTTGTGAGCATGTTTTTGTACAGCCAAGCACTAAAAAGCATGTCCTTCAGTAAGCACTGTTACCTTTGTGTGCACCTTTTTTCCTTCTTTCGTTTTATCTTTTCTGATTTGAAGGTGCATAACAGAGTGGTTTACATCATGTGTTTGATGAATGAACTAAATTTCTTCACTAAATGCACAAGTTTTGTGAGCCCCGGGGAAACCTGGTTTAGGTATAGTAGAGGAAAAATTGCTAAAGTGTTTTAAGTATTCTGCTTGTTGCAGGAAGAAGCAATCCAGAGCCAACCCTGGCATATCTTTCTTTAGAGGTTTGCTTTGTTTTTCTTTTTGTTACTCTGGAAGAGCTGAATTAACTGAATCGGTAAAATTAACTTTGAAAATATCTTCCAATGCTGAGCACATGTCAGGTAGACACTTTTTAATTATTTTTTTTAAATTACATTTGACAGCAAGAGAAGAAATTTGTCCTCAAATAAGGGACTTTCTATCATTCCTTTTAATGAAGATGTCTTTTAAGGAGAAGTCAAAATCCAGCGTCAGCGAACAACTCCATAGCATGTCTCTAGTGTGGGGTGTCCCTGCCCATGGCAGGGGGGTTGGAACTAGATGATCCTTCTGGTCCCTTCCAACCCTGAATGATACTATGAAATGTCTTGGTTTCAACTAGGAAAGAGTTGTATGGAAAATGAATCAGAGTAGCAAGAACTTGATACCAGTAGAGCTTATAATATTATATTGCATTATCATATGTTATTCCACCCATAATTTTGATTGTTACTGTAGAATGGTTTAATTTGCTCTGACTGCCTAGGTCAATTTGAATTTTGGACTGAGTCAGTATCTTTTTTAATTTTTTTTCCCCCTAAATCAAAAATTGGAGTAGCATGGCATTTAAGAAAGATAACAGAATAATACTTTAAGCGTCTGAGATGTTTCAGCTTTACAGTAGGTGAAACACTTAACCCCTGCCAATATGCCATTATACTTGTTTTCCAGGTCCCAGTTGTTGATGTGAGAAAGTGGCTGAGTACCTGTGTTTCATTCTGATCTTTATTTCTCTGTTGAGCCAAGCAAGAGAGGTTATCAATTGGTATAATGGTTTTTATAATAATAACATCTATCCAGTAGTCTCTATACCAAGGCCATCAGCTAATTTTGTATGGCCATCAAAAACACAGTTGGTTATCAATGATGACCTTTGCTGAATTTCAGCTGGTGACACAGAGATGAAAAGCTCTGCTTTCTATTACTTGTCAGTGAGTCAGCCTGCCCTTTGCTCAGATTGGGCAAGATAACACTTGATGAAGTTGTGACTTATCTGTGTTAAAGTAAAATTCTAATGTGACAAAAAGCTTGATAATCTGGAAAACATATTTTAAATGGCTTGAACAGATTTATAACCAGAAGAGAGATTTTCTGTTCTTTGAAATCAGATAAGGTATGATAAGAGCATGTAGTTGAAAAAATAGTAACAAGAGCTGAGAGAACTGAAGCATCCAACTGATTCTCAGCAGTAAGGATGGTAACAATATATTTAGCAGTCTCAGGTGTTGTACTAAAGTATGAGAGACAAAAGCACATGGGTAGGACTCTGACATTGGATGAGAGTATGCTATAGAGTGTACAGTTTTCTGGACTGTTTTCTTATACAACTTTCAAGAGGACACACTCTCAAGCTGTGCCAAGGGAGGTTTAGGCTGGATGTAAGGAAGAAGTTCTTCATAGAAAGAGTGATTGGCTCTTGGAATGGGCTGCCCAGGGAGGTGGTGGAGTCGCCGTCCCTGGAGGTGTTTAGGAAGAGACTGGATGGGGTGCTTGGTGTCATGGTTTAGTTGATTAGATAGTGTTGGATGACAGGTTGGACTCGATCTCAATGATCTTTTCCAACCTGGTTAATTCTATTCTCTTCTAAGAGCTATGCTCATTTCAGACAGTTGAAAACAGCTCAGATTTTCACTTACAGAAGAATGGCTTTCAAGAGTTGAAAGAAGTCCCAAGCTTGTGTTTGAATGTGATTTGAACTTTCAAATAAAGGTGGATTTGATTTTAAATTCTAAAATGTTGCACTAGGACAGAATGGACTACATAGTTGTATTCAGCTATTTTGCCATTGATGGAACCAGACAGTACACCTGGAAGATACTGGACCTTGGAAGACACAATTGTTCTACCTACTGCCTACTAGGCTGTTTCATAGCCTGCTGTCTCCTTCCAGGCAGATTATCTACAGCCTCTGGTCTTATTTGGATGGCAAAATTTGGTCCTAGATAGCATGAGTGATACCATTTCACTGAGCAAAGACTTTGTACAGGGAAAAGATGGAGTGTTGTAGGGGAGAAAATACCACTTTATTTATCTATTAACACTAGGACCTATCTACCTTTCCATCTCAATTCCATCACTAAAGCCTAATTTATATGTGTTTAGAAAACAAAAAATGGTTCAAAGTAAATTATATAAAAACATCAGCAAAACAGACCATTGGCATTTCTGCTGGTTTTGCTTGCCTGCAAAATGAAACAGTTTGTTTAAAACTGTCCCCCTGTATCCTGGAGTATAAGTGTTTATGGATTTTAAAAGAGAATTATTGAAATCATGAAGTCACTTTGAAGAATATGCATTGGACAGGTGCTGGACTACTGAGCAAGGATCCTGTTTGACTGCTGTTTTATGGGTGTTAGTCCATGCTCATTGATGCCTGGGATGAGTCTTGACCAACCCCTGGCCAGCATGGATGAAAAGGCACCAGGATGGGCTCTTTTCATCCTTCATAGTCTTCCATTTCTGCTACAGATTACTTTTGTGTCCTCCCAACACCCCCGTGTGCCATTGTGCTGCACTCAGTTGCACGTAGGTCCATGGGATGCATCACACTTTACAAAACACTTCAGCTGATCCAAGGTGAAGAAGCCCCAGACAAAATGTAACAATTGCATTTTAGGACCATAAAATGTAGTACATGAAACCTGGTGAAAGTATGGGCCATTTTCACCTTCAGTGTGATTCCACTTGCTATTTCTCCCATGGCTTCCTTCAATCCAAACATCTCCTGCATTAACAAGTACAGACTCATAAATAAACCCAATCTAAGAAAAAGAGACATTTTCAAGTCTGGTGTATTTTGTACAATAGGTCTCCTAGAAAGCCATTTTCATGTTGCAGTGGCTCCATATAATTATTGTGGTTGTCAGATATGAGTTTATTGTTGTCTGATGTGTTTTTTTTATTTCACCCTCACTGATTAAAAGGCATGGTATTTAAAAGAGGAATCTCTGTCTTGAGTGGGAGCAAATGTTAATGGAAGAAGATCCATTTCTGCATTTCATTCTGCTTCTTCACATTACAAAACATGTTTTGAAGAATTTAGTGAGATGCTGAAAACTTGAGCATTTACATCACGAAACTTCATGCAGCCCTGGTGTTTCCTAGCTAAGGGTACAAGATAAAAGATGCTAAAATATCTCTTAGTTAAAACTTTGATCTTCAGTAATTTTGTTAGTGACATAAATATTTTGTTTTCCTTGCTGGCAAAACAAGTGAAAGTGCTTGTCACATAGCCTTACTCCTTACTTTAAAATCAATACCAGATTCTTCAGCCATTTTTATATAAAATCAGAATATCATCCTAGGCATTTTCCATAGCTGCTTCTTATGTTGCTATAGTATTAAAACAAAACAAAACAAAACCCCACCAACAACAAAAAAGTAAAAAGGTATTATTATTACATTCTATGTTCTACTCATTAACAATTCACCATTTGCAGTTTAGGAGAAATTTTCTCATACTCCCACAAGCAAGACATTTACTGTAACGCATAGGGCAAGGACTCAAGCACCTGTTTATGCACGGCTTTGTATTTTGCTGAGAGGCTATATTAAGTTATATTTTGTGAGCATAGCTTCTGATCTCAAGCTCAAAATTTGGATTTTTCTGTGAAGAATACCTTACAGCTCTTACCAGCACTTGAATCTAGCTGTGCTTCCATGTAAATAACAAATAAAATCTTGCTTTAGAATGTGATTATATGCAAGAGATCTGTAGCTTTTGAGGAGTATAACAAAGCTGCCATCGATCACACTCTGGCCTGCTATGCAGACATGCTGAAGCACACTACATTTGCAAGTCCTCAATGACATCATTTCAATAGCTTCTATGAAACTGTTTGGATGATACACCTAAACTGATTAGGTCAACCATTATGAACATTAACATACTTGAGTGTTTGGGAAGGGCAATAGCAGGGCCCCTTTGGATGCTACTAACAAAAGGTATGTTAAAAAGGATAATGGTGCTTGTAAAATAGGGGTGGGGTTTTTTTGGTTCAATTGGGCTGCTTCTAGCAATTAATTTCCCATTTACCAAAGTTTCCTGTACACTTGTGAGTTGTGTTTAGTAGCCAAAGAAAAGCAAATATACATGTAGTTTATAGGGTAGGGAGAGGGTGTTGATTTGATTATTATGGCTGGTCTATCATGAGAATAGAGAAAGTGTGTCTTCCTATAGCCCACTCCTCCTTTATTTAATTGTGGTTACACTTAATCTGAATGTTGGGGGTTTGGGAGGGATCCCTTGGTTGTTGGTGGTTTTGTTTGTTTTGTTTTTAATGAGAAATGACTTAATATGCAAACAACCATTTATTTGGGGTTTGTAAACTCTACATAATTTATTAGCATCTCTGTTCACTGTAAGAGTTACTAAAACCTAATTCTAGGTACTGTGGCAAAACCTTCTTCTGTTTAAATGGTAAGGAAAATCTGTATCAGCATGTTTGGGGAGTGTGTCTACTCCATTGACTTACTTGCTTAGTAGCTAGGAGATGTCACTAGTAGCAGCAACACTACAGTCTGACTGACCAGTATTTTGTTTGCTTCTCAACAGAAGCTGGTTGTTATTGATAAAGCTGACAGCAGGCTGAGTTGATAGAATAATGCACAAACATGAGCTCCCTAGAGAAGGCTTTGGCTGGGGTTGCTTGTTTGCTGAGACCTGGTACTACTCTGTTCTTCTCAAATAGTTTCTGTTGCTGTGGTGGGTTCGGCCCTGGCTGGGGGCCAAATGCCTACCAAAGCCACACTATCACTCCCTTTCTTAGATGGATAGGGGAAATGGGAAAATATAACAAAACCCAGTAATAATATAGAAGCAATTTAATAATAAAAATAAGCACAAGCAAAGACTTCACGAGGGAGCAAAAGTGAAGAGAGGTTATTCTCTGCTTCCCATCATCAGATGGTGGTCAGCCTCAGGAAGCAGGGCGCTTCACGTAAGTGTTGCTCTGAAGGACAGATACCATCAACAAATACACCCCCACTTCCTTCTTTCAATTCTTATATCTGAGCTGATGTCATATGGCATGGAGTACCCCTTCTGCCAGTTTGGGTCAGCTGGCTTGGTTGTGTCCCTTTCCAAGATCTTGCCCACCCCTCAATGTACTCTTGGGGTGGGGAAATGTTGGAAAAACATAGCCTGGATGCTTGTCCAGTGGTAGCCAAAACACTGCTGTGTCATAAACGCTCAGCTACAGCACTGCAAAGCACAGCACTGGAAAGATGCTTTGAGGAGAATTAACTTCAACTCAGACAAACCCAATACAGTAGCTGCTACTAACTGGTAGAGAATTACTAGAGAAGAGGTAGAAAAAAGATTACAGAAAAACTTTGGATGGAAAAAGAAAGAACAATTGTGGAGAAGAGAAGAGAAATGTCATTATGCTCTTTAAAAAGTGATGACTTTCTGGAGACATTCAATAGCTGAATGGCAGTGGTTACAAATTCTTCATAATATCCAAATACTGAGGTTCATGCCTGTGCTCAGTGTCCACTAAGTGCATTGGTCCATTAATGATCAGCATTACTTTTATATTTCTATTATTGTAAGTATCATTTAGTATTCATATTCCTTGAATCATTTTGCTAGTAAGCACAGAATTTATGTGGCAAAGACTATCCTTTCTTCAATAGCTGACAGCCTAATTACTGTAACTAGAGTATGGGTGGACAGAGCTGCTAAACTGGGCTGGAAATGGGATGAAAGTGCAAGCTGGAGCCTATAATTAAGAAAGATCAATGTCAGGAGTGGGAAGGAGTCTTGATGCTTCAGTCAAGGGAGAAAGCGCTTTATGCAGAAGTCAGGGGGGAAGTCTGGAAGACAAAGTATCTCTATATCCAAAGCTTAAGAGACAAGGTAGAAAACTAACAAATCAAAGATTAGGGTGCCACGTATTTTAAGGGTAAGGAGAAAGAAAGAAAAGCAGACCGCACAGGCTAGGTGGTGACAGACACTTGGGCAGATAGGTATGATATAAAAGAACTACAAACCAGTGAGCAGCGGGCAGAAACTCACAATAGGAATCAAGGAGCAGAACAAGGCTCAGAGGCAGCCTACAAGTTGCTGAGAGTTTGTTCTACAGCCCCCTGAGTGTGTTCATAGGCTTTATTTGGGACACGATTCAAACATAGATGCTGCCTCTGAGGTAGCCACCTTCATCCACTTTATAACCAGCAGGGAAAAATATGCACCTGATGGGTGCAATTCATCTCTTCCTAAAGCAGATGTTTAAAGTAAGACTGATGAATTGCACCCCAGTAGTGTCTATTTCTCTCCATTAATTATGAAAGGGGCCTATAGTAACTAGTTGAGATATATGCTTTTGTTGTAAATGTTGGATGTCGAATGTTAGATGAGATGAGTTCTACAGCCTCAGGTGTCCTAGTCAATCCACTGCACTGCAACTCTGCCCTATTCAGTTAAGGCACTGATCCATCAAGCAATTAAATATGTAAGTAGGTTTTTGAGAATGAATGTGATTAAATGTTCAGGGGGATTGTGGGCAAGTTGAAGATGAGTAAATGCTTCAATGTGTGAAATGTGGATCTTGAATTAACTACTTAGTTTGTATTCCTGGAGCCTGTTACTGGTTTTGTAAAAATTTCCATCTCTGTACTTCAAGCTGCATCCTGTCCCTAATGAAACATACCAACTGTGCTATCAATAAACCAGTGCACAGCACACACTTGGCTTTCTGGTGGCAATTCAGCAAAATTCAGCCACCCAGATGTTTGGAAGAGTAGTCACCAGAGGACTGGGAGAGTATCCATATGAAATTAATCTCTGAACTTCAGTAAATATTCTCACATATTTTATGACTCTTTTTTTCCCCCTAGTTATATTGGAAACCATGAGGTGAAGTAATCAGTGTTAGACTGCACAGCATCTATGATTGTTGTGATGCAGCTCAAAATGGGAACTCCTTATCAGTTAGAGTAGCTGTTACTTACAAGGAAGGAATGCTCAACTGTTGTAGAATATGACATATATGATTAACCAGATTTTTGCAGCAGATTGGTATCATCCACTTTGGATTCAGTAAGGATTTTTATATGGTCTTTAATCTTTGTATCACAATTGAGACATAATAGTCTAGATGGGTAGATTGAGTACGCCCTTAGCAAGTTTCCACATACCAAGTTAAGTGTCGCAATTTTGATGAGACTGAAGGATGGGATGCCATTCAGAGGGACCTGGACAGACTGGAGAGGTTGGCTGAGCAGAATTTCATGAGGTTTAATAAGGCAAAATGCAAGGTCCTGTGCCTAGATCAGAACAATTCTTGATATCAATATGGGCTGAGGGATGATGAACTTGAGAGGAGCCTTGTGGAAAAGGACTTGGGGGTACTCATGAACAAGAAGATGGACATGAGGCAACAGTGTTCATTTGCAGCCCAGAAGGCAGATAGCATCCTGGGCTGCATCAAAAGAAGGGTGGACAGCAGGTTGAGAGAGGTGATTCTGCCACTTCACCTGGCTCTGGTGAGACCTAATCTGGAGTACTGGGTCCAGCTGTAACACCCCCAAGATGAGACATGGACCTGATGTAGTGGGTGCAGAGGGGAGCCACAAAGATATCAGAGGGCTGGAGCACCTCTCATATGAAGACAGGCTGAGGAAACTGTGGTTGTTCAACCTGGAGGAGAGAAGGCTCTGGGCAGACATATCTACATTTCAGTATCCGAAGAGAACCTACAGGAAGGATGAGAAAAGACTGTTTGAAAGGGCTTGTAGCGATATGATGAGGGGCAATGGTTTTAAGCTGGAACAAAGTTGATTTAAGTTGGACATAAGAAAGAAGTTCTTTAAATGAGAATGGTAAAACACTAGAACAGACTGTCCAGGGATGTGGTTGAGGCCCCATCACTAGAGACATTCAAGATCAGACTCAAGAGTGGCCCTTGGCATACTAATCTAGTTTCAGGTGTCCTTGCTGACTGCATGGGGGTTGGAGAAGATCACCTTTAAGGATTCTTTCCAACTTACTTTAGTCATGAGGTCTGTGGTGACAGGTTGGACTCAATGATCTTTGAGGTCTTTTCCAACCTTAGCAATACTGAATACTAGTGCAATCTGTGAATTATTAGGTGAGGATTTTTTACTGGATTTTACTGGCACTTTTGAGATGGAAAGATTCCTGTTCAACTCATGGAACATTTTCAGCTGCAGTGGTCTTATTATGTAGCAACAGTTTAATGTAGACAAAGATACATAATACTTATGGAAATCCTGTCTGCTTTTTTACTCTTGAAATCAGTTTTATATCATGCATTTTGTTGCCTAAGCCTGTTGTAAGAGATTTTAAAGTGTTCTGTACAGATAGAATAGAATAGACCAGGTTGGAAGAGACCTTCAAGATCATCGCGTCCAACCCATCAAGCAATCCAACACCACCTAAACAACTAACCCATGGCATCAAGCACTCCAAGTCTCCTCCTGAACACCTCCAATGATGGTGACTCCACCACCTCCCCGGGCAGCCCATCCCAATGGGCAATCACTCTCTCTGTATAGAACTTCTTCCTAACATCCAGCCTAAACCTCCCCTGGTGCAGCCTGAGACTGTGTCCTCTTGTTCTGGTACCGGCTGCCTGGGAGAAGAGACCAACCTCTGCCTCTCTACATCCCCCCTTCAGGTAGTTGTAGACAGCAATAAGGTCACCCCTGAGTCTCCTCTTCTCCAGATTTAGTTGTCTTCAGTGAAGTGGTTGGTAAGAACTTGACACAGCTGTAGTGCTTATGCTTAGCAAAGCCTCGTGTAAGCAAACACTAATTTCTAGTGGTTTCATTACAGTAGCACATCAAGGTCACTCATAAAACCACCTCCCTTCTTATGGCTGCTGTTCAAATTCTTGGGAAGAGCTAATCCCAACTCAAATTGCTTACAGCACCAGCAAAGTGCACAGGGGAACAAAACTGCAGTTTGCCTGCTCAGATCCCAGTGTGGACCCCCATGTCACTTGCTAATATCATGTCCTCATTATGAGCATTGCCAAATAAGAAATTATTGAAACAATATTATTGACCACAAGCAATATTTTACCCCATATCTAGTTATTGTGCCTTTTAGACATTTCTGTGTTTTTAAGTGTACAGGATTCAAAAGAAGATGTTAAAATCCCTTCAAAGATCTACAATTTAGCATGTCCTCCATGAACTTGTGTTTTATGCCTGAAGACTCAGTGTTTTTTCCACAGCAGTGGGAACATGTCATAATACTTTTGGAAGGCTGAAATATCTTTTCTTTCCTGTTAACTTTGTAAGGCTGTGAAAGGAAGGTTACCACACTTGTATGTGTAGTAGAAATGAATATCAGCACCTCAGGCTGATGGCAGTTTCTGTTTACAATGGCTAAAGTAACTAGGATAATGAAATCAGCAGGACCGTGAGAATAGAAACAATATGATGAAAATTAAGAAATGTTTCTGTGGTTAGAAAGCCATTTTAATGGGTTTCTGATGCTACACAGATTTTTTTAATATAAATTTCTGGCTTAGGAAAGTGAAATGTAGACAGTGAAAGCTTAAATGATTTGATCCTTAAGAGAGAAAATATTTTTCATTCTTGATACACTCTACTTAGCACAGTGGCTCTTACGTGCCAAGGTAAAAGAATCAAGCATCACCACCACCAATAACAGTAACTTCACCTTTATATAATTTATCTAATATTACCTGGCTTCACCTTGACTGTTTGGTCTGTGCATACAATTATATACAATTTTCTCCTTTTCCACATCAGTCTATAACTGTGATTACTTTTTGTAGACAAAATTTTCCTCTACCTTTTAACAACCTCATGAAGCCTCTCTTACAGTCAACATTTCACAAAACAGTTAGTGTCTTATAATGGTTTTCTAAAAATCAAAATATTTCTAGGTACAATTTCAGCTTCCTTCATAATTTCATGCCTTCTCATCTTTCTTCCCTACCAATCTCTGGAAGTCAAATTTCATTTCTTGTTGCTGACTCCATTTTCTAGATCTCACAACAAGTCATAAAGGAAAAACAGCTAACTTTTTTCCCTGCTTCTTGGCTTCCTTGTTTGTTTGTTTGGTTTGTTTTTTTGGTCACCATCACTGTTAAGAAAACCCTTGGAAATTGACTATCTGGCCATAGTTTATGAGTATTTACCACTATATAGAAGTCATGACTGAAAAAAGTGACTATATGAAAATGGAAGAGAGAGTTTTTAATTTTAGATTCATAGATTTGAAGTATGCATCATTCAAGTATCTTCAGAAGTGGCTGTGGAGATGCAATTTACTCCTCTCTCTCCAAAGCAAGCTTAATACTTTCTCTATCAATAATGACTCCCTCGGGAAAGGATTGCGTCAAAGAAACCTGGATGCAAAAGCAGTTTTCCCAGTAACAGAGTATTTATCTTCCCCTTGAAAAGAAAGACAGTGCTAAAATTTTGAGCCCTTTCATGCTGGCCTCTGTCCTGCATAACTGTCGACTTTGTTGTTGTTTTTCTGGGGTTTTGTTTGTTTGTTGTCTTTTTGTTGGGGGGAAGGGGGGTTGGTGGCTTTATTTTTTTGCTCCAAAGGACAGATGATGGGACATCAATACTTGTTTAATGCCTTAAATACACATTGGAATGTGTTGCATTGTTTTCAAACATTTAATTCTACCCAAAGGAAATAATGAAAAAGGACTTGATACTGATTTTTATTGAACAGTGCCTATTTCTGAACATCCAAATAATTAAAACAGATGCATTTCTAGAATTTAATGTTTTGAGGAATTGCCACATTTGTGTCATTCCTTTAGGGCTTTGTTTTGTTTGTGGGTTTTTTTGTTGTTTTTGCTTTTCTGGGGGGACTTTCATACTTTTAAGATTATGACTTAGTCTTACTCTTTTTTTTCCCTCTCCCCATCAGATGCTTTTTCTTATGTTGCCATAAGCATGAATTTAATTATTTGTCCTTTTATAAGGTAACTTTTTGGATTTAATGTCCATTTTACTTTGTTTTCCAATTGTCTTTGGTAAAAAAAAACAACAGAAGAAATATCAGTAGAAATCCAAGTAGCCCTGTTTTCTATTATGTGTCTGGTATGTCTGATTCGTTATTTCAAATATGACTTCAAAATGGACATCATGCAGTGTAGATTGCTCTCTTTATTTTGTGTGCTTTTGCAATCCAGAAAGAGTATAACCACCAAAAGTAGGGGAAAGTAGGGATTTCACTGGCAAGATTTTCATTTTTCATTGCAGCTCCATCACTGCTGACCCATGCTGCGCTCCCTATCTACCAGCATTCTTGCCGATTCTTTTAAACAGATGGGAATTCAAATAGAAGCAAATCATTTCCATATTGCTAGCAGACAAAATGAATCTTTCCACTAAGCATATATGTTTATTTTGGAGTTTTAAGGGACTTCTACTGTAGTATCTGTTAACATTTTTAATCTAGAAGATAAACTCACTTTAGAACCCTTAACATCAATCCCAGTTTTGAACCCCTTAACTCGTATTTAATTTGACAATATCATATAGGGTTAATTGAATTTTGTTTTGAATTCTTTGAAATAAACATCTTGTTATTAATGATGTCATTAGTGCCAGGAGATACATGTTTCCTGTAAAGGTCTGTAATGACCCACTGGGATTTGGGGTTTTTTTCCTCTCTTTTTTGCAGTCCCTGCATGATAAATTAATAAATCAGATAATTTGTTTATAAACTAGACTGTAGGAGGACATTGCTGAACACTATAAATAAGTTTTTGACATAGCTCTAAAATTAATTTCCTATGCTACTTATCATTTCTTAAAGCAAACAATTGATGAATATTAAACATCTGCATAAAGCACAGGAAAACCTTTTTAATCGGCATTAATACTGAGGCATGAATTTTCTACTCAATATAACAGGTGTGTGGTGTGGGAACCTATGGGGATGGTGAATTTTTCAGATTAGGGAGTGTTAATGAACGGAAGAAGGACACTGGCACTGGCAGCCAGGTAAAGCTCTCATTCATTGTTAGCACTTCTATCTGCCAGGAAAGAAATTAAGCCAAGGTGAAATGAATTGGCTTGTAGGGCACACACTACCATGCACAGTGGCCCCAGGCTTCTGTTGGAAAACAGGCTTATGTCAAACTCTGTTTCAATAGATTTTTGACCCAAACAAGCCAGTTTCTTTGTACTTTGTATATTTGCAGTTGAACAAAGCAGCATGTAGTGTGGGGCAGATCTGTGGATTTACATGCATGACCCAAAAATGGCATCCAAGTCACTCATGATTCTTTTGACCTCTCTCTCATCCACTCATACACTTGTTTTTGTGGGCCATAATTATGCAATCAGATTAGATGTAACTTCACACTGCATTTTCTCTGTCAGAAATAAGTGCCAATTGTTGTCAGACTATGAAGTGGCTGGTGCTAATGGTGAACTGGGAGAGGGTATCAAGAACCTATTTCTCTTTGTTTCACTTGAATTAATTACATAATGTTAAAGCCTTGTCTTTCATTCTGTTTTGTTTTTTTTTTTCCTGGGTGTTTTGATTTGTTTTTTTCCTTAAAAACAAAACCACATTGTCACTACAGTTTTGCTTTCAGCTGACTTCAGAAGGCAGCTTCTTTCTCTAGCATAGACAAAGCTTTAGGATGCAGCGGTTCTGCTGACTCTGTTCCCATATGACTCAAGATCTTCCTCATCTGAAGATATTATAGCACTATGGATTAAGGGGTCTGTCTGTCCCTTTGCTAACAACTCCAACTTCCACGTTGACAGTGTAGAATGGAAAGCATGTTTATGCTCCAGAAGCTTTTTTCACAATCTGCCAAATTTGAGATGTTCCTGGAAGTGAATCTGTGGTCGCTTGGGACTGCAGGCTGAATCATCACTACTCATGCATCTACTGCTGGTAGTCAGAAAACAGCCTGCAAGAGAGGACTAGGATAAGGCAGTAAGAAGTGGAAAATTCTTTTATCAGACTGGTCTACTAAGGCCCTTAGGAAACCACATTACAAAGAAAAGTGGCAGATCTTCTTGCTGATCCTATTTAATACCTCCTGTACATCTAATCTCTAGCTCTACATTGTGGTCATCATAACACAATCCATCCTTGTATTTATTTTTATGCTATAGCAAGAGATATATCATCTGGAGCACCATAATCTACACCAGATGAAAGCCATTCTGAGTTTAGGCTGAACCTAATATAAGCAGGCACAACTCAATTAAAGTCACACTTGCCTACACCTGTAGTGAATTTGATACCAAGTGTACACATTGATTTGTACTAAATTTGTTGTCTGAAATCATTAAGCATGAACCCAGTCTGTAGCAAACCTCTGAAGCCTATTCAAGTTAGGTGATTTATGATAATTTTCATTGTGATTGTTCTTTTCCATGCTTGCTTGTAGTGTCTGAGACATACTCTCAGAAACTTTCTGGTTAATCTGTTTCCATAAAAGCTCTGCCTGTGCTGCTGTGTCTGCATCTCACTTAAAATAAGGTGAAGAATGTCTATACTAGCTAGCAGAAGTACCTGAGGCAAGACAGTTTCAGCATAAAGGAGCCAAGTGGGAGCTGCAGAAGTTTCTGGAGTAGCAAATTAAATGCTCAGATGGTTAAACCAAGTTCTGTGTGGCCACTTCTATCTGTTGACACTTCCATTTGAACAGATTTCAAGTTAATCCTGGTGTGTCATCAGGACTATCAACAACTGATGAGGCTAACTTTTAACGCATTAATCTATTTTATCAACATGAGAACTTCCTGTTGTTTCATGTATGTTTACTTGGTTGTTTTGTGAAGAGAAACATGTAAATACCTAGTGGTGATAAGCCATTATACCACTGTTACATGTCTATGTCAACTGATTGTGAAATGACTACATGGCAGTATCAGTTTAAAAACAAGACCTGGAGGTTTTTAAGGCCAGGCTGGATGTAGCTCTGAGCAACCTGATCTAGTGTGAGGAGTCCCTGCCTGTGGCAGGGGGTTTGGAACTGGATGATCCTTGAGGTCCCTTCCAACCCTAACAAATTTGTGATTCTATATTGGAGGAACAATCAACAGTCTTCCTACCTAACCGGGGGGCCGCCAGGCCCCCCGGCCTTTGTTGTCACCACCACCATCACCCAGTGTGCACCATGGGCACTCACCAGCGATGAGAGGAGGATCCCTCAGCCCAGATGGGCTCAGCTTGGGGCTTCTGCCTCTCCTGGGGGGGATTAATAAGGGCAGTGGGTGGGGAGGACAAAGTGGCCACAGCTGGGGTGGGAGGAGCCTCCCCCTCTACTACACTTTGGTGAGACGCCACCTGGAGTACTGCATCCAGTTCTGGGGCTCCTATTACGGAAAGGATCTGGGTGTGCTGGACCACGTCCAGAGAAGGGCCACGAGGATGATTAGGGGGCTGGAGCACCTCTCCTATGAGGACAGACTAATGGAGTTGGGGCTGTCCTCTCTGGAGAGGAGAGTGCTCTGAGGTGTCCCTGGCCATGGCAGGAGGGTTGGAAGTAGATGACCCTTGAGGTCTCTTCCAACCCTAATAATTGTATGATTCTATCACCTACCTTTCTGCTTCATGAAACGTGGCTGCCTTTTTGTACAAAAAGCCCAGGCAGGCAGGGAGAAAGTCTGTGAGTGTTATCACTATGGTATCCGTTCTAGAAGTAAAAAGAATCTGCTTTGAATTACTTGAGAAGGATTTCTCTTATACATGCAATTCATACAAAATACATACTCCAGTTCTTAGGTAGATTCTTACATACTAATACACTGTTTTCTTTTTTTTTTTTTTTACCTGCTTGACCTTTGTGCTTGCAGTTAAAGTGTACAGATAATATTATTTCCTAAGCAGGGCTTTTCATGAGTATTCTAGTTTGGACTAAGGTTTGGATGAGGCTTGTAAATCACTATATATTACTAATTTGAGGATGAAATGACAATTTACAATTAACCCTCTAACACTTTTTTTCTAGATTTTTTTTGTGAAATGTCAGGTCCATTTTGCATACAAGGTTTGAGAGCCCTCAAAATGAAACATGAAATGGAAGCTTATAAATTGTTTACATTATTGGTAGTTTCCAGGCATGTTTTGTGCAAAATGTGACCGCATTTCTTTACATGATGTGTGAATTGCGATGGTGAAATTACAGTATCACAGTATAACTAAGGTTGGAAGAGACCTCGAGGATCATCGAGTCCAACCTATCAACACAGACCCCATGACTAGACCATGGCACCAAGTGCCACATCCAATCCCCTTTTGAACACCTCCAGGGACTGTGACTCCACCACCTCCCTGGGCAGCCCATTCCAATGACGAACGACTCGCTCGGTGAAGAACTTTCTCCTCATCTCGAGTCTAAACATCCCCTGGCACAGCTTGAGACTGTGTCCCCTTGTTCTGGTGCTGGTTGCCTGGGAGAAGAGACCAACCCCTTCCTGGCTACAACCACCTTTCAGGTAGTTGTAGAGGGCAGTGAGGTCACCCCCGAGCCTCCTCTTCTCCAGGCTAAACAATCCCAGGTCCCTCAGCCTCTCCTCATAGGGCTTGTGTTCAAGGCCTCTCCCCAGCCTTGTTGCCCTTCTCTGGACACGTTCAAGTGTTTTGATGAAGAATGAAAACTTATTTAAGTTGCCCAGGGAGGTGGTAGAAGCCACATCCCTGGAGGTTTTTAAGACCAGCTAGGATGTGGCTCTGAGCAACCTGACCTAGTGGGAGGGATCCCTGCCCATGGCAGGGGGGTTGAAATTGGATGATCCTTGAGGTCCCTTCCAACCCTAAAAATTCCATGATTCTGTGATTGTAGTCACAGGATCTAATCCTTCACCATTTAAAAAAATATATATTATTTTATTGATAGTTGTGCTTGAAAAATTATGGAAATTCTAGGTAAAAAAAAGCAAAAACAATTTTTTAGCTGAGGGGATATGTCAATGACTTGAGAATTAACATATAATTACATCTCAGAAACCACACCTAATATTTTTGACCATTTCTATAAATTCCTTACTTCAACTGTTAAAACTTTCACAACCCTTTTTGTCTTTTTTTTTAGGGGGAGGGGGTGGGGGGCAGTATGCTTATGACATAAAAGTATAGATTCTCACTTATTTTATACTCAGGCAAACATCTTTCACCTTCCAGATATATGTAAGAATAGAACCATGCATGATAGTTCTCCAACCAATATAGTGTTAATTATTTCTTTACATTTCATTTATACAATGCTGAGAAATCATATTCTGAATTACCAAAGCATGCCATACAAAATCTCAAGGCTTTCCAACACAATAGGCTTCTTATGATGATCTCATTACATTTTCTAGAAGGTGTTTGTCTACCTCATGAAATCACCAAGCAAACACAATTGGCAGCTTCTGTTCAGCAGAAGCAGCAGATTGTAATGGCAGGTGAAGGCTAACATACTGGCAGAGCTTTTGTAGGCAAGTGTTTTATTCTTCTGACTTTCCATTATAACACTAAACAAGACAAAACAAAAACCTAACACAATGATTCAGGGTTCCTATTTTCTGTTTACAAGCTACACAATAAGGTAAATAAAAGCTGTGTCTTCTTGAAGATAATATCTTGATAAGCTATTGCAATCACTCCATACATGGTATTGTTAAACAATGAAATAGTCGATACTCTTATCTCAATGACTGTGTTGTGGGAAGCCCTGTGAATGGTTCTTCTCTGAGCTGGTATCTTCACAGTGTTTCTTCCAGATGTCAGCTTTAAATGTGTTATTATAGTTTTGCCCTCTTCAACCTGTTTAAACTCCCAATTCTCAGGTGTTCCTCTTTACATCTCACGAATTCATCAGTGTAGCAGTTTTTCCTGTCTTTTTATTTTTGTGAATTTAAACTCAAGATTTGCTTTACAATCAATGAGGAATAGCAGGTTGATTATTGAGTAATAATTGTTCCTCAATAACCATGACAAGATTAATCCATTTACAAGTCCCAGCATTTGGTTTGTCTATTCTCTGAAAATCACCAAAGGATGAGGGCACTAGCCAGTTAACAGAGATGTGAATAATGATTATAACTAATGAGACATACCACAAAATCAGGACTCTCCCAGACAGTTAGCTGCTATGATCCAATCACCATATAGAGGATTTTTTGGTACGCAAATGTTTCATAAGCTAAGCTATCAATCAACAAGGGTGCAGTATTCCTCCCTCTTGACTGCCTGAGATAATCCTTTCAAGGCCTTCCATATGTTCATTTTCTCAGTGTATAGGCAGTATACAGCGGATTCTTTTCTTGTCTTTTTTTTTTCCTTCCCCAGGAATTGGCTGTGTTTTCACAATTTGGAAATGTTTTTAGAAAATTATTACTCAGACACTGATCTATATTGAATTTTGAATAAGGAATGATTTTTTTTTTGAGTTAGCATTATTGCAGTTTTGTATGATATAGTTGTTCCCTTCTTTCACAGCAAGAATCTAATAATATAATGTGCGTTCTGAAGAACACATTAAAATGACATTATGCGATCAGGATGCCAATTACAGCATGACTAAAGACTAGCTATCAAGCTACAGACAGTCAGTAATTGTGCTGATATAAACATAATGTTTATATGTCTTGAATAGCAGAGAATGAATCCCATTTTATTACTTACATACGATTATTGACAAAACACTTAGGGATACATTTTCAAAGTGCTGTATGGGTTTTTAGCTGCATGACTCCCATTTAAGTCAATAAGAGTCACATAGTTAAAACCCCATGCAACATTTTGAAAAATTACCACAGAGAAGCCTCTCTTTTACTGCTAAGCTCCACAAATAATTTTGTTCTCTAGTAGTCCTTCCAAATGGCAAGTTAGTAGTGTTGGCTGTCAGTAGTCTCGTAAAAGTTTCAAAAATAAAAAAGAAAAGGCCTCCACATATGATGGTCTATTTATATGCAGATTTCAAAAAATAATAACATGATTCACTCTTCTATTCTTCCTTTCATTGATTTATAGCCAGTGCTTTAAAGCTACAGGCTGCAGTCAGAGTGGCTGGAGAGTGGCCAGGCAGAAAGGGACCTCAACATGAGCCTGCAATGTGCCCAGGTGGCCAAGAAGGTCAATGGCATCCTGGCCTGGATCGGGAATAGTGTGGCCAGCAGGAGCAAGGAAGTCATTCTGCCCCTGTACTTAGCGCTGGTTAGGCAACACCTTAAGTACTGTGTCCAGTTCTGGGCCCCTCAGTTTAGGAAGGATGTTGAGTTGCTGGAATGTGTCCAGAGATGGTCAACAAAGCTGGGGAGGGGTTTGGAGCACAAGCTCTATGAGAAGAGGCTGAGGGAGCTGGGGTTGCTTAGCCTGGAGAAGAGAAGGCTCAGAGACCTTATTGCTCTCTACAACTACCTGAAGGGAGGTTGTAGCCAAGTAGGAGTTGGTCTCTTCTCCCAGGCCACTATCACCAGAACAAGAGGACATAGTCTCAAGCTGTGCCAGGGGAGGTTAAGGCTGGATATTAGGAAGAAGTTCTTCATGGAAAGAGTGGTTGGCCATTGGAATGGGCTGCCCAGGGAGGTGGTGGAGTCACCATCACTGGAGGTGTTCAGGAAGACACTGTATGGGGTGTTTGGTGTGATGGTTTAGTTGATTAGATGGTGTTGGATGATAGGTTGGACTCAATGATCTCAAAGGTCTTTTCCAACCTGGTTAATTCTATTCTAATTACACCTCACCTCACCTCTGCAGGTAAGTACACTACTAGCTTCCACCTTTGGTGGCTTGCCTGAGGAGACAAGGTGAGTCAGTGGAAGAGCAAAGAATCTAACCAGACCAGCTCCAGGTTTTGGTCCCTTGTTCCAGCAACAAAATACTCCCATCACACAAAGATTCAGCATTCAATAGTATGTAATGCATATTAAATGCTAACATTAATTGGAAATGGCACCAGAGTGACCTCACTTCAGTGTACTGAGGTCTGATATTGCTTCTTTTCACTCATTAATTCATTAATTAGTTTAAAAGGGCTAATGGAAAACAAAAATATTCCATTTGCCAGGGTGGATCGCTGCTGAATATTTATATTATTTTTCATTATTCATATGGAATCGTAAGTGCCTATCAGACAAGTCATTGTGGGGTTTCTTGTTGTTGAGATAAACATAATCCAGGAGTTTTAGAGCACATCAATTTAAACAGCTGATGGGACCTTCCTTATGATTTGACTTTGAAAGACTAAAGAATCTCTAAGAAAACAATTTTATGATCAGCTTAGTAGACTGACAACCATCAAACCTCTCAAAACACTTTCATTATGCATTGTTGGCCTCAGCAATCTGCAGCAACAGTGGAATGGTATCTTATGAAAACTGTGCTTATTTTAGTACTCAGGCAAAGGAAGGGAGTTGAACATGCTCTTTGTTTAAGTAAAAAAGCACATGAGTAAATGAATAATGATTATTAGTAGTTACAGAAAGAAGTGGTAATTAATATTTTTATATAAATACTTAGAAATTGAAGAATTTTTAAATTGTCATTGTCTAAGACATAGAATTCATCAGTCTGAAGTTTTGGGTTTTGGATCATTTTGGTGACATACAGGTATATATTATAATGTCAACAGCTAAGTTTTAGATTCATTTCAGCATACCAGAAACCTAATTTTCCCTGGACAAAAGAGAATTAGCTTTGTCTGGTGGATACCAGTTTATTCTTCTAAACTGAAATAAGCTGTGACTGATCCATTTATTAATGGAAATGTGAGCCACACCCTGGTTTCCTTCTAATAGAAAGTATAAGTTAATGCATAATAGAAGTCATAACAATTCAGAGTTTTCACAAAATGGAAGTAGAATTCATTAAGAATTACCATCCTGATATGTTTCATTTAATAGCAACAGACATTTTTCTTTTTCACTGAGGTTATATTACTACACTCCAAGACAAAAATTGTTTTTCCTAGTTTATTGTACCCTTGTGTCTATGTTACTTGTATTTCTATCGACATTGAGTGCATTATCCATTGTTAAATGATTGATAAAAATTGTTAAATAAGGCAAACACTATATTCAGTGTAGTGTAACGAGGCCTATCAAGCAGGAGAAATACTTCTCATCATGATATTAAAATTAAATGTAGCATTTTAAAAATTCTTGACATAAATAAAGAAGTTATTTTTCTGGACCAGTGCTTTTTCTGTAGGCCCCCTGTTCTGTATAAGTCATTGCTAAAGCATACATTTTATTCTATAGAATACTTCTCATTTTCTTATTTTCAAATGTATTTGTAACCTGCAATCATTAACCCTAACATAGCCCACAACTGTATAGCCTTTTCTGTGTAGAGTGGTGGCTGGTATGTAGTCTTATTTTACCTTCAGTTTTGTATCTCCATTAGTGTGAGAGTCTAATAAGTTTGTCTCTCTCTATGTGAGTCAACAGAGATAAAGTGATAGCAGAGCCACTGGAAAGAAGGTGGAAAGAATCCTGTCCACCAATCCTGGATGCAAATCAGCTTGTGATTGCATCGTGATAACACGGGACTACAACAATGGACCCAAAGACCCAGCCATCACGCTTTCTGGGCAGGGTGGTTTCCGCCCATCAAGTACCTTGGGCAGGGTGATACAATGGTTTCCACCACCTGTGTAAAGGAATGTGGGAGGACTTGTCTGGATGGAGAGGGGGTAGACGGAGATTCCCCCCTCCTCCAGCCAGGGTCTTGCCCAAACACACAGATTTCCTGCCACTGGAATTCCTGAGGGACAATATTTGACTACATACCTAAGGACTAAAAAACTGTATAAAAGACTTGAGCAACTACTGGTTTGTAGAGAGAAACACAGGAGAGAAACAGAGGAGAGAAACAGAGGAGAAAAACGGGGAGAAAAACGGAGATGAAGGAAAACACAGGAGACGGGCCAGGCCGCTGAGAAGAGAAAGCCGGGATGATGCTGCTCCGGAGAAAAGAAGCTGCCCGGAGGACCACAGCTCCAGCCAAATCCTCAGCACCCCTGCTCCACAGACCCAGGCTGCCCAGAGGAGCCTCAGCACTGTTCCTGTATCAACCCAACATCTCCCCAGAGGACCACAGCTGTTCTCCAGCAAAAGCCTCACCACGGTTTATCTACAAACCCAACATCTCCTGCAGCACCTTTCCTCCACCGACTTTGTCTTGGGGGGGATGAGGGGTGTGGTAATATAATTCCTTTCCTCTTCTATCTCTCGTCCCTCTCTCTCTCTCTCTTTTCTCCCTTTCCCTTCTTATGTCCACTTTCTCTATTTTCTCCCTCTTCCTTTCTTATGTCCACTTTATTTATGTAATAAATAGTCTAGCTGTTGATACTTTGGCCTCGTTTGTGCCTTTAATTTCACAACACGGGAATATTTAAAAGAACTGTGTCTCTGGACCGAGACATCTAATGTCTCCGGACCGTGACAATTAGACATGTTTTTTCCACATGAAATGTGATACATCCACTCATATTTAATTGGCTATTGTATACACAGTGTTATTTCTGACTACATTAGTAGTTGTGTCTCTGTGGTCAGTTACCTGCAAGCCCTTCTTCTCCCCTTGAAATCCTAAGCTAAAGCAATCTAACAAGCTAGTAGGTATAAGGCATGTAGTACCTTCATCCATCAGGTTACAAGGCAATAATGGAGTCAGGATCATATCCAGTTGTTGTTGGTTCTTTTTCCTGATGACAAGCTAGTCACATAGAACAGAACTTCTTGAAGAGTTTCCATTAAGGGTCAAAACCAGGCTTTTGGACCAGTAACTAAATACTTGCCTACTGTAATTATACAGCTGATAGAAGATCTATGTGTAAATACCATTAACTGTTTTTTATTTTATATCCAAATTTTTATCTTTTTAGTGATGTTGTTTTACTCTCTTGAAACTGACCCTAAATATCAAAATCTCTGTCATCTTTTCTTGGGACTGTGAAAGAGACTTGATACATTTTTCACAGAAACATTGGTCATATATTTATTACTTTTAAATTTATTAAAAGTATTTCTCCAAATATTGATATAAGAGCACAGATCTGAAGTTACTTTCCTTAGGTGCTAGACTATGGAATAGAAATCATCTGTAAAAGTAAGGAGGGTGTATTATTATTGATGTCTTCAGGAATCTGAACTCTTCTACCTTTGTTTTTGTTCTCCATGTTGCCTGCTCTTTTCCCCAAGGAAGTCCCTCCAATGCTTCTTTTCTTTTGGTAATTCCTTCTCCTTAACTTGTGATGGGAATAAGACTTCTTGGTAAATTCTTACTTCTCTTTTAGTTCCTTCTCTCATTTAAATGTGACCTTACTTTCTGAGAGAATTTCAGCTGTATAAAAAATCAGATGATTCACAAATTCCTCCTCTTGTGGTTCATTTCCATTTAATCTTACAGAGGACTCTATTTATTTCCTGTCTTTAATTTTTTTTTTTGCTGTTCCTCTTCATATGAAGATATAATTCAGTGAAGGTGTTTAACACAAAAAATGGCAAACTAAAATCAAAACTGTATTACATCTTTTTCTGTCGAAGAACAATCTATATTCATAATTCCAAACACCCAGGGACACCTAAGCAACATATCTACAAGTAGGTATCATAACATCTCCCAAAAGGAGCTTACCATGACAAAAGTGAGGGTTTGTTCCTTCTTTCTATATGTAAATTACTTGCCTAATCTTACCTAACAGCCTCCAAATCTGTAACATATTTAACTTCACTGAAACTTCATGAAACATGCATCCTATAATTCAACTAAGGTTCAGAGAGATTAATTGGTTTAGAAAAGGCCACATAGGAAGATGATGGTAGAGAGAGTAACGGATCATAAATCCTTTAATTAACAAGGTATAATAATATATATATTCTCTGTTCATAATTACATGTACACAGCAGGCCTACAATCTAATTTTCTTTTTTTGTTTTTGAATAGAGTTTTTTTAGACCTTAACAAAAGCCATTTAATGAGAAAATAAGACAGCAGTGATGTTTAGCTTCTTTCAGGATTATGCAGCAGAGAACTCTCACTGTTTTTCAGAACTGAAGATTTTGAGCCTAATTTTTAGTGGCTTTATGAATCTGGACCTCAACAATTTAAAAATTTAAGTCAAATTTTCAAAGTAGGTGGAAAAAAACTCCTGTTAGAGCCTAAGCCATTTTTTGCCTTTCAGTAAATTTTAATACCACATTCACAAGTGTATTAGCTTTCAGGCAGAAGACAACAGCTTTTTGGGGAGCAAGGAATCCAGCTGTAGGCAGTGTGGAATTGCTGATGTCCACTTGAAACCTAGAAGTCATTGTCCTGAACCCTCTCCATATGTGATATACAGGTTCTTAGAGAAGAAGTCTCCAGAACCCCACAACCCAAGAATGGCCATCTCTATTTTCAATAGTAATGGCTGGCATGTTTAAATTTAGAGAAGTAATTTACAGAAGTGAGAGCATGACAGAAATATAAACCTCATTTTCCAGGGTGAATGTCATACTCATACTTATCTAAAGCAATGCTTTTTCGAATGCAATTAATACTTTAGTCTTTTTGTACATCAGATGTAGAATCACTTTGGTGGTTAGGCATTTTTTCTAGGTTCACAACCCTGCAGAGGACATGAAACATTCCTTCTCCTGAATGAATTCTGGAGTAAATTTTTACATTCACAAAAATTTGATTTAAATAATATATATTTTACTGGTTTTAATTCATATTTGCTTATTTATTTTCCTGTAAAAGGACTGATTCCTAATGTTGGGAAGTGCTAAAATACATTGCTGAAACAAGCTTTGTATTTGATGCTTCTCTTTACAAGGAAGTTAGATATATGACATATTTGCACATTTTTCTGAGCAAATTAACTGCTAATAATGATTTCTTCTAGTTTTAATGGATATTTTCATTTTGATTTAACTGGAATAACATTATGCCTTTATACTTGATTGTATTCAGAAAAGAATATCCTTTTTAATGAAGTACAAATATTGTTCATATTCATAACTGTAAGTAAACGAAACTTCTAAATAAGAAATGCATGAATCTATTTAACAAGGTTGTATTTTTGTTTGCTACATTGAACTACCTGTAGTACTCAGTTACTAGGTCATTTTTGTCCAGACATCTTTTGTCATATGAGAAGCTCTGCAAAGAAGGAATAAACACTTTAATAGTATCCAGGGATTATTTGTTGGTTAATTCACATAGCAGATAGCTAGACATGACATCAGGTAGAGAAGAAGAGGTCTGCACTTTTCTGTGGAAGGGACTGCTCCTCAGTGTTGCTGCATTGCTGACTTCCTGTTATTTCCTTTTTGTCTTAGGGTTTTTCACCTTTCCATGTGAGTATTTTTCTTCTTGAAACCTTGAGCTGCTATCACCATCTCAAGAGTTTCAATTCTGTGTGTGTTTTTACTTTTCTTATCTTTTTATAGTTTTAGCTCATGGATTTTCTCACACCTTAACAATTTTCTCAGTAAACCTGAGTCAAGGTCACGGAGTTGTGCTGCATCAAACTAAGCTGTGGATCACAGAGAGCTGAACCCCTGAGCCAAGGGTTACAGTCTTATCTAGAGACTGGGACTGAGCCACTTCATTTTTGTCTTCATAATCAGCAGGATTTTAGAATTAGCAGATCTCATCCTTGTGACCCCAGTTTTTAACAGTAGGCTGGAGAAAGAAAAGAAATCTTCATAATTTTTCAACTCCCACCCAGTTTCTCACCTTTCAGTGAGCTAGTAATTGAACCAATTTGACTGAAATGAAGAAAATATTCTCTGTGCAACAGAAAGATTCTACTGCTGACAACAGCTGGTTTTCATTTCAACAGACTATGGGTCCAGTCACCTTTCTAGTGATTTCCACCAATTCAGATGTATCATTCAGTACTTCAAGATTGAATCTGTATCTGATATATGAGTATTACTTTAACTGCTTGTCCAGTATTGGTCAAAATATATTAATGTTTTCATTTGACACCTCTGTTTATATTTTAAAATATACTTTCTTAAAAATTATAAAAGAGTTTTCTGCCAATCTTGTAATGCTCTAGGACAGGAGTTATTGAATCACAGTGGGGCGGCAGCAGTAACAGTGCCCTTCTTCTCTACCACTAATGACAGCAGTCTGCTGTATTAAACTTGTTGTGAGAACTCTGAGGCTACATCCATACTTGTAAATTAATGATGTTGGGAGCATACTTTGACACCAAATCGAGGAAAAATGTTAAATGTCCCTACTATCAAACTCTCTTAGCTTTTAAAACAAGATGGCTATGTTCAAACTGCCTCCTGTGAATTCTATGTCTGCAAGCCCCCTAACTGTGCCTAGAAATGGTTTCAAAGGCTAATTCTAGCTGGCCAGGGCCAAATCGGTGGTGAGTCCACAATGGTTTAACAATATGGAATATTTAATTTAATCATTCAGTATCACAGTATCAAACATTGCCTTATTGAATCAAGGCCTGAAAGTGGTATGATAAGCTTGCAGTTTGTGAATCCCGTAGGAAATTGCTCATATGCTGCATGGCACCAAATTGCCCTAACCCCTGGATGCTTTCAGGTAGCAAATGAAATGACATATCAAAGGTATTATAAACTTTGGCTTTATGCATGTTCAAGGAAAATGTGGAATTACGTATATTCCGGTTATGTATTCATTTACAATAAGGATTTTAATTTGAGTTGTTCTCGCTTAGCTTGAACCCTGTAAATGGACTTGCACAAACGAGCCTTTACTTGAGGTGAGCATCTCTATTGTTTACATGTGTTCTGGGATACAGTGGTGTTCCCTGTTTTAATTCTAGGTGGTAATCAAGAGCAGTAGAAGTCTCATAAATTCAGGAGTAGAATTGTGGTGGGAATGGCATTGGTGACTTCTGCTGCTGGAGAATACAAATAAGTTTTAACCAGAACACAGGACAGGTAGGAGACTTTTGAAAATAGCCATTCAGCAGAGATTTTGGGAAAGGTTAGATGAATTCACAGCAAGCTTTTCTTTGGGCTTGATGTTGAATGCATTCAGAATTTTGATAGTAAGCAAAGACACCATCTCACTCCTGAAGAAGATAAATGATCTATCGCTTTACCCTTTGAAATGCCACTGGCATTTTTAAAAATTAAGTTTAGACTTCTGAGTCAGGGAGGTATTCCCAAAAATATTATCTAAGACCAAAAATACTATGTAAGAATACAACCAAAAAGAACAAATAACAGTAGAATAAACTTCTTGGAAAATTAAATTCATAAAGCAAAGATTATTTTTCTTCAAGAGCAGATGCCAATATGCATAGAATTACATGCATATGCAAGATAATGAGATATAGGATGTAACAGTCATCTAAAGAAAGGACATATCTAATATGGAAGTGATTGAACTACATGAAAAATAACAGCTCAGAATTGTAAGGTATTCAAGTACAGGTTACAAAATCTTTGGATCTATCAAAACAGAATAGATCCACAACCGGAATGCAGATTCCATGTCATGATTGTCTGACCTGTGTCATGGTCACATGTATATTTGAAAGAATAGATTTCTCTTCAATTGAGAAAGGAGAATGGGATCAACACAACCCATGTGATGTGGCTTTGTAACAACAGACCCTTTTTTCAGAAAAAAATCCAAGATTGCTGCTAATTAAACCACCACTGTACGAGCAGAGTGTGGAATCATCTTCCACATCTGTTACCCTGCTCAGGTTGCATGGCTTTAAAAATGCCCTCTATTGAAGGGTAGACACTCCTGCAGGCTTTTGGATGGTTAAACTACAGCTAAGTGGATCCAAAGTGCTCCTGAATAAGCAAGAGGGACAAGGATCTCTGGAGCTGAGTAAACAGAAGGCACTTGCTGAGCGAATAGCACGTAAGTATCCTCACAAAATACTCATCATACTTCAAAAAATGAGAAAGGCAGTGATACACTACACAATCCCTAGCTACACAATGACTGCTACCATTACTTTGAAATTATATTTATTAAACACATTTAGAGAAATTCTCTGATCAGAAAAAAAAAGTGCTAAAAATTATTCAGACTTATTGCAGTTGTGGTCATGAGCTAGAGACTTTTAAAAGGAACTGTTAGCTGTCCTTTCCTGGAGTTCTTCATTTTTTATAAACTCCACTCAGTATGCACAAGCCAAAGTATCTGTTAATCTGCAATTATCTTCTCATATTTATTTGGGTAGCATTGGCTTAGATGCGGAATACAAATAGTCTTTAGGTGTCAGAGATATCCTGTTGTTTGAGTACATTGCCTTTTACGTTATAAAGGAAATTAAAATCCTCTCTTCATTCACGTAAGATGAGCCTCTCTGAAAGTACTCCTGACAAAAGAAACCCAGAGTGGGGTTCTACTGCTGACATAACCATCAATTTCTACCAGGGTTGGCATCAATGAAGCAGTAATTATGTTTTGCAAAATATTTTCCTTCCAACTTTGTATGTTGTTTGGGCACTTGGACTGCTGGAACTGTTAGTTATACAAGGTATAAATAAATGTGCCTTTGTGGCCAAGAGAGCGAATGGTATCCTGGGGTGCATCATGAAAACTGTGTCCAGCTGGTCTAGGGAGGTTCTTCTTCCCCTCTACTCTGCCCTGGTGAGACCACACCTGGAATACTGCATCTAGTTCAAGAGACAGAGAGCTACTGTAGGAAGTCCAATAGAGAGCCATCAGGATGATTAGAGACCTTGAGCACCTTCCCTATGAAGAGAGACAGAGACCTATATCTATACAGAAAGAGTGATTGCCCATTGGAATGGGCTGCCCAGGGAGGTGGCGGAGTCGCCGTCATTGGAGGTGTTCAGGAGGAGACTTGATGGGGTACTTGGTGCCATGGGTTAGCTGTTTGGGTGGGTTGGATTGGTTGATGGGTTGGACATGATGATCTTGAAAGTCTCTTCCAACCTGGTTTGGTTTATTCTAAATAAAGTTTATTCTAAATAAAGACCTGAGGTTGTTCAGTCTTGAGAAAAGACTGAGAGGAGATCTCATCAATCTCTACAAATATCTGAGGTGTGGGTGTCAAGAATGATGCCATGATGACAGGAGATTAAATAGTCAGAGTATGGGGGCTTTTCTTGACTACCAGCAGAGATCTCAAACCTAGCAAAGTTGCCTACAGCAGAGTTTGCCTAGTGAAGAAAACCACCATGTCAACGCTGTTGAAACTATGGCCACCTTCAAAGGTTGTGTTAGATATCAAAGACATATCCAGGACTCAAAGCACATGGCATATGATTTCTCTGTCCTGTCATGCAGAGATCTGCAATTTATGTAGTTACATGTTCTCCTTCCAGGCCACACTGACTTCAGTTTCAAGGAGTACAACCAACATTTTTATTTGTATTTTTTTTTAAAGGTTCTGGTAAGAAGACAGTGTTTCTTGCCAGAAAGCTACAGTTGTTTTCTGCAGATTTTTATTTAGCACAAGCAGTATTGTCTTTGAAATAAAATCCAACAGATTTCCTGCTTGATTTTGATTTAATGGATGTCTTTGGTAGAAGGCCTCAGGGTAGTCTGGCACTAGCTATTTATCTTTATACTGTGTAGTTTATATATTTTAAGAAAGTGACAAATGACAACTTTAAAAAAACCTCATTATGGTAATTGATTATTATAGGAAAAGCTTGGAAACTTTATGAAAGAGAGTCGTATTCTCTAAGCGTCTTAGCTTTAAACCAGACTTGTAATTAGAAGAATCTATAAACATTTATCACATTAAGAGAGGCTCAGTCTGTAAGTTTAGAATAAAGCTCCGGAGTCACTTTATTGTCCTGTGTTAAAATCATGTATATCCCTTACTACAGAGAGATTAATTTGCCCAGCTAAATAGGGGACCACACACTCTCTCAGATCCTGTCTAAGAAGAGTTCTATACAAAATCTGTTGTGCATGTCTCTGGGAAGGGTAACTGATAATACATTTCTTAGTGTTGTAATCAAGCCATACTTTCTGAGTACAATTTCTTCTAGAGTCTGATATATTTATTGTCCCTTCAAAACTTCTCCTTGGCCTCTCCACCACTTTGAATGTTGAGTGTCCCCAGCAGGAAATTCACTGAACTCAGATTTCCTTCATTTCCTCATCTCCCTTATTTTAGCTGTAGCTTATTCTGACCAAGTTCTGAGAGATTCTAGACCACATGTAACACAGCCTTTATCTTATTTTTAATTCAAATCCTTATGGGTTTGCAACTGATTTATTTAAGAAAACAAATTGATTTATTTAAGAAAACAAATACATAATTTTGTTAAATTGTAGAGAATGTGACTAGGAGTTTATTTTACTTTCACTGATGTCGTAAACCATTCAAACACAAAAAAAATGGGACCAGCCTTTGTAATCACTAGTAGTGCTGTATTATGAATGGCTCTGGAAGACAAAGACAGCATTTCTGGTCTGTCTATAGCAGAGACAATTAGCACTCTAGAGATTCATGCACTATTTCATAAATGCTGAGTATGAAAAATGATCTCTTTGATTTCAAGACTAGGAAAGTTCTTACTCATGTCCTAACTTGAGAAGTAGTCACTGTCCATGTGTACAGAAAAGTAAATATTCTGCAGCTGACTCTTTAACAACTTTTTGTACCTGATTTAGATCTGTATCATGTGACTTAGTCTGATTTCTACTTTAACCAAAGGAGTAGACATTTCATGTTCATTATTAAAAACAAAACAAAACAAAACAAAACAAAACAAAACAGAAGGGTGCTCAAGATAAACCATAACTGAGCATAAAAGGGAGAAAATACTTGCAAACCCATACATGTTACTACAGTATGTATACTTCAACAACTTTTCAGTCCAGAGAAGGAATTTTTAAAGTGTAGCTTCTCAGGCATATTCTATCATGGTATTTATTTTCTTTTAACCAGATTTCATTGCATTTCACTGTGTTTTCTCGTATGGCATCAAATCCTTCAGTTAGAGGAGTGTATAAGAATACCAACTTTCACTTCTAAAAGGTAAATGTCTAGCCTATATAGTTGGTGTGAACAGATAGATTTTACTCAAAAGTGAGAACATACATAAAAGAACTACAAAAACCGCTTTCATAAAATATTTGTTATTTTTTATAAAAATCATCATTTTTAGAAAAGTTTTATGACACTAAGAAATATGAAGTTGACAGTGCCATCATTTCTCTTCTTTAAATTAATTTTATTGCTTCAGATACTGTCCTATGTATCAATTTATGTACGTCTATTACAAAGTGAAGTTTTCAAAAGCAAAGAGTTTTAGACTCTTCTGAGCAGACAGCTTCTAAAACCAAACCCATAATAATTACATCTATTCTTTCCCCACAGACAGCTACATCTTTTTACCATTAAGGTTTCTCTTTTTCCAAGTTTGCTTCAGTCTGTAAACCCCTCTTTAAACATGAAATAAAAATCATTGTTCCTCTGGCAACTGTATAGTTTCTTTGTTGAAAGCCGCTTAATTCAAATATTCTGCTCAGAAAGATATGTTACTTGGCAGCTTGATGTATATAGTAAAAGTAAATGATATCTGCTAATAGCAGAGAAGAAAATTCATGTTCTTTGTGTTTTCTCATAATAGAGCTTTTTCAAGTTAGCCAGTGTTTCAGGTTGATAAATGTCAGGTAAACAATGAAATGTATGAAGGTCTAACCCTCTGTGCTCCTTTGTCCTCACAGTCAGCATGAAAAAAGCACACTGGCATGTGGCAGGATCATGCCGTAAGATTTCTAAGTGTGATGAGAACACATTTTGAGGTGTTACTGAGCTGCTTCGGTGTCCGTATATAACATTGTCTCTGTGGATGGACACAGTCTTTCTCTGTATTTTGCTTAATTAGCTACTTTGAAGTTCTACTTGAAACTGATATGCACTCTGTTAAAACTCTGACACCAAGTAGATAACTTGCAATTATAGATAAACACAGTATTAATGCACAGGGAAAACACCAGCTCAAATATAGAGATTCTCCCTAGAAATATGTTGCCATACAATATAAGAAATTCACTTTTTTTTTGTTTTCTTGTTGAGTTTCTCTACTTATGTGCAAGATTGTTAATTAAATGAAATTATGCATTACTGTAGAATGAGTAGAACAGAATTGGAGATGACCAAGTTTTCCCTTCTAAACTATAACTCAATTGTTACTCCTTTGCATGCAAGAAGCTCAAATTAATTTGGCTTACTTGAATCTCACACTTAATTGTATGCTTTTTAGAAGCAGTATGCTACTTAAAATTTAAAATTATACCATTTTTTTCCAAGTAAAGGTGGTTATTACTTATTTTTTAATATATATAACATATAATAATTATAATATAATAATAATAATAATAATAATGATAATAATATAAACTATAAACTTGCTATTTAGAACTTCAGATCACATCACACACTACGCAGACACAGCATTGCAATTCCAGGAAATCTTTTTAGTTATCTATTCAAGAAAGAGTTAAGCCTTAATACAGAGTATAAACAAACCTCTCACTATCCTTTTCTCATTTCCTATAGGAAAATTTCCACAGGAAAGATGTAGTGTATTCCTGCAAGTTCCTAGATTTAGTTGGTTAGGAGCCTGAACTGGTGAA
Organism: Melanerpes formicivorus; assembly: GCF_026170545.1. Taxonomy (NCBI): domain Eukaryota; kingdom Metazoa; phylum Chordata; class Aves; order Piciformes; family Picidae; genus Melanerpes; species Melanerpes formicivorus. The sequence continues at coordinate 29,175,354 of NW_027142355.1, read as the reverse complement.
CGCCTTGAATTTATTGGCATAAGTGAAAAGAAACCCTCACAGTCCTCACTTTTGAAATGAGATTAATCTTGTGGATCATCAGAATGTTAGAAGTTAATATGTAAAATGAGACTGCTCTCCCTTTCTTTCCTAAGGGAGAGTATTTCACTCCCCAAAGCAGTTGGTCTGACCAGTCTTGAGATGCGATGGCTGTGTATAAAAATATGACATACAAGTCTGATCTATCAGATGTTGTCTTCTCACCTGTGTCCATACATTTCTGTGGCAGTGTTATATTTAATATGTACTTCAGAGCAAAAGAGAGTAATTCCATTTACATCACAAGGTGAATAGGGACAACTGTCCAGTGACTGCAAAAGGGCTGTTATGCCAATGCATCTCCTCGTTACCAAGAGTTATGCTAGTATGGAGATGGCTTTTGCCTTTCTTCTATACTGACAGAAAAACTAGCTAAAGTTCGATCCTAATTTAGTGCAATTTCTTGTCCATGTATTTACCTGCACTAAACAACATTTTCTCCTTATGGGACAGAATTTTCTCTTACTAACCCCACAGAGGTCAATGGGATGAAAAAAGCTCCAGTAATCATTAATTTGTGTCATTCACATAAAGCAGTTTTATCAGGCATTACCAGGACATAAAACACTCCTTCGTTTTAAAAAGTTAATTTGTTGTTATTAAACAAAAATCAAATATGTGAAGAAAATGACACATAGCAGCTCTTTTTGTTATCATCTTGATTTACTGTCTGAATGCCTCAGAAGGTAGCTGTTGTTCTTGTATTGAGCAAGGAATACAATGCCTTTAAAATCCAGGTGTTGACCACATGTTTATCAGACTTTCCATAAACAAGAAAGAGGGCTTTTTTTCCATATCTACCTTCTTTGTGAAAACTCAACTGAGCCTTGCAAATATGTTAATCCAGGTCCACAAAACCTTCAAGCTCTTGATTTGATTCATGCATGTTAGCAAGGGTCAAACTGCGGGGAAATAGTAAAACAACATTTCCTCTGAGGTGATTGTATAGCTCATGCCTCTGTATATTGTTACCAGCTTAGAATGACGTCAAATTTTCATTCCTGAGGATTAAAACAAATTTAATGTTTCTAAACTAAACATACCTAAAACTCAAAGTTCAGATGCACATTGCAGATTTATCAAAATTAGGTGTTCAGACACAGTGTTTGGGATTTACTTCAAATATGAAAAGCATTCAGATCCAGCTCTTTCAATTGTTCTGGTATTTGTTAGGTACTGACTTTTGAGCTTACTGTGAGGCTGAAAACAGCCATATTTTCAAAACAGCTCTCTAATTTTGTACCTCTTCTTATTCACTCCTACTTGCCAAGGCAGTAAACTAAACAAAAATAATAGATTTTGGATACTCTCTAGCAGTTTCCTGCTTCTGGAAATCTCTATATATGCAGAAATCTGTATTGTAGTTGCATTTATTTCATTGGCAATCTTCATATAAATATACAGAATGTACATATACAAAAGAGAATGTTGAAACCAAATACTGTCATAAATACTGATTTTGAAGATACAATATAAAAGAATAACATAGGCCTTCAACTTGCAGCTTCTGCATGAATGTTCATAATAAAAAAAATCTTTAAGAAATTATTTTCCTCCCTACTGAGAGATAAAGCTTTGAAAGAGTAAAGCTTCCTTCTTTCTCTCTCTTTCTTTCCCTCCCTCCCTCCCTTCCTTCCTCCCTCCCTCCCTCCCTTCCTCCCTTCCTTCCTTCCTTCCTCCCTTCCTCCCTTCCTCTCTTCCTTCCTCCCTCCCTTCCTTCCCTTTCTTTTTCTTCTCTTTCTTTTTCTTCTCTCTTTTTTTCCTTCTTTTTTTTTCTTTTCTTTTCTTTTCTTTCTTTTCGCTTTTCTTTTTTCTTTTCTTTTCTTTCTTTTCGCTTTTCTTTTTTCTTTTCTTTTCTTTCTTTTCGCTTTTCTTTTCTTTTCTTTTCTTTTCTTTTCTTTTCTCTTTTCTTTTCTTTTCTTTTCTTTTCTTTTCTTTTCTTTTCTTTTCTTTTCTCTTCTCTTCTCTTCTCTTCTCTTCTCTTCTCTTCTCTTCTCTTCTCTTCTCTTCTCTTCTCTTCTCTTCTCATTTCTTTTCTTCTTTTATTCTCTTTTCTTCCCTTCTGTTTTCTTTTCTTCTCTTTTCTTCTCTTCTCTTCTCTTTTCTTTTCTTCTTTTCTTTTCTTCTCTTTTCTTCTCTTTCCTTTTCTTCTCTTCTCTTTTATTTTATTTTCTTTTTTTTTCTTTTCTTTTATTTTTTCTTTTTTCTTTTCTTTTCTTTTCTTTTCTTTTCTTTTCTTTTCTTTTCTTTTCTTTTCTTTTCTTTTCTTTTCTTTTCTTTTCTTTTCTTTTCTTTTCTTTTCTTTTCTTTTCTTTTCTTTTCTTTTTTCTTTTCTCTTCTCTTCTCTTCTCATTTCTTTTCTTCTTCTCTTCTCTTCTCTTCTCTTCTCTTCTCTTCTCTTCTCTTCTCTTCTCTTCTCTTCTCTTCTCTTCTCTTCTCTTCTCTTCTCTTCTCTTCTCTTCTTTTCTTCTCTTTTCTTCTCTTTCCTTTTCTTCTCTTTTATTTTCTTCTTTTTTCTTCTCTTTTATCTTTTCTTTCCTTTCCTTTCCTTTCCTTTTCTTTTCTTTTCTTTTCTTTTCTTTTCTTTTCTTTTCTTTTCTTTTCTTTTCTTTTCTTTTCTTTTCTTTTCTTTTCTTTTCTTTTCTTTTCTTTTCTTTTCTTTTTTCTTTTCTTTTCTTTTCTTTTCTTTTCTTTTCTTTTCTTTTCTTTTCTTTTCTTTTCTTTTCTTTTCTTTTCTTTTCTTTTCTTTTCTTTTCTTTTCTTTTCTTTTTTTCTCTCTTCTCTTTTCAGACTTAAATGCAAAGTTAATTGTGAGTATAGAAGCCTTTGGACTGAAAGGCAAAGATAATATTTTGTTATCTGTGGTGACATGTCCTCTCTGTTAAAAAAAAATGTAGTATTTTCTACAAATAGGCAACAGGCACATGGCCTGTTGGATCAGGTTATGTCAGATTGTGTTGTGTTACATGATATGACATGCCCTGCAGTGACCTGAGGCAATGTCATCTTGTGTTACCTTGGTAAGGAAATACTGTTCTTTATTAAGCAAGAGAAGAGAAGGCTAATCATCTCTAGTCATGAGGAATTTCTATGCTCTCTGTAGGCAGAAGCAGTTAATGGCAAGTAGTCTGTTCTGATTTTCTTTCAGCTAATTCTGGGGAGTCTAAACCCCATATGAATCATGTCTTACTACCATTTACTAGTTGGCATGTACTTTACAAATCTAATTTAATATATTCCAGAGTACACACAGAAAAGAAATTCCTGTAGTGCTACAAAGAGGTGTAGGACTTGGAGAGTGAATAGACAATAGCACCTATTTGGTTATGGAAATGAGAGATTTTGCAAAAGGGATATTAAGTAATCTTCTTAGATGGAAATTCTCAGTGTTGGAAGCCTAACTATTTATACATTTTTATGCATAGACTGGTCATTATTACTCTTCTGCAGTTCTTATAAGTTTCTTGCTTAAATAGTACATTATGAAAATGAGCTATTGCAACTGCAAAGTATGATAAAACGGAGTCTGCAGCATGACCCTATGCATGCCTCTATCAGGATAGGTACTCTCAGTAAGTAAGCCTTGCATTATTGCATTATGGGATATTATAAAAGGAAGCCATTGTACTTGGCCGTTCAGTGTAATGATCTTTAATATTATTTCCTATTGATACATTCGGCATGTAAATTCACTTTTAAAAGATTCACACAAAGAAAGTGAACACTATTACACAGGTGCAGCTATCTACTGATTTTACAGTAAATTACTGGTGCGTGGTACAGAATGTAACCTCTTGGTTATATTCTGCAGTAAAAGGAATGGTCTAGAGAGGGTTTTATGCAAATTAGTAGTGCTCTGTGTTGGAAGCCTAATTGTACTTTTTATTGTTGGACAAGTCAATACTGCTTTAATACACATTTTATAAGCTTCTTGCTAAAATTGTATATGAAAGGGATTAGTTCCCATAGATGAAAGGAATAATCTTAACAATGAGGCCACGTAAGCAGAATGGTTGAAGTACTGATAAAGGATTTGTTAGCTCCAACATAGAATAAGTCTTATTAGTCTTATTAGTCACCACTATATGACCCACTGCAGTTCATTGTACAATTCACATACACCCAGTGAGGGAATGAACAACAGTTACATAATTGTATTCTGGCCAGTTACAATAAATAGAAATGTGTGAAGTACCTTGCTGTAAACTGGGAATGACATACATTCATTTTTCTTTAGTTAGTCTTGAATGGGGAAAGCAGAAGAAAAGTAATTTGAAAAATGAGCTGTTTTATAAAAACTACTAGGTAGCACATCATGAAGGAGGCTGGAAAAGAAGGTCAAGGTTCAGGTTTGGCTTGCTGTCTCACTTGATCTAAATCTTCCCACATGCTCAACAGTACTCATTATCACAAATAATAAAATTCAGATGTTGAGGAACATGAGTTCAGTTCATCAGAGGAAAATCTGAAGAAAATTATCTTCAAAATGAAGGTTTCAAGTTAGAAAAAAATGTCATTCGCAGTGCATTTTTTCTAGGGCAATCCTTGTTTTTAAGTGAAAAGCAATAAGAAGACTGCTTAGGGTTGTGTTTGTTGTTTGTGGGGAGGGTGTTTTTTCCTATAGTTGTGACAACAGTGGTGACAGAGATAGTGAGGAAAAAATGGAAACATATGAGCCAACTTTAACTAAAAGTTTCCATGAAAAAGAAAGCCAGTACAATAAAGTAGAAAAATAGAGAGGTTAGAAAGTCATACTTAAAAGATTTCTTGGTATACTCCAAGCTTTAAAGAATTCATCAAAATATATATGAATGACTGAAGTATGGCTGCATAAAAAATAAAGCCCAGAGCAAAGTGCAACTGCAAAACTGATAAGGTCTGTATGGCTTTCAGTTAGAGATTCGTTTTTTTGCCACCATACGATGGATCCTGCCATAGTATATGGGAGAGTTAACAGACTCTTAATCCTCATCCTTTCCAGGTTTTAAAAATGGTTACATTATATTAACTCCAGGCTATATACATGGGTCTATCTCTGCAATGTTTTTATTAGTTTCTACTCTTCCCTCTATAACCACTTGCTGGAGAAAGTATTAGCTGCCCATACCTAGAATATTTTTTTTTGAGCTTTTCCTAACTGACTCTTTCCAGTACAGTACTATGCATACTGTGAATGTCAGATATATATTTCACACTTCAGTCTGTGTGGCTACATCTTTTTAGACCAGAAGAGTATCTGTGCTATTTCCAAGGATACTCTTATTCAGTATTTGCTGATTAATAGGTATGCCTGCACACTTGGTCTTTCTTTGTCTTCAGGAAGGAGAATAGCCTCAAATTGCTTATTAGTTTGCCTTGCCTAAAGAGGTTCCTTAACTATTTTTTTTTTAATTATTTTATTTTCTTTTAAGAATTCATACTTTATTTGGCTTGTTTTAACTCTTGGTCTTGAAGTCCAAACTACATTTTTTTCTGAGCCTGAACAGACTCACACTCACATGGTCCCAGTGCTGCTGAAAATGGAAGGCATGCTGCATTTTTTTGTGATAACACTTGTAGTTCAAAACCCAAGTGAAGTATTTCAGAGGAACAATTGAAGTATGTTGTGCAATATGAGTTTTTGGCAAACCAGAGGATAAGGTGGTAACAAACTGTTGAAGAAACAGAAGATATTCCACTCTTTTTAACAATATACATAAGGCAGTCAGCAAAGCAGATATTTATGGAATTCAAAGGGAGGAGGACAAAGGGGAAGATCGTCAGAGTTTGCTTAAGCCCTGTGCCCCTTCCTCATAGTGCAATCATTTATTTTATCTACCTTTAGCAGCTGAAGTCAGGAACCCATGTTAGGCAAGTCACCTGGGTTTCTACCACAGTCAATGGAAAGAGTTAGTTCCAGAACTCACTTATTCCATTCTAGGACATATTAAAAATGGGATTAATTATTGTCTGGAGGTGTCTATTTCTCTCTCTCCATTGATTAGAGAGGAAGCCTAGGTGATTAGCTTAAACTGCTAAGTTGTTGACAACTATTAGCTGAGATGAATTCCCACTCTTGAGTTTGGATATTGCAGACTTCATCTTGTCAGCTATTTAATTTATTTCTTCCATTTTTTCCATTCCTCTTCTCATTCATCAGTCAATTCTACTCAACTAATGGTCACATTGTACCCTCTCCTTTTTGCTGAATTGGTTTCAATGTATTGACACATAAAATATTTTACACTCAATTTCCCTGATCTGATATGTAGAAGAGGGCTGGGGTATTTTCTAGATTAAGTTTGAGTTGCCTAGGAGTTACAGAGTGGATCTGAAGATCTAGGTTCATTTTCTTGTTTACATAAGGAGGTGAATTATTAAAAGACAAGTTGTTAAACTCTTCTAGTTTACAGATGCCTGAACAAATCACTTTAGCGGAGAAATAGACACATCAAGGAAGAAATTTGGATTACAGAGAGGACCATGATTTCTCCTTCTCCATTGTTCTCCAAGTTCCATTTTTAAAAGGCTTTATATTAATAATATGATTTATTTATTTATTTGGGGGGGGGGGGGGGCGGGGATGACAGACTTGGAAGAGCTACATATAATTTTTTCTTTGTTTTTCATGCTGTAGGGCAAGACTTCCTTGAAATGTGTTTGCTATGTGCTTTTTGGCATGATTCATTCAGCTGAGTTGCTGAGGGTGTTCAGAATTTATTGTACATTGATTTGAAAATATTTACAAGGAAAGTAATACAAAATAAAGCGGGGGTTCAAAACAGTTGTTTGTTCATTGAAACAATGTTAATAGCACATTGAAAATTATATTTGAAAAGGCTGAAATTACTAAATACTGTATCCTTATTTGAGCATTTTAAAGCATGCTAAATTTTGTGCATTTTGAAATAGTCTCCAAAAGTTCCTCAACAGCTTTTAACTCATCTAGTTGTTAGTCTCCAGTGTTCAACATTTCATTTGCCTAATTGCAGTTTTTTTATAGATACAGGATATTTGTAACAAGTTTATTATTTATTCCTGATCTGACTAGATGTAATAAGAAAGTCTTTTAATTATCTTTCTTTTTTGAATAAGAAATGTTTTATATTGTTTTGCTTTGCTTTCTCCTCGTTCTCACAACAATGCTTGCTTAAAACTTGCGTATTCAAAAGGGGTTGCATCTAAAAGTGGCTTCTTTTCATGATCATAGATAAAACTTTATAGGAAGAAGTGACTACATTTGTCTTGATATTCTTCATCTTGTGAATGCATGAAACTTACCAAATATCAGGCAGATTTGGGAAGAAGAAGCCTCACATTACAGAGTACACTACTGATGATGTGACAGAGAAACAGCAAGGTAGCTACCAGTTTCCTTCAATCTTGTGATGTCTGTATCCACCACAATCTCCAGGGATTATGATGTGAGATCTTCCTTTGGTCCTCCTCTCTTACATAGTTTAAAATATCTGGCTTTGATGGCTTTGCCTTTAGTGAAAGGTCAGTGATTCTGCCCTTGTTTGACATAATTTATGGTGTAGTTGATTAGAATTACACTTAAATAGCCCATGTTTCTAAGATCTGTAGTTTAAGAGCTACCTCCTGCAGAGTTTTTGAGATCTTAAGAAGGTAGCTTCTTCAAGCACTGTTTACAAGTTCCGTTAGCATGCTTGCAATGTCTATAATCTGTAGAAGAAAGACTCCCTCCTGTGGAACTAATAAAATCCACAGTAGAAATGCTGTGGATTTCCCAAATCCTCATTTGCCCGTTAGAATGTAATAAGATTGCAGCCATCTTTAGGTATGAAGCTATTAAGTTCCATCACATGTGTTCTAGGTCTACAAACATGGGCCCGTGGTAACTTTAATGACATCAGAAGCAATACCTAAAACCTCCAAATTTGATCCTGTCTGCTTAATACACATACCAAGTACTATCTTTAAATTCCCTGAGTACTCTAAGCAGAAAAAAACAGGAGTATTCCTGAAACAATATTTTTTTAAGTAACCACTGCTGAAAGAACTCTACCATTAACTTAAGAAATAAATGTTTAGATTTCTTTACATCAGTAAAATGTATTGAAGTTATTATGAACATAGTACAATAGTTCCCATAGTTCCCACCATGGCTATGATTAAAAAATGCTTGCAAGCCCAAATGCTTACGGTATAAAATATTATTAAAATGCCTCATTTATCCCTGTCCCCTCCTCCCCCCCCAACCCCCTTATCCCCCCCCAAAAAAAATCTAGTAGAGCAAAATTTTGTTTGAACATTGATATTCAGAAAATGGGCCTGATTTGCCAAAATTTGAAAGAGGTTACTGGTGACATTTATAAAATTATTATTATTATTTATAATAAAAGGCAAATAAACCATCATTCAAAGGTAGCCATTTCTGTAACATAACATTTCTTGTTTATTTCTCATGTGAAAAGAGTTTAGATTTTAGATTATGGTGGTATAAACTGTGGATGACAGAACAATAACATAGATCCCTTTCTTTAAGGGTAACATAAATAAAATTACTGTATCTTCTGGTATGTGTATAATTCATTACTAGCTATTGTAGCTTCCAATGCCATTTTAGATTCAGAATCACAGATATCTTCATGCATAAAATGTATCAATTTACAAATGAAAAAAAAAAATAAATCCACCATATAGCTGAGGCTTCTTTCAGTGCTATCCTTCCAAACGAGCTGCTTAGTTAATATAAGAAGCTTGTGCGAGTTTCATTGACATGTTTTAAAACAAGTTAATCAAAGAATAATGGATAGGATGTCTTCATCTGACAACATCTGTTGATCTGAAACATGAGAATAGCCAGTGTGACAGTGAAGGTGTTCTCTACTTTTCTTTCTTTTTTTTTTCCCAAGCTGAAAAAAATGGGGCATAGAGCTGTACAACCCATAACAATGTGCATGTCTTTATATGATGTTGTTCACGAGAGACTTGTCAATAGACTGAGCCATATTGGTTCTGGCAGTCTTTCTATTGGGACAATATTTGCCTTGAAGTACTATCTTTTCTCTTTTTCAATGTCAGCCTGAAGGCTCTTAGACAGCATATGTTCATTTCATGTCTTAGAGATATTGCTTCTGGTATTGTAAATGCATTACCACATTGAGCTTTTTTGTAAAACAGATGGTACATATTAAGGTCTCAGTTTCTTAGACAATTTCTGCAACAATTGTACTGCATTCTTCACATTGACAAAAACATCATCAGCACCATGCAGTGAGGCACTAGATTATGTCAGAATGGTAAATGAATGCCCGCATCAGAAAGAGTTATGAAGGTGAATCAGCTCCCTTAGAGAAATGAAGGGTGTTGGTTATATTTGGTAGATATTCAGTTAAAAGTTAATGTCCTCATCCTGCAAAGCAATTTGTTTGGGTGGAACTTAGCTTGCAAGGAGCATTGCTGATATTCAAGAATCACATTTGGAATAGATGTTGTCTTTTGTAAGCCTGGGTCCTTTGACACATTGGAGAATATAAATATTTGGGTGAGCACAGGAATCTAACCATAAATTGGTCACTGAGGGATAATGAGAATGACAGTGAAGCAGAGGTTCATAGGCCAGCAGACTATAGTATAGAACTGGGCCAAATTAGAAGACCATCTAGGACAGGCTGTCAAAAATCTGTGCGCAGTGAAGATGCAATGAACAAGGAAATTATTCACACTCTCCTGGAGAGAGTGTGGAAGGTACTCTTTGCAACACAAAGGTGCCTTTAGGCAGAACTAGAGATTGGCCAACTGTGATTGTGGTAGAAAAGGCACAAGGAATGGTACACTGGCATCAGTAGCCTACTTCGGGGTTATTTTGCCTTTATCTTCCATTGCAGTATCAGTCCTTTTAAGACAACACTATCTCAGTGACTTAAATGTAAACTGTATTTCTATGTCTTCATTTCAAGTGCCATGTTAAACATGGAAGAGGTCAAAGTGAAACTTTGAGCCTCACACTCAGGTTTCATATGAAGGTGATCTGCTCACATGATGAAGAAATATCCCTATTCTTTATGAGGTAAGAGATGGATAAAGTAGTCTTGCATTTTCATTTATCATTTAAATTGTTATTTTTATCAAAGAACATTGGACAAAAAAAAAAAAAAGGAGGAAGAAAAGCAATATTTGAGCAGTGTAGATGGTGCGTAGCAGGAAGCAACATACACATGGGTTTAGCTTTGGGTAGAATTCAAGAAAGGAAAGTCTGCTGGAAGAAGAGGCAGGCAACTCAAGAAGAGTACAAGGCTTTTGCAAGAACATGTATGGGGAAAATTATAAAGGCCAAAATTCAACTAGAACTCAATCTGGCCAGTGTCATTAAAGACAATAAAAAGAGTTGTTATAAATATTTTAACAGTAAAAGAAGAGCTAGGGAGGATGGCAACCCATTACTGGATGAAGGAGGGAACCTGGTGGCCAAGGACAAGGAAAAGGCTGAGCTGCTGAATGACTACTTTGCCTCAGTATTTGTCAGTGGCACTAGTTGCTCCCTAAGGGTTCAGCTCCTGCAACTGGAAGCCCTGGTGATGGGGAGCAGAAAGAAGCCCCCACAATCCAAGAGGAAATGATTTATGACCTATTGTGCAACTTAGGTGTGCACAAGTCTATAGGACTGGATGGGATCCATCCAAGGGTACTTAAGGAGCTGGCAGAAGTGATCACCAAGCCACTGACCATTATTTTTCAGCAGCCCTGTGTAACTGGGGAGGTCCCAGTTGACAGCAGGCTGGCAAATGTGGCACCCATCTACAAGAAGGGCTGAAAGGACGGTTCGGGGAGCTACAGGCCTGTCGGTCTGACCTTAGTGCCAGAGAAATTTATGAGACACATCATCCTGAGTCCGATTATGCACCACATACAAGATAACCAGGTGATCAGGCTCAGTCAGGATAGGTTTATGAAAGGCAGATCCTGTCTGACTAATCTGATCTCCTACATGACTCACCTAGGGGATGCAGGTAGGGCCATGGACATTGTCTAACAGAATCTGGTAAATCCTTTGACACTGACTCCCACAGCATTCTCCTTCAGAATCTCATGGCACAATGCTTGGATAAGTGTGCTCTGCACTAGATAAAAAAATGGTTGGATGTCTAGGCCCAAAGGGTGGTGGTGAATGGAGTTAAATTTGGCTGTTCATCAGTCACTAGTGGTGTCCCCCAGGGTTCAGTACTGGGACCTGTCTTCTTTAATATCTTTATTAATAATCTGGATGAGGGGATTGTGTGCACCATCAGTACATTTACAGATGACGGCAAGCTTGGTGCCTATCTTCATCTGCTAGACAGTAGAGAAGCTTTACAGTGGGATCTGGACAGGTTAGGCCAATGGGATGTTAATTGTATGAAGTTCAACAAGGGTAAGTGCCAGGTCCTGCACCTGGTCACAACAACCCTATGATAAGCTACAGACATGGGGATGTGTGGTTGGAAAGCTTCAGCTTGGAGAGGGACCTGGGGACACTGGTTGATAGCCAACTGAATATGAGTCAGCAGTGTGCCCATATGGCCAAGCAGGTCAATGGCATCCTGGCTTGTATTAGAAATATAGTAGCCAGCAGGAACAGGGAGGTGATCATCCCCATGTACTCAGCTCTGGTGAGGCTACACCACAAGTATTATGTTCAGTCATGGGCCCCTCACTATAGGAAGGATATTAAGGTGCTGAAGCATGTCCAGAGAAGGGCAACAAGTCTCGTGAAGGGCCTTGAGCACACAACATATGAGGAGTGTCTGAGGGAGCTAGGGTTGTTCAGTCTAGAGAAGAGAAGGCTGAGGGGAGACCTTATTGGTCTCTACATGAAGAGAAGTTGGAAAGAGAAGGGGGACAGCCTCTCTGCTTGGTGGCAAGAGATAGGACTAGGGGGAGTGGTTACAAGCTTTGCCGGGGGGGTTTAGGCTGGATATTAGGAAATACTTCTTCATGGAAAGGGTTATCAAACACTGGAATGATCTGGAGGTGTTTAAGCAGTGTGTGTGTGTCTGGTGCTTAGGGGCATAGTTTAGTGTTGACCCTTCAGTGCTAGATTGAAGGTTGGACTGGATGATCTTGGGGGTCTCTTCCAACCTTTTTTTTTTCTTTTTCCTGTGATTAAAGAATAGCTCAGTGCATAAACCCCCTTATATTTCTAAGATGCCAGAAATATGTGATTGTATGCATAGTGTTGGACTTAGGCATAATCCACTTTTGCAGAAATAAGAACTTGTGCTTTCTGTGTTGGTGGGAACAGCTGAGCCCAGAAGAGGAGTGAGGAAAATGGATGACATTTTGCCTCTTCTTTTCCTTGAGGTTCCTTTCTACCTAAATAGGTAGGGCCAAATTCTTGGCCTATTCCATGTATTACCAGGCTGAATGACTTTTTCAATTCAGCATCAAAGACATTTGGAAGCTATTAGTTATTCTTGTGGTTCAAACTGAAATAGCTTTGAATTGCCTGATTTTAAAAGAAGGTGAGTGTCAAATTTATGACAAAAGTATCTTACACCACCAAGTATTCTGAGGACTTTTGGTTAGTCTGTTCTTTGAACACTAATCAAATATCTTCTCCACAGACTTAAAACACATCTTTAAATTCTTCTGAATGTTATCTGACTGAAGATTATAAATACAAAGAAAGCCTGAAACAGGAGCCCTCATGCTTCCCAGTAATTACATTGGGATCTAGGTAGCAGCATTAAGCTCTAGGGAGAAGTTCTAAAAGACAGCATATCTTTTTGCAAAGTGATACACACTCCAACAAACTGCTGAACAAATAAAAATATTTAGATAGCTTATAAAGAGTGTTATTTACACAAAACATAATCTGCTGAGCACAGAAAACAAAATTGAGGCACACATCTACCTTATCCTGTAGTCAAAGTTGAGCTATCTTGCAGATTTCTATGTTTAATGTAGGGTTTGCAAGCAATTTGAGTTTATTAGGACAGATGACTATCCCTGAATGTATTGTGTTCCAAATTAACGATGGCACCTTATTTTTCTAGTTCTTATGCCCATTAGGGAAATGTATAATTAAATCTAAAGATGTAGATGGCTTGAGATATTCATGTTTATGATCAACTTTAACAAACAGGAAGAAATGTCCATTTCATATAAAAAGCTGCTGAATTGGAATGTCTATTTATTTCTTTTTATCCTCATTGATTCACTCTGCTATTCTAGTTTCATAGATCCTGAGGTAAAGCTATATAGCAGACTTAATATTCAGCAAGAAGGGCAATGTACATATATTGTTGAGATGAAAAACAATAATTAATTTTTCTAATGATTCCCTGACTTAAAAATGCATGCAGATAAGTAATAGAAAGAAACACCTCTGATGTCTGTAGAAGTTTCACAAACAGCAATTTAAGGTCTGTGTTCAATGGTTAGATTAACAAGCAAGCCACACTGGCATATTTCCACTTTTCACAAATTAAAGACATGTTAATGCTGATAAATGCTTGGCCATTCAGCAATTCAGTGAATGTGCTGTGCTAATATTTTCTGACAATACCATGTGAAGTTTATTTTTCTTTCATTGTGCTTCAGATAAAGATGGGCATGAGGTGAATTCTTGTGAAAAGAAAACAAAATACATTTTTTTTGGAAACCAAAAGGAATTCCTCACATATCACTTGGCCCTATGAGCAGAAGGTGTGAAGGAAAGGGCTGAAGTGCTAGAGACATCAAATGCTTTAAAAGCCAGCACTTGAGTGTTTAAAAAATAGGCTGTCAGCTGAAATGTGAGAGAGAGAAGGAGAGGCTCAAAGGTGTTTAAAAGGGCTGCTGGTGAGACTTGTATCAGGAGCAGTAAAAGTGAGAAATTCATTGCTGCTGGTGATGGAAGGGGCAGTATCAGAGATGATTGAGGCACTGAAGGTGCTGGCACTGGAGCTGCAAATGGTGACACTGGTGGTTGTGGGAGGGGTGGAGGTGACAGCTTTGTTAGCAGCCTTGTATATGATGAAGTGAATGCTTCCCTCAGAGTGTACCCTTCACCTTTACGTTAAGAAAACACTTGGTAAGCTATTTAAAGGGATTGGGGGGATTTTAGTCTTCCTTTGCCATAGGGGTGGCTGATGACATCAGATATGGCAGTTCTCTCTTGAACTGCATTACAAAGCAAATAGGAAACGGATTTTCACTGATGTTTTAATATTTGTAACTTTCCCAGGAGCCAGCCCCTTATTCTGTTTATGATGGAACTTTGTCAGAAAAGAAAGAATCTCTTAATTAGATGCACCTTCAGGAAAGAAAAAGTAAAATATGAGTTTTGAGTCAGATATTGGATACAGTATATATGATCTGGATTCTTCTCAATGTCGCTGTCATCATTTTCCTTCTTTTTTCTTTATACTCTGAATAAGCACTGGCAGCTTTCTAAACATCTGCCAGTCTTGCTGTTTACTGAGATTTTCTACTGTCTAGGTTTAGGTAAAATTGTATCTGCATAGCAACAGGACTTAGGAAAGTGCAAACTACTTACCTTAACTATTCTCTTCACAGACACTCTTCAGGTTGTGAATTAGTTCAGTATTAATTCAAAACCGGCAGTGCTCAGATAAAGAAGTGTACCTCAAGAAATCTTTCCCTTTCCAAAATCTACAACAAAGCAAAGGGAAAGAATCTGGTTTCTAGAGTTCTAATTTTGTCTTTTTCACTTCTGTATAATTATTATAGAATAGCATTACAATGCTATACTCAGATGTACTAATAAACACCTAAACTCTACAGAAGTTTTCTGTAGTGCCAGAGGTTTGCTCCCACTTCTGAAATCCTACAATTAATTTCAGAATTTATTTTCCTCAATTTTTCTGCTTTGGTAACATCAGGGGATATTAAGGATTATTATGTTTAGTCATTAATAAGTTGTTTCTTTTACTATACCACAAAATGTTTTTGAAAAATGAGACTATGTGCTATGAGTGCTATGTCTTCAGGACAAAGAACACTTCAAAAGCTAAATCCCAGAGCTAGAGTTTTAGGGATAAATGTTGGTAATGTATTTGCAACAGTGTTGAAGTAGAATACCAGTCCATTTATTGACAATTTTATTCTTTTTAATGTACAGAACTTTGTGTGCTTTTGCTATAATTTTAAACATGTCTTTGAACAAAGAAAGAACAAAGGAAAAACTAGGTAGCAAACCTATAAATGTTTTTTTTTAACAGGCTTTCCTACTTTTATTGCTGTCCATCTTGTAAGTAAATAAACAAAATGTGTTAATATGCTTTATATCTTAAAACACAGATGTGAGGAGTTTCCCCTGAGATTTTCTTTCAGACAGCTTCTCTGTTTCTCTAAGCAGCACTCCAGCATATACATGTGTGTGACAGCGGAATTTTGAGAGCCGCAGTGAATGGCCCCATTTCAGATGCTTGTTCGCAAACAAAAGTCTGGAGATATTTATAGTAGTAGCATTCCAGTCTCTGGGTAACTAGTTGATGAGTCTCGTCAGCTTCTGGCCAAATAGTAAATGTTAAGATTGCTTCCAATGGGGAGCAGGTATTCATAGCAGACACATGTTTTGGTCTTATTTCAGTCCTCTACAGAGTCCAAAGAGCTGGTTTTAATACTTGTATGAATTTATAACTTTTCTGCTTGGACTTTGAACTGACTCAGCACTCAAAGCCAAGAGAACATGGAATCAGCAAGGCATCTCATTTTCAATTAAAGCTTTGTTTGTTTTACATTTATTAACCCAGCCACTGAGCACTCCAAATACTGAATTTTCTGAGTTCTTGTAACAGGATTTATCTTGCTGGCTCCCCAGAAGTATATACATAAAAAGTATATTTAGACTACTTATACTTTTTATCCCACTGCTCTTATCTTTTTTACTTTCTTTTTTTTTTCCCCCTTTTTGATCAGTGTTATAATATATAGAATACAGGTTACAAATGACCATTTTTGAAACAAAATGTAGGCTGATATTTGAGAACATTGTGTCCACTCATGTCAGAAATTTGAGTGTGTGGAGAGTGTGTCTACCAAAATTTACCCGATTACTCAAAGTTTCTGGAGTGCATACCAATTCTCTAGGCTGAAATTACAGATACCAAGTTTGGCTGAGTTTGTCTACAGTGCACACTTTTTCCTTTACAGCCCATGTGGGTCATACAGCACTGTAAATCACACCAACATTACAGCAGCCAGGGCTGCAACTTAAGGAGCAGTGCTGCTTTTTGAACTCTTTCCTCTGGTTAAAAAAAAATCACAAAAGCAAACCAGAGCAGCAGCATGAGAGATGGGTTTTCTCATTATGGCTGCCTTTGGCAGGGGGGTTTATGAGGGAGGTTTTATAGGTCCATTTCTTGATACAATAGAGTGGGTTCCTCAAAGAAGACAGGCAAAGAAAAAGGTTCTTTCTGCAGCCTTTCTGATTTCTATTTTTAAAAAGGTTTTATGAACACCAGTCTCTTGCAGCTAACCTTTTTCTACCTCTGAGGTGGCCTCTGCTCTACCTGGTTACAGATGGAGCCCATACTCACCAGGTACCTTACCGACACTTATGGCAAAACTGCTGACACAGCAATTCATTCCAGCTACCAAAATCACAGCTGTCCTCTCTTTTCTCACCCCATTTCATGTGGTGGATAGAATGAAAACTGTGGAAAGTGAAGGGCGGCGGGGGGGGTGGGGGTGGGGATAGTGGGATGGTGGGGGGGGTGGGGGTGTTGTGCTGGAGAAAAAATCAACAACAACAAAAAAAGGGCAAGACAGAAAACAATGTTTGAGTCCAGAAATTCTAAGGACAAGGGTTGATGGATATTTGATGTTGTCTGTCGTTTTGAATTTGATGCCTTCTGGGAAACACAGGGAGGAGCATATGTAAGTCAATGTACCAGAAAGCTGGTTGGCAAAAAAAGAGAGATGTGTGATTAAGTATGTTTCTTGCTTCATGATTTTTGTAACATTGGGATCTGCAATATTTCCATTCTTTGCTGACTGACTTTTTGATCACCTCTTGCTGAATTCAGAAGAAATAACCAGTGACACCCAAGGCATTAGGACAATTAACAGTGAATAACTATATTCTACTTTATACAAACTTCTCATGCTGCCTCCAAACCCTCCTTTTTGCCTGCCTGATGGCATCCCCTCTCGTGCCTGATTGCTGCTTCTCATCTGTTCCTTCAGACCCCTACATGTTGCAGTGCCTTGTTTTGCTCAGAAAAACTTATTATGATGAATATCAATGTCATGCAGCCAATTCAAAACAATTCTGAGCAAACTACCTAAAAATCCTCATGTAAATATTGTATAAGTTATTCATGAACAGATCCCTGAGGCCCACATCCTCCCTTTGCATGTAAAAAAAAAATTACACAGCATGTTTGGGGAGTGGAGGAAGTACAGAGGAGGAGGTTCATCTGAGAAGATCTGCAGCTTTTAAGCTGTTTCTAAGCCATCACATGGGCCCTTTGGCAGAAAGGCCAGTGTCATACTGTGATGGCTGGGGGTGTTGCCAACAGCTCTCATAGAAGTCTTAGAAACAACACAGCTCCTGCCTGCAAATCTTTGCCCATGTAGGTCTGAAGTATCAACTAAGCAGCAGTTTGTCACAGCTGGTTTACAGAGTATTTCCAGATTCTCTTCAGTGTGGTAGAGTGTCTGACCAATTTCAAAAAGTGTAGCTCCTTGGGAGTAGTATAATACCCTGCACCAGGTTTCTCAGCAGTTTCTGAGAATTTATTTTTTGACCCACTTGTATTCAGGAATGCAAGTCTCTGCCTATCCTCTGTACAGACTTCAGCTCTGCCTTTATCCATGCTTTATCTAGTGTCATTTCGGTCCTGAACAGTCCCACAGGAAACTGGAAGGTTACTGAACACAAAGGAAAAGAGGCTAACTACAGGTGACCTGGAGGGAGTAAAGTACACGTGCAACTGAAGGGCTATGGTGAAACAGCTGGCAGAGTTAAGGGAGTTTTGCACTTAAACTCTAAAGGTTTCTATTAAAATTAAAAATCATACATAGAGGAATTTAAACAAACAGACCCACCTAGCTCATTATAGTGTGCACATATTTATTTTTATCTTATTATTATTCAATTGCAGGAGAGATGAAGTTGAGATTGGAAGGTAGATCTGATTCAGAAGTCATTCAAGTAGGACCTGCAGCTTCAAATGTACCTTTGAAAGAAAACTTTAAAGTTTTCCATTGTAATATCCAGTCTATACCCTAAAAGCTGGAAGAAAAAAGAAGAAAAAAATAGTAAATAGCAGCAGTAAGCATAGCATTTTAAAAATATATTGCACTACCTACCAGGGCAAATTTCAAAGTATCATTAGTGAAAATAGAAGCATATAAGCACCAGTGATTACTGAATTTTTAGTCTTATTTAGAACATTAAAACTTTCAACTTTGAAAACATCTTCAGCAATTCTTTTTCATATAATTCATAATTATATTTGAAATGATATGTATATTGCAATCTATTGTCACATCATTTTATCATTCTTTCTGATAGGAAAAAAACCCATGCTATTCAGCTTTTGAAAGCCTGTAGGCCACTTCATCAATAAGCCACAGTAGTTGTGAAGTGACTTCCTGACATGACCCTCCTACACTCTCAAATCAATCTCAGGTGGCCAGGTCACCTTGATAGTGGCTCTGTATGACAGTATTTGGTGCCAGGTTTCCGTATCAGCTGCTTTCCTAAAACACAGAAAAGTATTGTTGAGGCTTTGGTCCATTTGCTCAGCTTCAGCTTCATGCAGGTATCTGAATGTAGGCTCTGCACTCAACTCCAAGGGAATAATGGTAACTTTGAAAGTTACCATGAATGTGTGTTAATATGATAAAAGATAATTTCCCCTCACTTATGAGGGTCCTGTTAGTTCTGCTGAATTCCACTTTGCAGTTGGAAAGGTGCTATTGGGATTCCTTGTCCCTTGGCAAGACTGTATCAATAAATGAATAAAACAGGGTTCAAGATCAGAGTCTCAATCAGGCGTATTGCTGATTTCATGCTGGATGGCAGAAAGCCAAAGGGAGCTAGCAAAAATCTGTCTATGGCCATTGCTGTGGATTTAGTCATACCTCAGCCTGCAATCTGTAGCATGACTTTTTCCCCTGTAGTATTCCCAACACAGGTCAAGTAACACTTTGTCCTTCCCTGAACTGTGCTCTCTTGGTAGTCATCACTAAATAGCGCATGAGACAATTGCATGTCCAATTCCTCTGGTGGAAAAAGATGGGAATAGAAGACAGCTTTATGCAGATCCATACCCAAGCCCTGAAGGAAACCTGAGCAACTTTGACTGGAGGAAATGGGAAAGTGTTCAAACAATACTTCTAAATTCCTAGACATTTTAATGTGTTTTCCCTCGATAGCCATCGATCTGGTTTCTCACAATGTTTGTCAGCTTCATGTAGGTAAATTCACAGGTATTGGAGAAAATCCTTCTTGGTTTGGAGTCATTGTGCAATTTTGGAAGCTGTTTACTAGTCTGGTTAGTCTAGACTTCTAGCATGCATCCAAATGTAACAGCAGTCTTAGCTAGGTTTTCCATCATCCCAGGTGAACCAAACTGCAGTAAACACCATTGGCTAAGCCATTCTTTTGCAGGAAAGTTGCTAAGGAGAACAGCTGCTGTGAGGCAAAGGAAAATGGCCACCAACTGCACTCAGACCAAATAGTTTCATAGGAAACATGGTACATTCTGTTACACCTTAGAAAAATTAAAATTGCACAACCATGGTGTCACATAACTGTTTGTGGCAGTTTAGGCTGGGTGCCTCCTGTTACTGCCACATAAGTTACACCTCCAGTGTCCCGAGTGTCCAACCCTATAGGTGGACACAGTGTATTTGTACCCATAAATCCTGTGCCCTATAAATCCATCTGCAAAGTCATTCTCTTCCTCTTTCTTCCTTCTCTGCTCCCATGGGAGATGCTCCCTTTCAGGTGATGGTGGGGGAGTATCTGAAGGCCTCTTAGGCCTGTTTAGGCCTAATGCCAGGAGGAGGAGGAAGGGGGTGTCTCAGACCTGGCCAGTCTGAAACTAGCCTAGCAGTGGTGGGGTAAGAAAGAGCCCTGGGGGTTCCCTTCTCCCTCAGGTAGGGAGGGGGGACTCTGGGTGCACTGTAAGGGACTCAGTACACTTTGGGATTCTTTGCCACCATGCTGTGTAGTTTCTGTAAAACACTAGTTGCTTTTCCATTTAAACTTTCCATCACATTGCAATCCATTTGTGTGAGTGTCATTCCTTTGTCTCTCCCATGGCAATAGAGGATCTGTCCAATCTCAAACCCGGTTTGAGGTTAAGCAGGCTGCTGATACTCTACAGAGATTGTTTCTGACTGTGTGGATATTTTAGAACAGAACAGAACAGAACAGAACAGAACAGAACAGAACAGAACAGAACAGAACAGAATAGAATAGAATAGAATAGAATAGAATAGAATAGAATAGAATAGAATAGAATAGAATAGAATAGAATAGACCATGTTGGAAAAGACCTTCGAGATCATCAAGTCCAGCCTATCACCCAACACCATCTAATCAACTAAACCATATCACCAAGTGCCTCATCCAGTCTCCTCTTAAACACCTCCAGTAGTTCCTTTTAACTGAATAGTATCATAATATTTACCAGCATTGTGGTATTTCCTTCAGTCTCAAGATGGTGAAAATCAAATTATGTTGGCCATCACTACCCAGTGTGTCTCCAAATAATAAATACAAATAAGATGTTCCTGAGAGTGATTTAGAGTAGGAAACTAAATTGAGATGCTCAGATTTATTCTTAGTAGAGCTTATCTACCAGCTCTGAGTACAGAGTAATCTATGGAGGTTAGCCATTGTAAAACAAGCTCAGCTTTCATGCATTCTCTTGCTTCCAGATTGTAATTTTGGAATAATGATGATCAAAGGGAAGAACAGAAATGGTATTCAGTGAAGAGAGTTAACAAAAGTGCAAACTGGACAAACACGATGTGATACCAGATTCTGAGTATGGTTTCATTGTTAGGTCGTAAATATCTCTTCTGCCCCTTTGAATGTAGAGGTGTATAACAAATGCAAAAGAACAGATTATATTTTAGAGTCAGTTTGTACATGTGTAAAGCATACATTCTACAAGATACAAGGCACACAAAGATGTCCAGAATGCTGAAGGAGTTGAGATTATTTTATGACATGCCTCACTCATTTTCTTCCCCCACATTGCTCATAACAGATATTCATGGTCACTGAAAACTTATTTCAAGGACTGACAAATCACACAATGTTAAGGGTTGGAAGTGACCTCAAAAAAATAATCTTATTCCTTTCTGTATGTTTAATATTCTTTGGGGGTTTCTGATTGTTTGTGAGTTGTTTTTTCTCTTTATCATAAAAATACTTGTCTTTTCCTTTGGAAAAATGTGATGGTAGGTTGCCTGGTTGGTAGGAAGATAAGATGTCCAGTGAACTGCTGTTTCACCATATAAAAATGGAGTATTATTTTCTTATACTGGCCAGACAAAGTGATTTTCTTATGGACAGGGCACTTTTTAGACTGACCCATCATGCATATGGACAGAACTTTTATAGATGCATTAAGCTAACTCACATTTAATGCACAGCATTCAGTCTGCACTTTTTTTTTGGTAGTCTATTCACACAAGCCTTTTTCTATAATACTTTTACATAATTTGATATAATTTGATGTGACTAACAATGACTAATAATTGTAGAGGTAAAATAAAGCCCTAAAGAAAAGAACTTCCATAGGTGAAGGTCAGGATCCCACATCCAGCTGTGTTGGCCAAATTGATATTAGTTTAATAATCTGTAAACTGTGCTAGAAAAATGTAATTGTCCTACATTACAAGGGTACTCCTTTAACTGCACAGTTTATTGAAATGTATAATCTAAATAATTGAGTACCTATGCATACAATAGAACATTGCTTCATATGCAAACACTATTTAATAGGTGGTTATATCCAAATAGATGGATAAAAAAGATGCCTGAATATAATTGGTTTGCTTTTGATTGTTCCACAGATACAAATTTATTTAAACAATAAGTGTAGACAAGGTAGGATTTATTGTCAGACAAAATTCAGTTTGGTAAAGTGAAGCTGATGGATTTATGAGGCACTTAATGGGACTCTTTTTTTTAAATCTACTTCTCACCTTGCTATTTAATAGTGAGAAAAGGAGTATCTTCTGAGCCAAAATTTATTGCTTTCAAGGGGATACAAAAATCAACCTGTCTATGCCATATAAGTGTGTGTGTGGATACAAATGTCCTTATGATTAAATAGTAGAAATTTAACCAAAGATTTGAGTAAAAGATTATGATAGGGCAACAATATAAGTTAGATGAGTTTCAAAAGCTCTAGGTGCTTAGAACCTTAATTGAAAGTCTTAAACTCTGTAACTGATATTAGATGCAATTGTGGCATTTCTCCAAGAGCTTTCCATTTACAGAAAATTGAAGACAACAGTGCTCTGCATGAACACAGGAAAAAGTCTCTGCCACAAGAAGTATTCAAATGGTATATGAATCTGCACTTAGAATTGGACCTTTAAGCATCCATCTCTGAAGATCATCACTCTGTAAGGCAATTCTGTTCAATATTACTTTACACTTTCCTAGGCAAAGCCATAGGAGAAGCCTTGGACCAGTTAAAATAAGAAGCACTATTTAAAAAGACCACAGTGAAATTTCTCTCCAGTATTTTGCTGTTCCAGAGTTATACTGTGTATGAGCATAGCCATGCAATTACACACATATATACATGTGTATAAGTGTGATATATATGTATATTATAAGTCAGCATAAATTGATATATACACTCAACACACATAACTAATTGACAAGGAAAATAAAGAGCTTTATTTAAGTATAATTTGCTGAGACACTAAACTTCACTGCTGTCAGAAGAGGTTCACTATTAATCCCAAAATGACAGGCCACCATAGTAACAAGAAGTCATCATGAGCCAGACTTAGATTGCCTTCACTATTGCCTAATTTACCCTTTACTAATGTAATGTTTTAGTTCAAGGGAGAATGAGCATTTCAAACTATGTCTCATATAGGATGGTAGATTCTTGTTCCCTAAAGCAAAAGGAGAAAGTAATGCCACTGCCTAATATAGGCACCTATGCTGTATGATTTGAATACAACCTTCAATCACATACAAATAATTTGCATTTATTGCCAGTGTGGTCAAATGTCCAGATGTTGTTCTCTTAGTGATTCTTATTTATCTCCTATTATTTATAATAATATGAAGTCAGTAATAACCTGTCTCAGTAAATCTCCTTTTGACAGTTTTGGTTTCCCTTTTTTTTCCCTTTTATTCCCTTTCTTTTTAATTCAGAAAAGCTGTAGGTTTGCAGGCTTTCTTTAAAAAAAAACCCACCTCTTTCAGCAAATTGAAATAAAGTATTGCCATTGAATGCTGCCAACTTTGTAATAAGATTTAGTAGCTTTCCAGAGAGCTACTTGCAGTTCTAATAATAATTTTCTTTAAGTGTTTCGCTTTAGAAAATGTCTTCATTGTTACTGAAGTTGCCATATGTACATATGGACATTTTTTTATCTGAAAATATTCCTGGGATTTTATTACCATTAATCTTTTCTGAGGGTGTATATAATTTATCTCACAAGCCATCAGAATTCCCAGAGGGTAAATTACTCCAGAGGTCTTTGTGCCCTCATACTGTATCAAATTGACCTGCTTCTTGTTTGCCATTTTTGTGTACTACATTGCTTATTTAACAAGAAACAGAATGATTGTGATTCTGAGAAGGTCCTTTGATAGTAGTTTTGACACTCTGCCTGAATAATGACCCTCATTATGGAGCCCATGACAGGCTCTGAAAGTACTGATTTATGAATATATCACAGGTTCAGCATTAGAGCTCCCCCTACTCACTCCTGATATAGGACTAGATATAGATACAGCCTTTTGAAATACAGTGAAGATGAGATAATTGCATGATTATGACCATTCAAATAACCTCTTTTTCTGATTTAAGAAAGCACTGTCAGTTAATTTTAATAGTCTTCCAAGTTATTAGAAGCCTTTGACAAAATGTTTGTTAGGAAGATCTATTTCATGTAGGGTTGCCAGCCATGTCTTAAAGAACAGTAAGGCAGAAGTTACACATACTGTTTTTCTGCTAGAAATGCTTTACAATAGCAAACACTCATTAACAGCTGATACGATAATAGACTGTTAGAAGCAAGTTTAGCTAAGAGCTACAAGACTGTGTCCTTGCTGAAACAAATTACAAGACACTTTGTAAACACATTTTTGTGAAGATTCTTGTTGATTTATTGTTTCTTCCATAGCAGTTATTTAAATAAATGCAGCTAATTTAGTTCGTTTGCTGCACTGTGTAATTTTGTTCTTTGTGTGATGGGGTTATACGTAAAAGCCTGAAGGAATCACATCCCCATTAATCTTTTTACAAGTGCAATAAATAAATAAAGAGACATGGTTTAATTTTGCTAGTTGGGAGGTTTTAAAAGGCAGTGGTAGCAAACTAATTTCTTCCTGTTCTCACTACTTCAGGTTCTTCTCTTGAAGACATAGTAAATATTCTTACTTAATGAGGTAGTAGTTCTTGATAAGAAAGTATATACATGGACAACTAAATCTAGCCATGACAGGTTGTATTTAAATCTGCACCTAAAAGCGCTTTTTAACCCAAATGTTCATTCTGGAATGTATTTGTTTCCACCGGTCTTGCAACATGCTAGATTTTCCTGATGGAATGTGAAGGCTGCTGCAGTGCTGAGGGCTCTGGTGCTCGCTCAGGACACCACTGTGTCAGTGCAAAGAGCTTCCCTAAGACTGAGTCATTTCCCCCTCAGATGTAAAGCTAGGTATCAACAATCCAGATAGAGTCAGAAAGAGGTGTACTGGGTTTCCCTGACTGAGAAAAAGAGGCAGAAGCCATGCAGCATGGATATGTAGTGTCTTGTGGCGTATTGATTGAAAAAGGTATGACCTGTCCTCCATAACCTCAAACCCTACCAGAGATTCCCTCTACCTATGTAGCATCTGTCAATTTCCTTATAAAGATGCTAAACCAGAACTGCAGGAGAAGAAGTTATTATATAGCGTGCTGAAATGCAAATGCAAAACAGACTAGGACAGCTGAACTTGAATTCTGAGTAAACACTAAAGATGTCAAGATTCACTGTTGATTAATGACATTTGGATGAGTACAAAAACACATGCAGGTACAGGGGCTGACAGGCTTATATGCCTAAAGTGGAAATGGATCAAGCTGCCTGAACCTCAGCTGCCTTAAACTTTGTGTTTTCTAGAAGTGCCAAAAATTGGTTCATTGGAGTAAACAATGTAGGAGTATCAGTATTACCTCATGAAATTGGGTCATCTGTGTTAACAGAAGTGTTATTTCCATCTGTGTGTGGAGTACCTGGTAATCTCCTAGTGAGTTTTATTCTCTCTTCATGTACATGAGTAATTCTGGGAAAGGATACTTTCTTGGAAGGTGGTTTTCATAGATACTTGCTAATTAAATATAATTCACTTCTGATGTCCATGGTCTGTAATTTCTGAAGTTCCAGCATGACTTTGAAAACTGTAATCAAGATCTAGATTTTTTTTATTTCTGATTGCCTCTTTCAAGGCCATCAAAATCACAGATATTTTTTGGTCTGTTTTAGTTCAGTGGCTCAGTATATCATTATCTGTTCGGGATTGTAGAGGAAGTCTAGGGATTAAATATATTGAAATTTGCTAAATTTGCTTGTGTGCATTTCATAAAGCAAGTCAGGGAATATTTTTATTATTTTTTTTTTAAACCTCAAATATCTTTTTCAAAGATAGCAAAGATAATTGTTGACTTTCTTGCTTCCCTGCATGTTAAAGCTTGTACCAGAATATTGTAGTTCTGTAAAAGTATTTCAGAGCATAACAAAACCTTCTAGACTTTAATAACTATACATGACTGATCTGTCCTCTCTGGCAAGGTTAACTGTTTCTCCCAAGGAGTTAAGTGGCATATAAACTATTGTTCACACCATTTGTGCTAACAGCCTAGCATGACCTCAAATACTGTAGTGGTCATACAAGGTATCCTGTACAATACATTTATCAACAAAGGTAAAAGGACCACAGGGGCAGTGCTGACTTTAAGTGTATTAGGGATCTATAAGGATAAATGCCTAACCTCACTCCACAGCAAAAAGTAATTACTGAACCATTGTTTCTATAGTGTTAATATTTTTTCATGGTTATTTAGAAATATAAGCTATTTAGTTCTTAGGTTGACATCTGTACTGCATTATATTTTATACAATGCATCTAGACTAAAGGTTAGAGCAATCACATAACTGTGAGATCATTTTACTTCTACAAGAAATCATCAACAGAAATAAAGCATAGAAAGGGGAACAGACTGAATTCAGTAGTTATTTTTTAATAGATTTAAATTATCTAATTAACAATAGCCCAAGCAGCAGAATTTTAGGGCTGTATTTTAAAACTGCATGCCCCATTTACAGTGTGTATAATCTTGCATACTTATTCACACTTAATTTTTTTTCTCTCCATTACCTCTTGGATGCAACTGACTCCTAGTCCTTGGACTCCCACCCACTACACAAATGAGTGCCCTGCCTGAAAAGAAGGTAAGATCCACTCGAGTAAAGAATGACCACCCTTGTACTTTTTAAGATAAATTAATTCTGGACAGGATAAAAATATTTGTCAAAATTGTCCATTTGTAAATAGCATTCTAGCAGCCTGCCAAAGGATATCCCTGATACAAGTATTTATGATTTGCAGGGTATTTGAAAATGGTAAATAGTCTTGTAGTCTTGAATGATGAATCATTATCAGAACAATTACTGTCACATAGCAGAGATACTTACAAAGGTCATAGTCCCACACTCCTTACTTGAGGAAAATGTTCATTGAAGCAGATTTAAAAGAAGAACCAGGCTAATGGGAGATGGAGTCAAATTACTCTATCCTATTAAGTTTATGGGAAATCAGAGCAAGTGCTCATAGCTAAGGAATATGGTCAAGGTTTTTGGATATTCTGTTTCCAGGAGGGGCTTCAGAGGCAGATTCAGGAAGTTCCTGATGGACAATTACAAGATGAATGCTCTAAGGGAACTTTTCGTCTTAACAGCAGTTGATTTTCGCATTTACAGTTATACATGGAGTTTTGTCCATTGCAAAGTTTTATCCATTGTATTGCTACTGTGTAGTGTTTTGTTCACCTAAATTATCTGAATCCTGCACATATCTAAGTCCCATTGATTATTTTTGAAAAATAGGCATGTTATTTATTACTTTTAAATGTAAGACTTGTTGATTTCATAGGATTCCCCGCTTACTACTTGGACTTGCGTATTTTTCCTTACATATACACAAACAGCCAGCAGGTCAAGGGAAGTGATTCTCCCACTATACTTCACTCTCATGAGGTAGATAGAACCGATGAAGCAGGTACAGATGAGCACTATAAAGACGATTATAGGACTGAAGCAACTCGCCTATGGGGACAAGCTGAGAGAGTTGGTGGTGTTTAGCATGGAGAAGAGAAAGCTCCAGGGAGGTACTCTAAGAGCTTTCCAGTATTTGAAGTGGAACCTTTTATGAAGGCATGTAATGATGGGATGAGGTATAATAGCTTTAAATTGGAAGAAGCCAGATTAAGATTAGACATCAGGAAGAAATTCTTCACCACGAGAGTGGCGATGAAGTGGAACAGGTTGCTCAGAGAAGTTGTGAAAGCTCCAAGCCTGGAAGTGTTCAAAGCCAGTCTAGATGGGGTCTTTAGCAACATGGTCTAGGAGAAGATACTCCTTCCCATGGCATTGGGCTTGGAACTAAATGATCTTTCAAGTCCCTTCCAACTCAAACCATTGTATGATTTCAAGATTGTATGATTCTGTGATTCAATGTATGCACAATATTTCTTCCATGTATCCATTTTCCTCTTTAGCTCTGTAAACCATGTCTTTTCACTTTTTCTGCACTCAGTCCATTCTTCAGGACTCTGTCAGCTAACCCATCTGGAGAACAGGCACAGTGGGAAAAAAAACAACTTCCAAAAAAAGGAAAAAATAGCAAATTATTGCTACATATTTCTGGTTAGTGTTCCATGACAATAAAGTCCTTTTTCCTTTTTACCATATGTATATCATAGCTTTGACATCTACTGTCTAGGTGAGGTGTCCTTCTGCTGCACTTCTGAGATTATCAAATGTTTCAAAATGTTGCCAGTTTAAGCAGGTGCCTTCCTTTTTATATTTCCAATAACAGAAACTTATGAGGGCCTAGAATTTTTGAGTCTACCACCTTGGAGGTGCAACGTATCTCATTTGGACATTGAACATCTGGAGTGCAGTAGTCATCCTTTGCTCTGTTCTTTATGCCAGTATGGCCATGCGCCATCATGAGAAGGACATGAATTTAAACTTAGAAGTAGCAAGATCCATGCTGGTTTTGTGTTATTTTCTCATAGTGAACCTGGTATTTGCTTAACATTTTTCCTAGTAACTGCTTCTTCTCTAAGAGCTCATGAGAAGATTTTGCAAAATCAGAAATACATTCTGCATTACACAGTATAAACAAACTGGTCCGGTATTGCTAGATAAGAAGAACTCTCTTGCACAAGACGCGATGATCTTGAAGGTCTCTTCCAACCTGATCTATTCTATTCTATTCTATTCTATTCTATTCTATTCTATTCTATTCTACTCACCTGGATGAATTATTTTTATCGACCAGCCCCCTACAGAACTCTGTTAGACAGCAACATGCAGAAGTAAAATCGTAGTTTACAATGAAGCCTAATGTTGTCCAATATCCTTAATCTGGAAGCAAAACAGAATATAAAAATATTCAGATGTGGATGATCAAAGGCCATATATTAATTACAAAAGATACTGCTTAAAGATAAGATCTTCATGAATGAAAATCTAGTCTTTCTCTTGGGACTACATTGTTGGGCCTTTTTTTTTTTTAAGGCATATCATAGGCTATTCCCTATTCTATGAATTCAAAAGCAGCTGAAACGGAACCCTACTTTCAATGGCACGATATGATCATCATCTTATTTGGTCACATAAGTCCTGCTTTTCTTGTTTGTTTTTTTCTTTTTGTCCAATCATTTGAGCTGACATGCTAAGGTTTGTTTGGTACCCATATGCTAAATTCCAGAATATATTTGCTCAGCATCATAGAATTTCTCTCATTCGTCCTTTTCCTTGGCCTTTTGGTTGCCTCTGGTGTTAACTTTGCTTTTGGCTGTGAAATTGCCTCTAGGGCTGCTGTAGGGTCAAACAGTTTCTGGCCTGTTTTTTCTTCATAGTTGCCACTGATGGAAAGCTGTTCTTACCTTAGAGAGAGATGTGATTAAAAAGCCAGGTACTGAACTTTCTAAATTTTCCCAATATGCCTCTGGAACCCCCATAACCATGTGTTGAAGAAATCCCACAGCATTCATTAAATAGGCGGGAAAATTCTTTTAAGAATTTTCTATTCCTGCACCAAACAACCTAAACATCTTCAAAAGATTATTTAGAAACAGATTACACAACACTGTTTTTATCATCTATAGTCAACATAACTTTTTCCTACATACACATTATTGTTATTGACAGCAATTCTAAAGCCTTTAAAAAAAAAAAAAAAAGAAAAAAATAAATTAAATAGTAAATCAATAAAGATTAGCTATTTACTGTAGATTATTACTTTATCATTCCCATAATTACAATAATGGTTGCTGATGGAAATTCTATTTATGTGAATCATTTTATACTTGTTATTTATTATTATTAATGTTACCATTATTATCTTCTTACCCTTCAGTTCACAAGATGTATCTTCTCAGTGAATTTTAATTTCAATATCTTGCTATTATACTGTACATAATCCTATCAAAGACTGTCCTTCATGCAACATTTTCAGTGATATATTATCACAGAGACCATTAATGAATGAGCTTCATATCTTACTAATACTGTTTTAGATACTACTTTTATTAATTTTCTAAGCTGTAATTCTTCATACAGTACCTATGTCTGCCTTCTATTAAAGTTGTGGTTTTGATTTTAACATGAGGATTTCAAAGGGAGGCATTAACTTTGTCTTTAAAAATACATTTCAGTTCCCAGATTCTAAATGATGATATTATAACGTCTGTGCTTTGTTCTTTCAGACTTCTCTATAAATTCATTTTCATATATCCCCCAGTTTTTCCCAAGCACTTTCCTGATAATAAACAAAATTAAGTTTTTTTTTGCAAATGTTTCTTATGGCATGCCATAAGGATGGAAAAAAACCAACCATATAATCAAAGCAATTGCAGTTTTTCTTCTAAGATACAGATTATTTTAATGAAAGAAAGATAAATATTTATTGGGTTTTAAACACGCATTACCAGTAAAAACAATTACTTAACACTACATACTGTAAGTTTCTATTAACTAATTTTTCAGATGAATGCCAAATTTATTTACAAGAGACTGGTAGTATGACAAATTTGCTCATTTTACTGTTTCTGTATTCTTATGTTTTGCTGTTCAGATTGCTAGAAGAAATACCATTACATATCCTGCGTATGATATTCAGCTCTTCAAACATCTTAAAAAATGGCATTGGTTTAGAACCTCAGTGTACAGGCAAACCATCCTTATTGTCATTTTGAATACTGATTGAATCACCTTATAGTCTTGTTTAATCTTCTTTATTCATGTAGAAGCACTGTAAGGTAAAAAATTAGTGGTCAGTATTAAAAGGTCTTTAAAGCTGTGGTATGTATAGAAAACAAATAAAGCTTACAGACTTTCTGAGGATTATTAAATATACATGCATTCTGCAATTTAGATTAATAACTGAAGAATGATGCATCTTTACAGTAACATAAACCTAGGATATGTTTAGCATATAGGATGCCATCCTTCATAAACAAAGCATAGGTCTGCTAAGCATAGAGTTCTTTGTAAAGATATACGTCATTAATCTTTGAACGCACTGTATTCAATTAACTTTGAAGTGAAACACACTATTTCCATAAAATTCAAAATCACTGATGAAATAGTAAGTTCCTTGTGTGGCATACTGCAGATAATTGTGCATAAGTTCATTTAGATTGTAATTTATAAGCATGAAAAATTTTGAAATGTATAGCATTAAAAATACTGTGTACAACTTATTTTTATCATTGCTTTTTCCTATGAAAAGGATCAGAATACACATGAAAATGAAGGATTCTTTGCCTGTTACAGCAACCTCATAATTATGTGAGATTCATTTTTTAAACATTTGACTTTTTCCAAGGGGCACTTCTATAACCTCACTGGTTTAAATGTTTCCATTGATTTTTGTGTCTGGATTTGTTGTGCACATATAAGCATTACAGTAGAGCAGCTCATCTACTATCTCAGCCAAAGCAACATGATTTAAAAAAGCCAAAGGATTCTACTTTATCTAACACACAAAAGGAAAGGTGTACATTGATGGACCAGTTCATCATAGTACTTAACCACATGCCTAAATGTAAGCATAAACAGCAACTTGTTTAAAGCACATGAAGTGCTAGAATCCCGGATGAACTGAGGCTTTAATTTAGCTTACATTATTTTGGAATCCATTTTTAGAGCACTTAGTTTTCAGTATTTACCATTTGGATAGGCATTTCTAATGGATTTTTTCTCCTTGCAGTATATGTAACTCTAGTCTTTGTGCCTCAGTATGACTGATTTAGCTGAGGCTTGTAATGCTGATGAGATAGGGGCATTGCATCTTCATTAAGATAGTGACTTGGCAAAGCATTGAAATCTATGTTTTACTTCAGGAAACTGTAGAAAATCAACTCTATAGAAGTTAACAGGGTTAAACATTCTTAAAGTTAAGCATATGCTTACATGTTTTGCTGGAGTGAGGCCAAGGGTACCAGTTCAGCAAAACATTTAAGTGCATGCTTACAATCCCTTTGATGTTAATGGGATTTAAGCTTGAAGATTTACATATATGCTACAGTGATTTGCTGAATAAAGATACAGTGATGACTTGAGGCTTCAGACTGAAACATTCAGTGTGGACCCATCTCCTAATGATTTCCAACAGATGTGAGGGAGTCTGAGTCCCTGGAGATATTCGGAAACTTCATATTTTATTTCTGTGAGTAAGTGAGCGCTGTGGTTGTGGGTTGAGAAACACGAGACTGCCTGTCCCACTGGAGAGAAGCCTGACTGTGTATCCTGAAGAGTAGGATATAGTAGCTATTGTGGCTGGTCTGCAGCTCTAGATCCACAGCAGGTGATGAGAGAATGCTGGCTCCCTTCTCTGGGCAGAGGCCTGCAGGGCTGTACTCCATGTGCTGGAAACTCAAGGATCTGATTTCATGTGCAAACAGTCAATACCGTTTCAGATCTAATACACTGTCCCTATCTTTGCTATGTTGAAGTTAGGTTGCTAATCTAATCACCTGATTTTCCTCTCTGGTCTTTGGGGGTTTATCCTGTCCTAAAACGGTTGTCAAAGTGAGTGGAATTCTCTCCCATTGGAGGTACCCATGTCCCTAGATGGACTGCAAAGAAAGCCTAAATTAGACAGACGCATGTTAGACAGCTAAATTCAGGTGACATAAATCATACCCTCAGTAACTAACCTTATCTCTAGAATCCAATTTGACTGCTGTACCTTTTTTTTTTCTTTTTTATTTTTTTCTTCAGGACACCATTAAAATTGCATTTGAATGTCCACAAGGGGCTTTGTAGCAAACATTACAGAGATTATCATCTACTCTGAATATACAGTGCTTATACACTTTGAATATACAGAAGCTACAGTATATGAAATATGTTTCTGTTGGGGTCCCACATGAACAATTATCCTGGACAATATTTGCTAAATATGTCATTTTACAGCAAAAGACTTTTTTTTTTTTAAAGAATTCTTGGAGTGTTGATCTAAGCAAAACAGCAGCTTTCTTTTCTGTGCTTATGGAGTAAAATCATATCTGTCATAGATGAAAATAGCATAATTATGTTTTCTTATAATTTATTCATGGCTTTATGAATCTAAAGCCTTCCAAGGAAAATCACAAATCCACAGAAAATTCTTGAATGCAACATTTAGCAACTTAATTTCTGATGTGGTTGACAGATTCAGATAAACACTTTCAGTTAGTGAATACACAGGCGGTATTTGTTCCCCCTTTAATAGGTGATGGTGGACTTTTCTGAGAGCAAGAAACAGATTTAAATTTAAACAACAGCTGAACAGTTACTAGAAATCAGGTGAAGTTTTGCCACTTCAGTAGTGGGCCGTACAAAAGTCTGCAATGTGAACATGTGGTGCAGCAGGATATTAGGAGTTGGTCTCAATGATATTTATGGATCCTTTCCACCTTGTAATATTCTATGATTAGTATTAGCATTGCCTTTGGCAATATCTTTACTGTACCTGACCATAAGATACTCCTGAGAAACTCCTAAATGTCTATATCTCCCTTAAAAAGCATTAGCTTTGCACTTCCCCTCTTTCAATCGTTATTTCTTCCACAAATATCATTTGGTGAGGGGAACTGCTGAAGACTGATCTTCTGTTATCTCATTATTTTCTTCCTGTCACCTCTTGAATTCATAGAGGAAGAGGTTGTTTTGCTTTGATTGTTTATGTTTTGCAGTTTTCATAATAGACCTTCTTTACTGTTAAATTCTCTCCTCCGTGAAGAAAATAGAGAAGGTAGCAGATACTTTACCATTACATCAAGCCAAAAAAAGAACAGGTATCTACCAGATGTTAGCCTTTAATCAAAAATTCTTTTAGGAGATACCCTGCTTTCAATATAATTTCAATATACTAAAAGATAGATCTTACTGTGCTTGAGCATTTAACTGAAAAAGTTAAATGCCCCTTAGGAAAGATGAACATGCATACACATATACATTATAAAACTAGTTTCCAGTTTGCAGAGCACAGTGGCAGAGTAGCCAAGGAAATATCATAGCTCCTCTTCAGACTGTGGCCCAAGAAGTCTTAGAGTTACTCAGTATGTGATAACTGGAAGGATATAACAGTTACTGTAATCAAGTTCACAAGATAATTTGGCACCATGGTACAATAATGGCAATATGGAACAGAGGGTCCTCAGGCTCAGGGGCTTTGCAACTTCTGTTTTGTTTGCTGTGTGAACACCAAAGGATCAAATAACCCTTTACAGCTTGGTCTTGCTCCCATTAAAGGTAACAAAATCTCTGTTACCATAATCAGGACTAGATCTTTATAGCCAACACCTTTTACGTATCTGTGAGAACGTCTTCCATGTCAGTCCTGTTCAACTCCAATGTGTTTCTTAACTTCAGCTTTTCAGTTTTGCGTTTGGTACTCTGTGAAATTCATTTGCAACAGATATTTCAGCAGTGCTTTACTGATGTGGTCTTCCACTTGAAATTAATGTCTTTATAATCACACACATTTATAGATTAAAGGGGCATTTGATGAAGTACAATGGACTAAGTTAACTTCTGGCTTTAATGTCATATTCTTACCTTAAGTACAAATATTTTATGTTGTCTTTCCTTATGTCAGTGATTTTTAATGTGCCCATAAAATTACTTGTTCTATAAGTTGCAAACTCATATTTGTTTTCAGTCAACTCTACTTGTATATCCCTCAGGAGCAGAATTACAGTCATGGAAGCTGATGCAGTGAATTTGGTGGTTTATAAGTAGGAAATGCTTAGATTTGGGGGCATGTGCAGCCTTTCATGTACAAAGTTCTCATTTTAATATACCTCAGGCTACTGGCTTTACGATTTACAGTTAATTAAGATTCTGATTTGGGTTGAAAATTCCAATACCTATATGCTTTTATACATGCATTTCAGATCATGCTGGCTGAAGAAAATAACTGTGACTGTAGTCAATAAATGAACATATACCACAGGGAGCAGCCCTTCCCCCCGCCCTCCTCTGACAACCTGTAAGAAAATCCTCCTGTGTTCCCAGTTCACAGCAATATCATTCTGACATCACTTTGTGATAGCTAGAAGATTTCCTTGCCTATCATTTAGCAAAATCCCAATACCATTTCCTTACTCTTAACAAAGTCTCAAAATCCCTAATGTATCCCATATTTGCTCTGCCTGTATTTCATGCTTAAATTGAACTCTTTAGATAACTGAGTTCTAATCTGCACATGTATATGTGATTTTTATTAGCATCAGCCAGCAATGCTTAAGTGTGTGGAACGGTGAAGTAACTTCCAAAATACTAATACTGAAAAGAAACTAATAAACCATACAAGTCAGGAATTTATTGTCAGAAATACTCTGTGTTTTTCTTATATATTGAAATTTATAATAATGCTCTTAGATATAAGAAAAGGGTCATTTCCCTTTATTGACTTGCCTCCCATGAAAAACTTTCATACAGCTTCTTCCTTAGTAGTTTTGCCATTTTTGTTTGTTAAAAAGTAATTATCTTTTCAGTATGTAATTTATGTGGGGGGGAAAAAATCCCAATTATCTATAAATGTTAACCTCATAATTACTCAGTAGAATAGGTGAACTTTGTTTTAAAGTTGATCATTAAGATGTCCAGAACTTGGACTGGGCTGGGGCCACGCAGTTTGAACATGGTGTAGTAGGGATGCATCTCAGATGCAAAGCCAGGATGCAGAGAGCTCCCAGTGCTGCTCCATGTGGCTGCAGAAGGAATGGAAAAGGCAGAAAAGGAAACGTCTGCTGCTGGGAGAGACCACTCATGAGTACTTCTCATCTCTCAGATCCCTTTCTCCATGGAGGTGACAGCTTGACAGGCTTCAGAGTCTAGCAAAGAAGAAAACAGAGCTTTAGTTATCTTTGTAAGACAGTCATCTTGCTGCCATATGTAACTGCACACTTGCTTATTCCTAGCAAAAGCTCTTGACAGTCAGGATTCACAAGGGTGGAAAATTTACACTAGCAGGGGATTATGTTTGACATGGTATACAGTAAACATACACACTTTTGATCATGACAAAACATCATTGATAGTAGCAGTATAATTCTACAAAAGAGGTGATGTAACTGTTACCATAAAAGCAGGAGAAAATACATTTTGCAAGGGAAAGAATGAGAGATTAAACAGTTTAATGGAAGTGCTAGCATCTAAAGACCTCAAAAATGAGATATTTAGGGCCTTGCACATTTATGCACTCATTTTCAATGGCAGAAATCTGGATAAAAACAGCTAATATGGAAACTTTTTTTATGATAACATAACCTACTATAGGATGAAAAGTGCACTTTCTTATATAAGATGATAAAAATTTCATATAATTATGCCTAGTTTATAACAATTTATGCCTGTTGATAGTTGCCTAGTATCACTATGATGACAATATTCAAATTCTCCTGCCAAGATTAGGCTTTTATGCTGCTGTACAAACCTTTAGGTATAAAGGTATAAATCTTTAGGTATACCTTTGCTGTATAAACCTTTAGGAAGAGCCCACCCATGCCCTACAAAAATACCTGCTCAGATCATTAAACTTTTTTAACTGGAAGGATTCAAATGACTAAAATAATCGTGGGCCTATATTTCTGCAGAACTATGGACTTAATAAACAATTGAGACAAAATAGAGAAAATCTAACAGGAGAACTTAAGGTCACCTGCAAAGTTATGACAGAGATGGAAATAGGATTTGATATAGAATCTCTCCTTATGCCCCCATTAGCAAATTATGCCATAGCATGCCTACAAAGCCCAATCAAATAGATACATACTACCTCTATACACAGCTGAATCGGAGCCATTTCCTTTCCTGATGATATCTTGATATATTAGTAAATGAGTGCCTTTACAGAAGCTGAGAGAGATGTATCTGCTTCCTTCAAGTTTGGCTATGGCTAGGTGTCTATTGAGACAAGCCTGAGAGACAAGAGCAAAAGGAAACAAAATATATTGAAGAAGTTTAAGTTATTTTTTAAGCCAATTTAGGTTAAATAAAAGATACTTTTGAAATAATCTGGTCGTTACTGGTAGAGAAAAACTACAACAAACCTCAAAGTAATATTGGCTATAACCAGAGCTCTAATTTTAAAAGGAAAAGGAGTACAACTACTGCATAAATCACAAGTCAACAGTCCATGATTTTATCCCTGTCTTCGCCACTGACATATTGTGTGTTGGCAAGCACATAGTTTACTCCATGTGAAACAAGGGTTATTCTATGCATTTAAATAAATAAATAAATGAATAAATGAGGCATGTGGAAGCTGAACAGATTTCAAAAAGGTGTTTCTAAGTCAGATTTGCCGCCAATTTTGACTGTGGATCTTGAACTCCCTGTTGTTCAATAGTCAGAATTTTGATGTTCTAGCAGTGCCTTCTGTAGATTAACCCTTAACTTTAATGTGTCTCTGTTTAAAAACTGACTTGCAAAAGATGCTGCAAGTCTACACTGCCAAAACCCAGATTTTGGATCACTTGATTTGAGTAGTCTTTCCATTCAAATATGCATAAAAGGTTTGCTGAAAGAAAAGGCATAAATCAGGAAAGTCTCTGGATTTTGAAGTTAACAAGCAAGCAAATAATTGCATGCAAAAACAGCCTTCCCGCTTTCCCAACCACAAGTGACTATTATGGGATGTACCATGAGGCAAATGATTTTTGCAGTATCCTGCATGTTCTCACTGGAAGAGGTAGAGATCACTTTTCAACATTTAAAGCAATGTCCCTTTTAGTTTATATTACAACACTGAGGATAGGATTCACAGAGAAGTGTTTAAAAGGTCATATTAACTGTGCTTTAGAAGTGCCCATTTCTCTCCATTAGCTATAAAGGGATCCTGAGGTCACATCCTTGAGATATGACTATCAGCCTTTCGCAGCTCTAAAATTAAGTCAAGGAAAATCCACAACAAAGGACAGGACACTACAAATTCTTTTATTGTCTATCTAAGTCTACTAAAAATACCTTTAAAACTCACTTCAGTTATTTAATTTTTCAAATTATTAATTTTTATTGCATCATATGCAGCAAAACTGAGATGGCCAGGCTCTGAACAGGAAGGAGCTGCTGGACACAAGGGCAGTGTGGGTGGTAGTCCCAGGGAGCGGGGGACCCTCATGCAGGCAGCTGCACCATGGAGAAACACAGGTGGAGAAACTTGGTCATCTTTGATCAGTATGGATTTCACTGTCAACCAGGAACAAAAACTGCTGAAGCAGCTGTTGTTACCAGGGCAGAAGTCCTACAGCTCACAATCTAAATGATTTCATGTTTGGGTACTATATATTATCGGATGCACACAACATAGAAGTGAATTGCATGTAGGACAAACTGTATAGACCATCTCCAAATCAGAAGACTCTCCATAACCTGAATCACACTTTTTCCTTGTACCTCATGCTTTAAAGTACCTCAAGTTGCACTAATCACCAGCCTGCTGGAGAGGAGATCTTTAACCACAGTGGTAAAAAACCAAAAAAAACACACACAGAGACACAAAAAGAAGAAAAAAAAATGCACACCAAAAAAGCCCTTCAAACAGCTAGCTTCTTGTACAGAGGATCAATCAGAATACGTATGCAAAGTAGTTTAAGTACAGTGGGCTATGAGTTGCAGCTGGAACGAAGCAGACATCTTGCTCCATCTGTCACTACTGGGAAAATGGGCAAAGTACACAGGTCAGGGCAGAGATGCTTCAAACTGGCACTTCTAACCCAGCAAAGAACAGTGCCTAGAGCCCTAAATCGAATCCACTGCTGTGACACACAGTCAGGTATTGCAATTTTCCCCCACAATAGTATCAAAGTGAGAAATTCCTACAATTTCCTGCCTTTGTGGCTCTTTCTGGGATTCATATCTCTGGTAATGAGAAAAGTTCTGTTCTCCAGCCTAAATGTGTTGTTGACATGTTTATATCTAATTCTTTCAGTGATAGTATTGAACAATGTCACCTAGGTACATAATAACATGTATATGTATAGCATGTATATGTATAGCATGTATATGTACTGTTCTCTGGTCATCTTGCTTAAATATGTTTCTTAACTATTAACTCTAAGAGACCTAATTTTGTGGTGATTTATGCTATACAAAGCAGCCTAAGGACACCACAGGGAAGTAATTTTGGCCATTACATGCATCAGGAAACTCTCTGGATTTGGTTTGTTGTCCCTTTTAGTTTTTTTCTGAAATGCTTTCAGCTGTCCCTCCTGGCAGATGTTGAAAGGTCAACAGCCCTGCTAATATTGTCTCACACAACAAGAAAGTGATTATAATTATTTTGATAAAATGAGTAAGAGTAATTTAACTAACTGTACTCTTTTAATGAATTACATATGTTTGGAAAATCAGTGCATTACAGATGCAATAGCAGCTCTAATACTGCAAGCACAACATTTTGGTGAAGTGTTGCCAAATCAAATACCAAGATTCTGTGACAACACAAAATCCAAAACAAAATATGAATTTATATCACTTTTAATGAGTGCAATGTATAAACCTGCCTTTGAGAGAAATATTACAGCTTTACAGGAAGTATCACAGTATCACAGTATCACTTAGGTTGGAAAGGACCTCGGGGATCATCGAGTCCAACCTATCAGCACAGACCCCATGCCTAGACCATGGCACCAAGTGCCACGTCCAATCTCCCCTTGAACGCCTCCAGGGTCGATGACTCAACCACCTCCCTGGGCAACCCGTTCCAATGCCGAATGACTCGCTCGGTGAAGAACTTCCTCCTCACCTCGAGTCTGAACCTCCCCTGGCGCAGCTTGAGACTGTGTCCCCTCATTCTGGTGCTGGTTGCCTGGGAGAAGAGGCCAACCCGCTCCTGGCTACAACAACCCTTCAGGTAGTTGTAGAGGGCAATGAGGTCACCCCTGAGCCTCCTCTTCTCCAGGCTAAATAATCCCAGCTCCCTCAGCCTCTCCTCACAGGGCTTGTGTTCAAGGCCTCTCCCCAGCCTTGTTGCCCTTCTCTGGACACGTTCAAGTGTTTCGATGTCCTTCTTAAACTGAGGGGCCCAGAACTGGACACAGTACTCAAGGTGCGGCCTAACCAGAGCAGAGTACAGGGGCACTATGACCTCCCTGCTCCTGCTGGCCACACTATTCCTAATGCAGGCCAGGATGCTATTGGCCCTCTTGGCCACCTGGGCACACTGCTGGCTCATATTCAGGTGGCTGTCGATCAGCACACCCAGGTCCCTCTCTGTTTGGGAGCTCTCCAGCCACTCCGACCCCAGCCTATAGCTCTGCATGGGATTGCCGTAACCAAAGTGCAGCACTCGGCACTTGGACTTGTTGAAAGCCATCCCATTGGACTCTGCCCATCTGTCCAGTCAGTCAAGGTCCCTCTGCAGAGCCTTTCCACCCTCTAACTGACTAACATCTGCCCCTAACTTGGTGTCATCTGCAAACTTGCTGATGACTGACTCTACCCATTCATCCAGATCATCAACGAATATGTTGAAGAGGACAGGGCCCAGCACTGATCCCTGGGGGACACCACTGGTGACTGGCCTCCAGCTGGATGTGGCACCATTCACTACCACTCTCTGGGCCCGGCCCTCCAGCCAGTTCCTAACCCAGCACAGAGTGTAATGGTCCAATCCACGAGCTGACAGCTTAGTCAGCAGTTTGCTGTGGGGGACTGTGTCAAAGGCCTTGCTGAAGTCCAGGTAGACCACATCCACAGGCCTCCCCACATCCACCAGACGGGTCACCTGATCATAGAAGGAGATCAGGTTGGTGAGGCAGGATCTGCCCTTCCTGAATCCATGTTGGCTGGACCTGAGCCCTTGGCCATCCTTCAGGTGCGCAGTTATTGCCGCCAGGATAATCTGCTCCATCACTTTCCCTGGCACTGAGGTCAGGCTGACCGGCCTGTAGTTTCCAGGTTCCTCCATCCGACCCTTCTTATGGATGGGGACCACGTTGGCCAGTTTCCAGTCATCTGGGACCTCACCGGTGAGCCAGGACTGGAGGAAAATGATGGAGAGTGGCCTAGCTAGCACATCTGCCAGCTCTCTCAGCACCCTAGGATGGATCCCATCCGGTCCCATGGACTTGTGAATATCCAAGTGGCTCAGCAGGTCCCGAACTATGGGAAGTCTGGGATGCAACTGTCATATTTTATTATTTTATTTTATAGAAATATATAGGAGTAATATATTTCAATCTGTGGTCTTCAGGGATAAGTGATCAGGATAATATAAACTACTTGCCAGAGGCGAGTGACTAAATTTTTTCACAGGACACTTTTTGTACAAGTTTTGTCCAAGGAAGTTTAATAAACAATTCAGATTTTTCCACAATATTTCTTAATAGAAAATTTACCAGAAATATTATTAAAATTAAATTGAATTTTGTGTAAACATCTAGTTCTCTTTGTGGACACAGGCAGAGTAGCAGTGACAGATGAGGCCATTTATTGAAATTAGAATTTGCCAGTTTTATAGCCTTTGAATCTGCTGCAATTATAGAGAGACATGGGCAGAGATGAGAACTGGTAAGTTCATAATTTCTTGTATCTGAACAACATCTGTCCAACAGATCTGCCTATGCCAGATACACAAGAAATTCAGCTCCCTTTGGGAGCTGGGCCTTGCCCTTCCAAAAAGCACTGGAATTTCACCACTTAGGCTTGGTTTATTCTAAGAGTACAAGAAGTGTGAGGTAGAAACTATTTTGTCCATAGAATTCCTTTGGTATATGTTTGATAATAATTTATATTTCACAATGACATAAAGAATGAGGAAGAAGGATATCAGTATAAACTGATATATTCCTCCAAAGCAAAAACCATTTTGTATCTCTTAACTGCTTAGAAGCAGAACTGTACTACTGTTTCCTCCAACTATGAGCAATTTGTAGTAAACTAATACCGTACTTTTCTTTCTAAGCACAAAACTGCGGTTAATTAGATAATCCTTGATTGCTTTTAAACAAATGTCACCAAGGTACCTCCACTGAAGATATTTTACAAGCTGCCTTAGTGATGTGTACAGCTGAATTTTCAAGCAGACCTTCAAAACAACTTACGCTTGTGTCTACACAATTTCACACTTGCATTTCTAAGTATTATCAATTCCATGCGTAATTAACAGGCCTTTGAAAACCCACATAAAGGTGTCCAAGCACACAGGAGGTAGGGGAAGCAATACTGGGTATGATAAAGTGAATCCTTTTGGAAGTAAGGTCAGAACTGGATGGTTAACAGATGCTAATATATGAGGAGAAGACGTACAGATATTTCACAATGCACATATAGAGATATATGCATTACCTGTAATTCAGGAATTATCATGAAATGGATTATTATATGAAATGCATTGTTTGAATATATGAGACCTTATATGAGGCTTTTTACAGTCCATAGAAAGAGCTGGCATTTGTTCAAGCTTTTAAACTGGAGAGAAGTCTGAGGGAACTCACAAGAGCTGCAAATTCTCATCAACGCACGTTCATATTATCATGGAGTTATTTAATTGATAATGGCCTTTTCCATTAAACAATTTCTTTAAAGAAACAATGGCTTGTTTTATTGTGGTCCTTTCTCCCTGTATGTACTTATTGACAGTCAAGTGTTTCTTTTATACAAAGGCCTGTATGGAACTGCTGTGCCTTATGCATTTGAAAGTCCATTGAGTAGATTATTTTTTCAGTCTTTGATGAAGAAATTGAGCTCATGCCCTTTTGGTAAAAATAGCCAATTAGTTGTATGTTGTGTCCTCAGAAGCAGCTGCTTGCATGATGCTTCTGTACAAAGTAAAGTGTTACCAATAACTTGTCACAGAAATATGAGACTACCTAAGAAAGGACATTTGTCACCAAGAGCTAAGAATCTACAACGTGAACCTGAGTATGGCTAATGGATATTAACACAACCAAAGGAAAAGCCTTTTGTTAAAGTTTAAGTCTTCTTTAAGTTACCCCGTTGCAGTCATGTTCACATCTTGATAAAAGGGAAGTGTAACTGGAGAGCAATTCTCAAATCCTAAAAGGGTAAAAAGTGGTTTGTTTATCATGAAAGACTGCTATTCCAACTACTAATCTTTCTGTCCTATGAAGTGTCTTACTCTCTTTTCTGTGCTGGAAAGCTGCCTAACAAATGTATTTTCCAAGACAATGAAAAAAGCAGACCTCTATTCTTTCTTATCAATTTAATCTCTTTCATTCAGCAGGCAATGTCCTTTTGCAGGCTAGGTCTTTTTCCACAAGAATTACTAAGTGACAAGTTACTTTTGAGTTTTCCTTGGTTTTCCTCCACACCAGGATCTTAAAATGTAACTAAAAGGATTACTG
This sequence comes from Melanerpes formicivorus, assembly GCF_026170545.1. Taxonomy (NCBI): domain Eukaryota; kingdom Metazoa; phylum Chordata; class Aves; order Piciformes; family Picidae; genus Melanerpes; species Melanerpes formicivorus. Next base: position 29,132,044 of record NW_027142355.1, on the reverse strand, counting down.
GTACACAAATTATTTTTAAATATATAAGTGCATAAAAGAGACAAAATATTCAGTGTTCTATTGTGGTAAAACTTGCATAAATTTGTATTACAATAATTATTGTTGTTATCTTATGATTCAATGTTTTCACATACCTCTAATTAAAAAATTACTCAGTTTACATGGAAACCTAATGTTTGTTTGTTTCTCTGTAACAAATTTCTGCATGCTGATTATTTGGGAAAGAATTTAAGATTCTGTCACAGAGCTGAATTAATTACAAATCATATATCTCTCTGCCTCAGTGTCCTCATTTGTAATGTACTCACTATTTGGTGAAACTAGTTGTGGTGGTTTTAGGCTATGCCTTTAAAATTCAGTTACAGATTTCAAGCAGAAAAGTAGAAAAATATAAATCATAGAATCATAGAATCAATAAGGTTGGAAAAGACCTCAGAGATCATCAAGTCCAACCTATCACCCAACACCTCATGACTAACTAAACCATGGCTTCAAGTGCCACATCCAGTCGCCTCTTGAGTGGTGACTCCACCAGTCACTATTGGGTGTACAAAGGAAAACAAAAGATTATTCTAAACAAATTCATTGGGTAAATATCTAGAATAAGATGAGCTGTACCATAATAATTTTTCCCTTGCTCTTCTGATCTCAGTTGTTTTTGTTTCTCTCAGGAGTGATAACGTGCTTTTCACTGTCCTTGGCTAAGCCTAGCTTCTCTGATCTTTTCTCTTGTCCCTTTTGTACAGGGGGGGGTAAGAGGAAGCAGGGAGGGAGAAGCTAGTAGCTTCCCCTGGTTCTTGGCCAGGGGGGTCCTTGTGCTGTTTATTAATTGTAAGTATATGCATAATATTGTAAATACTGTATATTATGTACATTTGCATTCCATTGTAGAGTGTAGATTTTGCTTGTAAATACAGCTTCATTTGCTTCTAACTGAATTGGTCTGGCAAAGTTAATGTGTGGGGGGAAACTTCAACCCACCAAACTAGCGGCTTTTAAAACACTATCTTACAGATTCATAGAATACCAGGTAGGAAGGGACCTCAAAGATCATCTAGTCCAACCTTTCAGGGTAAGAATATAGTTTAAATGAGATGGCCCAGCAGCCTGTCAAGCTGAGCCTTGAAACTGTCTAATGTAGGAGAATCCAGTCTTGGAAGTTTATTCCAATGTCTAGTAGTTCAAAGGGTGAAAAAAAAATTCTAGCATCCAGTCCTAATCTCCCCAGTAGCAACTTGTATCCATTACACCTTATATTTACCATGTGACTCTTTGTAATAAGGGAGTCTCCCTTCTCATGATAGCTGCCCCTTATCTACTTGTACATTGTTATGAGGTCTCCCCTAAGCCATCTCTTTTCAAGGCTGAAAAAACCCAATTCTCTCAGCCTTCCTTCATATGGCAAGTCTTCTAGTCCTCTGATGTGGCCCTTCTCTAGACCCTTTACTGCCTGTCCTCTTCCTTCTTATATGGTGGGGACTCAAGGTGCAGCCTGACCTGCTTTTGATGCCCTTATTAATGAAACTCAGCATTATTGATGCAAGACAAATGTTAAAATACTGTCCAGAGAAACCAATTTAATGAAAAATAATGACTGTCTAACACTAAGAATAAAATGTGGACAAGAACTTTTCATTCTACCTGTTTAACAACCTTAGTTTTTCCATCACTAGAAAATAGGAAAATGAAAGATTGGGAGAAAAAAAGTCCATTACTAGCAATAAACATTATCAATGGTATAAAAAATTATAAAATTAAAATTCTATGACAGAGAAAAAAACATAATGACTTCAATAAAATATGCTTCCCCTATCTCCCTTACCAGCCCTGAAAACAAATCTCAATTAAACAGAAATCAAAACTTCCCTTCTTTGGCAGTGGATGCCTTTTAGTTTTTTAATCTATTTTAAAGTCCATCTGGAAATGACCTGAGCAAAGAAGGCATATCTTTCTCTAACTACAGACACAAAGGCTCAGATGGATGGCAATTCTGAAATCTTTTCCTGAAAAGAAAAAACAAAACAAAACAAAACAAAACAACAAAAACAGATATAAACCAAAAATATGAATGCTTAGAGAGTGCATGATAAGTCATCTTCCTGCATTCACAGCCGTGTACAAAGATGACATTTTGTCTGCTAGGCAGTGTGATAATACTGCAGAGATACAAGTGCTGAGAAGAACATGCTGAGACCATCTACAAACAGAAGCACTGTTTTGCCTTCAGGGATGTTTACCTCCATTATCTTCATTCCCGGCTGAGACTACTGGCCTTTCACACCAGCAAGTGCCTCTTGCTCTGCTCTTTGTAAAATGGCTGAGGAAAAATGGGCTAGCAGAGGTGTCCTGCAGTAGTCATGTTGTGATGTGATGTGAACCATGTTGTCAGTCAATATGAATTGGACTCGTCTAAGTTACTGTGCACAGAGAAGGAGAAGTGAACAATGAGAGGTCAATGAATAGTGCCTTTTTTTCCCCTTTTCTTTTTGTGTTTTGTTGTTTTGGTTTGGTTTGGTTAGATTTCAGTGAAATGTAGATAATATATATAGGACTGCCAGGTAAGCGGTATGAAGTTCATCTCGGTGAGCTTCATTGCCTGAGAACCAAGCAACTGACAGAAAGAAATAATGATGCCAAACAGTTGCAGTCCCAGAAGGGAGTGCAGAATTTGTGGATGAGGAGGGAGCCCAGTCTGTATTCATCACCGGTAACATCAGGGAGCAAAGAGATGCTCCGTTTCCCTTCCCTGCCCTGTGGTAAAATCTTGCTTGCAGAATAGTCTTTCCCTTGGTGCAAGATAAAAGAGCTTTGCCCTACACACACTGGTTATACAACAAAAAAGTTTTGATTAAGATAAGCATAAAGAAAAAGTGAAGTAGCATAGAATCATATTTAGTCTTCCAGCAAATGCATGAGGACAAGGCAAGCTATGATCAGCCTTGACCTGAACCTGGGCTTTTGATTTTAGTGAATTTTGTTAGTTAACACCAGAAAGAGTACATAGTTCCTGTTTACATAAATTAGATAGCAATTTGTTGTCAGAAAATATGAATAAGGCATTGTGGAGGTTTCCCAACATATAATTCTACTCTCATTTTGCATCAAGACTTTTGAACAGGTTTTTTTTTTTTTTTTTTTGGGGGGGTGGGGGAAATAAATAAAAGAGAGAAGTAATTTGCTGTCACTTGCCATTTGCTTGCACACTAAAGTCTGGGGCATAGCCTGCCCTTTGATTCAGATGTTCCCTTGGCATGGGAACATACTTGAACAACTAGGAAATATAATAAGAAACATGCTTCCTCATGGTATTTCCAATTGGAAATAGCACAAGGAAAAATGATTTATACTTTATTCCCAAACAGAAATAATCCAAGAAAGCTTGTTCCTCACAACATTGCCTGAGTGCTTAAATAGGTGGACACATGTCAGTGGGCTTCACTAGGGTGGGAAGTGATTCAGCTGCCTTGATCCTTCTCCTCTAGAGAAGTAGGTGATATACCCAAGGAACAACCTGAATTCACATCTAAGAAAAATCATACAAAGTGAAATAAACTTCATGACCCAAGGTATCAGGGAATCTACTTCAGAAAATTGTTATAGTGCCAGCAGAAATAAAAGGAAAAGGAGAGCAAGTTGCATTTTAATGTCTCATTTGATTTGCCCTGGTAAAAATTAGGGTCTCTCCCAGCCCACTCTAACTTTCTTCACTGCCACAATGCCGAAGTACTGAAATTAGCCTCTATCAGACCTCCAGTAAGTTGTCCTGGTAACATGTTCTTTCCCTATGTCACAAGTTTTGTCTTCATATCCTTAGAAAAATGAAATCATTTGTTGTTTATTAATATATTGCATTATTGAAACTTTGCAATTCTGTGATTCCAATCAATGTCTCCCAAAAGCTTCAAGTGTAACTCAATGACTGACTTCCAACTTCAGATACATTAAGTTGTTCTTTCACTGGGAAATTTCAAAAAGTCATGTGAAGGTTTCTTGAACCCAACACTTATAAACTAAGTATCAAGTCATTGTTTAATCAGGGAGACTCCAAATCTTTCAGTGAAATCATCAAAATGACATCCTCATGGATTAAAAATGTATGGAAAGGGTCTTCTCTAATACAAGCATGTGTCAAAATCCTTTATTTAACCCTATGGATTTAATGGATTTTACAACACAAGGAACTATGGAAACACAAGATGGGGGAACCACCTTGTTGGTATTAAATGTGTTCTTATTTGTCAAGTTTTCTGTCAAACAGTTCACATAATATTATAAAAAGATCAAAATTAGAAATCACCTGTTTAATTTCTTTCCTTTCTGTGAATGCACATATGAACTCCACAAAAATGTAAGATTTTTGCCTGACGTTAACAAAACCACTTTCCATCCCATTGCACTGTCTGTATAAATGTAGTCAGGGAGGCAAAAATGCTGTGGGTGCTCTGGGTGGAAACTCTACAGCAAGCAGAGTCTGCTCTGCCCTAGCTGATTTGTATCATCAGATAACTGCAGAGAGACTCAGTGGTGTGGATGTTTGTCCAGTGAAGGAATTTTGTTATGGTACCATGCTGTTGGAATGAGCTTTGACTGATAGCTCCTGCATCACCATGTATTTCATCACCACACTGGAGTAATAGAAAGAAGAGGGCACTTCAAGGTTGTTTTAGGGCAGAGCACTTTGGCAAAACCACAAGAGTTATCTGCTCTGGCCAGTGCTGAACAATATAAGATACCTGCAGATACATGTCAGATAGGGTCCTGTCCATGTTAACCCTTTTTACTAGGCAAGATGTGTCTAAGTCAGAAGTGCCAGAAACCCTGTTCAGACATAGCAGGAAAGAAAGACTGGGATTTTTTTCTTATATTCTTATAATGTGGTGTGTGTCCCTGCTTCAAGCATCTCTGACACAATTTGCTAATAAAATCTCCAGAAAACCATCTAGAGAAAGAATTTCCCTACATAAAGTTCAATCTCCCTCTTGTAAGGTGTACTATATCAATCAGGCTCTTCAAACAGTCTCAGCAGCCCCACCAGCAGGATGTCCAGCCCTACTGAATAATCTTTCAGAGCAAACAGATATTTTAAGCTACTCAGATTTGTTAGATTTTGACAAGCTTATTAGAGCAAGTTAGAAAAACTCCAATTTTTCACAGCTTGGTATGTAATTGTATACAAATGCATTACAAGTTTCTCTTCTACACCCATTTGCATCATTGGAATGGAAATTATGGAGTTAGCATTTAGGAGAGAGAGTTGCATCTGTATGCACCAAGAGGAAGAGTTCACATAATAGTTTGTAAGGCGTATCAAATTTATTCTGTGAGGTAGATAAAGGTCTTTTAAAGGTCTTACTCCACTTGTGGAATGATTGTCTTATCATGTATAAATTCTGTGTAAAACATTTATTTTTCCAGGATGTGGTTTGTTTTCTGAGAGAGGAGAGAGAAGCTAAATATTTCCACTCCTGTACAACAGAAAATTGTCTGATTTCAACAAGATCACACCCTGAGTTGTTAGTTAACATTGGAAACATATAAAGGTACACTGTTCTGAAATATCATTTTGTTCCAGCAAAGCTTTGCTAATCAGAAAGTTAGTGCAATAATTTTGCAGTAAAAAAAAGACTATTCAAAGAACAATGGCAATTTTTAGGGGAAAGTAAGTGTAATTTTGAGAAACAAACTTGAAGTGCATGTAAAAATGTTATAAATCGTATTTAAAAGAAAAAAAGTCAAAACAAACAGTCAGAAACTTCTTTGTGTGCATTCATAATCACAATTCCTTTGCTGAATAGTTAAACAGTTTGAATTAAACTTCATATAAGAAGCTTATGGAACACAGTAAAGGACACATTTAATTTTTTCCAAGAAAAACATCAAAACAGATAATCTGATAAAGAAAAGCATCAGACTTCTTCCAAGGAAATCTTATGGCATTAGAGTGATTCAGTAATACAAGCCCAAAGCACCGTGATGTCATTGAAGACTTTCTGTTGACTTCATCAGGCTTCTGTCTGGGCTCACAATGATTAATGAACCTGCTGACAGGTTAGCTGGTATATTTGCTGCTGTATGCCATTGTACCTCTTCCCATAGTGGGCTGCATCCCCTCACTTTTGGAAGTTGTCCTGTGTGTGACCTCCTCTTATATGTCTGCAAGGACATGGGGTCAGGGGAGGTTGAAGAAGTCATTCTCAAGTGGTGGGAATGTGGGGAGTAACCCTTCTATTTTGAGAGAGGATCTGAATGTAACAGGTAATTTGTTGACGGTGGTGGCAAAAGAAGGCTGATTACTATAGCTCCAGACTTGACTATTTTAAAGTAATTAAATGAGGCAGTTGCACTTTTCACAGCTATTAGGAGACAAATTCTGTTCTTTGGTTTGTGAAAGGAATCATTGCTATTTTCTTCCTGCATGTTCAAGTCCCTTGAGTAGCTGTATATATCATTCGATATTTCCCCTTTGTAAGACAGCCATGTCAGTGTTCCACTCTATTAAAAACACCACACTCTACCACAGGCCAACAAGTAAAATAATCTTTGCATGCATTTTTCAACACTTTAAAATTTCATTCAGATTATTTGGGAAGTAATGCAACAGTTATTATCACTATTATTTTTGCTACTTACTCATATTTATGATGTTCTTTAGCAAAATGCTCTGGTTCAGTCTGCTCTGGTAGAAGAGACATGGCCACAAGTTGTTAGAGCACTGCTATATTTAGGAATGTATCTGGGTTTGTCATTGACACCAAGCTATTAGCAGATGGCAAAGCAATTGGATGATGACGTGGCTTTGGCAACTTAGGACTTTATCGCTTTCCAACTGGACTATAACAACATGATCTATCTGGCATGAAAATTCCAGTCTTTAGGAAATTAGTTAGTATATAGCACAGCAATAGACATTTTCATCAAAACAAAATGCTTTGTGGCAGCCTTATCCTTCCATTACCATGTTGTTGGTCCATTAAGTATTGCTTAACGTTACGTTTTCATGCCTATCTGCCAGGCCTAAATTGAGGACTGTGGATCCTAAAAGAGGTTAGCAATATTCAGAATCTCAACCACTTTCAAATACTGCTGTCCTCAGGTATAAGTGCTGTGTTATGAAAATAAGACTTTTTTGTTTGGCGCAGAGTGATTTTTTTAGCACTAATCAAGAACAATTCAGGTACTTCCAGTCCAGGTGAAAGACACACTTTTTCAAGCTTCACGAGTGGATCTACACAGCATAAATGTTCCTCTCTGAGTCCTCCTGAATCCTTAAAAATGCAGAAGAAACCTCTTATGACAGTTCTTAGCAATACTGCTTTAGGCATTATCGGACAACTCACAAAAATGTGAATAGAATTGGGCACAATGGAGCTGTCCACAGAGCTAGTTCAAACACCAGAAAAAGTGTGGCCATGTTAATTTTTTCTGCCTGGGCTAATCAGTCCTGTTGAGACATCCCTGCACTGCGCTGACACACCTCCCGGACCTCACTTTGTGTGCAGCAGGTCATTCAGAACTAGACTGAATTTCTCTCCATTCCACTCACTTGTATGATGCCTTCACAGCAGTTTAGTAACTGGAATTGCCTTGGTGTAACATCCCCCTTGTTTCTACCGTATCTCATCAAGGTAAAAAGGGAATAATGTGCTCACATTGTGCCAACAAATTCGAACACCAAAACCTGAAATGAATCACTTATGCCTAGTTAACTGGCACTTTCAAAATCCCCTAAACATGGCAAAATGATAAGTTACATTTGATTGGGATGCAAGCATTCTACTTCACAGCTCTCCCATTTTCTGTTCTAATATAGCAAGCAAAATGGCTGTTAGAAACAAAAATACTTATATTTTCTAGGAAATAAAAATGTTTAAAACTCTATGTAGCTCTATGAAAAGGTTTTAATTCACTGTTGGTCTTTTGTATATTTGTAGCTACAATGAAGTAGAAGATTATAAGAAGAAGAAAAGTTGAACTTGTTCATTAAACCTTGAAATCAGTTGTGCTTAATATTGTTGGAATATCTGTATGGTGCTTTGAAGTAATTTATGCATAAGAACTTTACAATTTTTTCCTTGGAAAAGGACTCTTAAAATAATTCTCATATAGGTATATCTATAAGTTTCCAGCTCTTTATCAAAGCTCCATAATGCTTGCATTGTGAGTCATCTGACTGGATGGTAGATTCCCCTGTGCAATTTTTGCAAAGTCTGATTACTAAAATGATTAAATTATAACCTTTTCCAATTTTTTTTTTTTCTTCTCTGTCCTTGTTAGGAGTTACAATTCCTCACTGGGAATGCCAAAGTAGGAGGTAAAACTGAATTATGGCTTGCTTTGTTCTTGAGTCTTGCCTTCTCCTTCATCTGTGAATTTTTCATGACTTCATGGAAATTGTATAGTTGTGATCATTTGTGTGTGTGTCTTAGGTTCAATTTATAATAATGCCAGGAACTTCCCATGCTTCCCTAGAAATCACAAACTTTTTGCCTAATTTCCTCTGTCTTTTCCTTGTTTTTGTGTGTTATTTCTGTGGTTATTGTCAGAATATAGCTTTTGACTTTTCATTATTAGGAAAAATTGTTTCACCATTATTCTTTTAATCAAATGGTGGTCTGTGGTGACAGGTTGGACTCGATGATCCTCGAGGTCTCTTCCAACCTTAGTGATACTGTGATACTGTGAGTTTTTTTAAGCAGAACTGAATGTATGAAAGACTGCTGATAACCTGATCTTCCACTTACAGAATAATGTTTTATGCTTCTCTTTCAGTAACCATGACAGAAGGCCAGTTTAGGCAGGCCCTTACTCCTGATGTGATGAACTGCATAGGGAACAGATGAGCCATAATAGAAATACCCTAGAAAAAAGTAAAAAAAAAGTGTAAGTTTTTCTCTTGTTTGTCTTGGGTTCAGGTTTGGGGTTTAGTTGGGTTTTTTTGGGAGTGTGTGTTTTGGTTGGTTGGTTGGTTTTTGTGTTATTTTGTTTCCTTGGGTTGGTTGTTTGGGTTTTTTTGTTGGTTTTGTTGGTTTTGTTTGTTTGTGGCTTTTGTTGTTGTTGTTTGGTTGGCTTTTTGTTTATTTGATTGGTTTTGTTTTGAACGTAGATCACTTTTGTGTTACATTCTAACAAGTGTTTTTGCTTTCCTTTCCCACTCTTTCCAGGCAGTCCTTGCTGGCCAGCTTGCTTTGGTAAATCCTGACCCATCTCATCACATATGATCACTGTGTGCCATAGAGAATATGATATTCAGAAGCTCCTTGCATCAAATGAGAAGTCTGGTACTTAACTCCAGTATTCATGATATTCTGCACATACAATGTGAGTAGAGGAAGTGTGGGTATGGGGGAATGCCCAAGAAATGCTAATTAGCTCCCTAATATGAAATATGAAACAAGAACATACTTAGATGGTATCTTTGTCCAAGCATAAGTAGTTTCTGTACAAATGGGATTTACATGCTAGATGTAGCTGTGCATACTTTAATTTTGAAACCAGGTCAGCCCTTCACTTTTAACTGACAATGTTCAACTATTTGGAAAAAGTGTTTTGTACAATAGTCTGGTTGTTAGGGCAGCCATCTAAGAGTTGGGTATCGTGAGATGCATTCTCTATTTCAAGGCAACTAAACCCACAACTCCTGCAAACCGCATATAAACTTCAGAGAAGATTCTTGAATCCAAATGGCATTAATGGTGGGCAGCTGCCAAGCTGCTCTGCTTCATCCAAGGATGGCAGTGCTCTTGAATGCAGCAAGATTCCTCATACTTAAAAGTGTGGTTATCTACAGCCTCTCAAATCGGATACCCATTAGGTGAAGAGGTTTTGGAGGTCACTCTCTTAAGTGTCTGAACTTGCTCAAATTGTGGTTTTGAGCATCTAAATGCCATTTTGGAGCTCCTCTGGCTTCAACAGTAGAAACCCAGGTTTCACCATTAGCAAAGTAACATAATTCTTTTGACACTTCATACTGTGCTTCTTTTTAATAGCCTAGGCTCCTATATCATTTTGGAGTCCTTTATTTAGACACATCTGATAGTAGCCACAGTGCCCAGAGCAAAATCATATAGATATTCATCAGTTAAACTCTCACACTAGATTTTGCTGTCAATAAAGAAAAATTCACTCAATTTGCTTGTCTGCTTCAATATATCCATTACTCATGGCACTGAAATAGTGCAAACCTGCATTGTTTTCCTATTTCCTTGCATATCAAGTTATTTGGGGCAGTTGTTTCCTAACTGCCTATTGAACTGTTTCATTTAAACTTACCTGAGTCAGAAAGTGCATCTGCAGCTATCATTGCCAGTCTTGAAAAACTAATTTATTTATTTTTTAATGTCCAAACATTTGAGCACTGAGTGCTTTACCATGAGCTCTACAGACTGTAGAACTCATGAGGAAGCATTTGATCACACAGGCTCACCACCTATTTAAAAAACGCTGGTGGGCTTTTCTGAAATGAGACCAGTCTGGAATACAGCAAACCCTTTAAAAAATTCAGTATTATTGAAAAATTCTCCAAAGAATCCACAGATGTCTTGGGTACATTGTTCTGGTGTCTCATTACCCAAACTGTCTGAAAAAGGCACCTGGTTTTGGCCTAACTTTTTCAAGGTTCAGTTTCCAGCTATTGGATCTTATTGCACTTTAGTTAGCTCGATTGAAGAGCCATCATCGTCTAAAATTATTGTTTCACATGTAGGTATTTAAGGACTATGGTTAAGTTATGTCTTGATAAATTAAGTAGACCCAATCTGCTGAACCTTTCACTGGAAGATACATTTTCAGTTTAATTTTCCAGACTTTTCTTTAAAATCTTCGTAACTTTTCAACAGACTTTTCTTAATTTTATCAAGTTGGACTGGAAAACCGTTTAAATCACACACACACATCACGTTGTGATGTCTTAAAACCAACTTCTTTTTGTCTGCTTCTTAAGTTGCAACACACGTAAACAAGGATTTTAGCAAACCTGTAGAAGAAAATACAGCAATTTGAGAGCTTCAGGATGTAGATTCAACACAAGGCCAGTCCTTTTCTTCTCCTGGAGATATTGCTCATTTTCTAAGCATGACATGCATTTTTCTCTTGTGTATGATGTCACTTTTAGCCATTTCCAAACACAAATTTTATTTAACTTAAAAATTAATCAATGTGGTCTGCTATTTCATACTAGTGACCTACTCTATGCAATCTTTACCATTTGGTAGGGTTTACTATTGTTTTTTGGCATCTAGGCCTTTGCTTGTCTCATAACACTGTGGTAATAAATTAAACATCTTAATTGAGATTAGGTATATTGAAATTATTAGTGTTCTCAACCAGTCATGAATGTACATCAAATCAATTTCCCAAGATCAACTTTCAACAAATGTTTGTTGTCCATGTCCCAGTGGAGGCCAGTGACAAGCGGAGTCCCTCAGGGATCAGTCCTGGGACCTGTCTTGTTCAACATCTTTGTGGGTGACATGGACAGTGGCATTGAGTGCACCCTCAGCAAGTTTGCTGATGACACCAAGCTGTGTGGTGCAGCAGACACGCTGGAGGGAAGGGAGGCCATCCAGAGGGACCTTGACAGGCTGGAAAGGTGGGCACAAGCCAACCTCATGAAGTTCAATAAGAGCAAGTGCAGGGTCCTGCTTCTGGGTCGAGACAATCCCAGGCACAAATACAGGCTGGGCAGTAACTGGCTGGAAAGCAGCCCTGAGGAGAGAGACTTGGGGGTGCTGGTGGACAAAAAGCTCAACAGGAGCTCTCAGTGTGCACTTGCAGCCCGCAAAGCCAATCAGATCCTGGGCTGCATCAGGAGAAGTGTGGCTAGCAGGTCGAGGGAGGTGATCCTCCCCCTCTACTCAGCCCTGGTGAGACCCCACCTGGAGTACTGTGTCCAGTTCTGGAGCCCCTATTACAAGAGGGATGTGGAGGTGCTGGAACGTGTCCAGAGAAGGGCCACAAGGATGATCAGAGGGCTGGAGCACCTCTCCTGTGAGGACAGACTGAAGGAGTTGGGGCTGTTCAGTCTGCAGAAGAGAAGGCTCCCAGGTGACCTAATTGTGGCCTTCCAGTATCTGAAGGGGGCCTACAGGAAGGCTGGGGAAGGACTTCTCAGGATCTCAGGTAGTGATAGGACTAGGGGGAATGGAATGAAGCTGGAGGTGGGGAGATTCAGGCTAGATGTGAGGAGGAGGTTCTTCACCATGAGAGTGGTGAAACCCTGGAATGGGTTGTCCAGGGAGGTGGTTGGGGCCCCATCCCTGGAGGTGTTTAAGAGCAGGCTGGATGAGGCTCTGTCCAGCCTGATCTAGTGTGGGGTGTCCCTGCCCATGGCAGGGGGGTTGGAACTAGATGATCCTTGTGGTCCCTTCCAACCCTGAATGAAACTATGAAACTATGAAACTAACTAGCATTTACTGCAGCTTAATGTTGTTTAATTTTATTGCACTATCCTGTGTCTGGCATTGCATGAACTGGTACAAAGTGGAGATTCTTCCTCTACCTCCTGAGAATGAACTTCCTCTTATAGGTCACTTGATGTACAGCAAAAGCCGGTTTTCCAATTTATAAATTTCTTGCAATCTTTTATTTTTATTTTTTATTTAACCTGTGTTTTACACAGTAGCAGGCAGCTCTGCTGTAAGTCGACGGTGGATAGAAAGGGCCTTCCAGCTCTGTGTCTTCAGCAATGACATGTTATATAGTCAGTCACTCCAAACCCACCAGTGCTAATGGGGTGCTGGACTACTCCTAGGTAGCTCTGTGATGACTGCTGTTATATTTCAGGTACCAAACCAAACTTTATAGCAGTCTTCTCTCTTCTCTGTGTGGTCTAACAGCAATACGCTGAATCTATTTTCCTCTGGGAATTTCAATTGCAAAGACCTTCTGTGAAATCCACACTCAATTATTTCAGAACATACGTCATCTTGCTTCTTGCCTCCCAGATGGAATAGGGGAAATTGTGGAGATTCTAGCATTAAAATATTTGCTCTCAAGGCTGGTTTTTAAACTCACTCTAATGTCCCCTACCAGGTAGATAGCTTCTGTAAGACTACAAACTTCCTATAAACTGTAGGATTTCTCTAAAGACCTATAAACTTCTTTCATATAAACTTCTCATCTGACTGGCTGAACATTTCTGTGCATTTTTTTTGCTTGTTCTACAGCTATTCAATGGTAGTCCTGATTGTGAATTAGGCAAATGATATAGTTCAGGTTGTTTCCCTTTTCATTCAATATCTTAACTTTTCTTTTTCCCCTCAGTGGACAGAATGAGTTCTTTTCCTCATGGGTTTTAAGAGCCAAGTTTTCCAACTAGAGACTGTACCTGGCACAAACCATCCCTGCACTTTTTATTTTTTGTGGTCTGGCTTATCAACTCACTAGAAAAAAATTCTGTTTCAGTGAATGATTCTCATTTGATCATGGCTCTTATTCTGTCCCATCTCAGGCTATTTTCTGAAGGCATATTTGCCATGGACTGAGGAATATTAGACTGTGGCATGACATAAAAATAAAGATTGAATGGTATTACAGAACATTACTTCTCGTGTAGGTTATTACAGAAAGGTGTGCAGAGATTTAGTTGAAGGACTCCTATTAGTAGCACTAAAAGCCTCATGGCTAAATACTTGTGCAAGGATTATGAAGTGTTCAGATATTTATATTTTATTGAAGGGGCTGTTTTGTAGTATCACAGAAAAGCCCTCTTTTTGTGAAGAAGAAACTAAATGTAGGCAGTGTTAGAGGAAATTGCCTCTTCTTTTCCTAATGGAGAGCATCCAGTGACCAGTTTGAGCCAGAAGGTTTTCACCCCTAATCATTCAAGGCCAGCTAAAAACGGAGCCAAGATAAATAAGGATAAGCTTCTCCGGGCTGGTCCCTTCTTCTCTTTTTCCTTCAGCAGGTTTATGAAGTGAGGAGTATAAAAACTGAGCAGAATGAAAGTAAAAGTAATCAGGTTCTTTCTTTTGCTTCTTAGAGGGAGACAGGTGTATTGTAGTCACAAAAGTGAGATTCTACCCTCACAAAATGCCTGGGACGCATGGCAGCTGGTGTGAAAAAGGGGTTCTAAGGAGCCACTCCACTGAGTTAAAAGTAATTTTTGGTGAAAAAGTGGAGGAAATTCTCATCCTTCATGTAAATCTCTGCACCCAGCTTAGACATTGCTTCAAGCACCACATCTGAAGGGGGTGGGAGGGGCTGGAGGCAGAGTGAAGGAGAACCTGGTCATCCTGTGTTTGCGGCAATGTATTTCAGAGATGTGATTTTAGTGAAGGAGAAGCTCAAGATCCTGTAAATTGTGAATAAAAAGATGACAAAATTTGTCTTGACAAAAGAAGTGGAAAGGAACATGATTGGGGTTTGTGAAGTGACATATGTGGCATGAGAGACAATGATGTACTCATTTTCAGGTAGCAGTGGAGGGAACTGAGCCAAAGGCTGGTGGTGTGTGAAGATGGGTTTAGTGTCAATGGAGAATTCTGATAGAGAAGATACAGGATTAAGTTTAATTAGCAAAGTACACATGCAGGTGAGGAGGTATAATAGCAATTCTCATCTGATTTGCACTTACCAGTCCTTTGATACTTCCACTGGGACAAATGGCAGTGTCAACAAATTGCAGCAAAAAAGGGTATAAATTTAATCCAAACCAACAATTAAACAATTAATACCACAAATTTCTGTTAAAGATATAGTTTTGTTTCATGATTATGCAAAGGATTCACACTGAAAGCTAGAATAAATATTCCAGCATCTATTTCAGAAGAAATGCATAAAAATTACCTTTGAGCAATAATAACTTGATTCAAATTATATTTATTGGCTGTTAAGTTCTAACTGGGGCTTTACAACTTAATTAAATATGAAACTATTTTAATGTTACATTCCCAAAATTGAAGAAAGTATTGGGGAAATTGATTAGAAACTAGAAAAGAAAAGTAAAAAGCAATGAAGATCCAAACATAAAAAGAGAAATAAAAGTGTCATACAAAATCTCATTTTGTCTGATACCAATTCCATTCCTTTACAAAGGATTAAATTTAAGGTGTTACTAATAAAATTAACATTTTAAAAGGCTATAAAATAATGTAGCATTTCAAAATTGTAACAGATTACTAAATTTTAAAAACTCATTGGGTACACACAAAAAATCCTACATCTTTTTAACAGATTATTAAGTTTTAAAAACTCACTGAGTACATGTAAGAAGTACTACGTCTTTTGTTTCTCTTCACAGAAATGGCTGCTGTTCATATGTCAACAGAGATACTGAATAGTTTCATCTGCAACTCGGATAACATCTCGTTTTGCTTGCAAAGGTAGCTGGAGCAATACTCTGCAGTCTAAGGAGCAGTGCTTCGTCAAGTACTAGGTGATTACATGAGGTGTCAAAATACAGAAATCTCTACCAAATGTGTTACATATCATAATACATTATTCTCTGATTGAACTTTGAAATACCTTGAAACTCTTTTGTTTTACATACATAATATAAAGTTTCTCTTGAAGTCACTGGAATGGGTGAAATTTATTATTACAGCTTTTTTTGAAAATAAACTGTGCTTGCAAAGCTGTATATTTTAATTTGAAGTCCAAACTGTGGACTTCTTGAGTTGTGCCACCTCGTGGAACCAAGTAAAGTGACTAGAATTTGACCATACATTTGGCCTTACACAAAAATGAAAAGCATACCACAAAGAACTGTGGTTTTAAGTCTGCACAGTTATGCCACAATTTCACCTTTATGAGGCATGGCTTGCAGCCATGCAAAATGAAAAATGTGTGGAGATCAGGGACCCATGGCAAAATACTTTCAAACCATAGATCTGGGACCAGTTGAGCATAAACATTGACATTTTAATCTGAAATATTTTACTGAAGCAGACTTCAAGTATAGTGAATAACATAATGACTGAAAGGTTTTATCATAGAATCATAGAATCAATAAGGTTGCAAACGACCTCAAAGATCATCAAGTCCAACCTGTCACCCAAGACCTCATGACTACTAGACTATAGCACCAAGTGCCACGTCCAATCCCCACTTGAACACCTCCAGGGACAGTGACTCCACCACCTCCCTGGGCAGCCCATTCCAATGGCTAACAACTCTCTGTGAAGAACTTTCTCCTCACCTCCAGCCTAAACTTCCCCTGGTGCAGCTTGAGACTATGTCCTCTTGTTCTGGTGCTGGTTGCCTGGGAGAAGAGACCAACCCCCACCTGGCTACAGCCTCCCTTCAGGTAGTTGTAGAGAGTGATAAGATCTCCCCTGGGCCTCCTCTTCTCCAGGCTAAACAATCCCAGCTCCCTCAGCCTCTCCTCATAGGGCTTGTGCTCGAGGCCTCTCCCCAGCCTCATTGCCCTTCTCTGGACATGTTCAAGAGTCTCAATGTCCTTAAATTGAGGGGCCCAAAACTGGACTCAAGGTGTGGCCTAAACAGTGCTGAGTACAGGGGCACAATGCCTTCCCTCCTCCTGCTGGCCACACTATGCTTGATGCATGCCAGGATGCCATTGGTCTTCTTAGCCACCTGGGCACACTGATGGCTCATGTTTAGGCAGCTGTCAATCAGCACTCCCAGGTCCCTTTCTGTTTGGCAGCTCTCCAGCCACACCGACCCCAGCCTGTAGCGCTGCATGGGGCTGTTGTGACAAAAGTGCAGCACCCGGCACTTGGACTTGTTGAATGTCATCACGTTGGACTCTGCCCATCTGTTCAGCTAGTCAATATCCCTCTGGAGAGCCTTTCTGAGCTCTAACTGATCAACATCTGCTCCCAACTTGGTGTCATCTGCAAATTTACTGATGACTGACTCAATCCCCTCATCCAAATCATCAATGAAGATATTAAAGAGGATGGGGCCCAGCACTGATCCCTGGGGGACACCACTAGTGACTGGCTTCCAGCTGGATGTGGCAGCATTCACCACCACTCTCTGGGCTCGGCCCTTTAGCCAGTTCTTAACCCAGCAGAGACTGCTGCTGTCCAAGCCATGAGCTGACAGCTTGGCCAGGAGTTTGCTGTGGGGAACAGTGTCAAAGGCCTTGCTGAAGTCCAGGTAGACTACATCAACAGACTTTCCCATATCCACCAGGTGGGTCACCTGATCATAGAAGGAGATCAGGTTGGAGAGGCAGGACCTGCCCTTCCTAAATCCATGCTGGCTGGACCTGATCCCTTGGCCGTCCTTCAGGTGTACAGTGATTGCACTCAAGATGATCTGCTCCATAATTTTATGTAATGTTGTTTTCAATAGCAATGAGAAAAAGAAGAAGAAAACAAAGTGTAGGTCCTTCCTTCTTTTCCTTCCTTCCCCCCCTTCCCTCCCTTCCCTCCCTCCCTCCCTCCCTCCCTCCCTCCCTCCCTTCCTTCCTTCCTTCCTTCCTTCCTTCCTTCCTTCCTTCCTTCCTTCCTTCCTTCCTTCCTTCCTTCCTTCCTTCCTTCCTTCCTTCCTTCCTTCCTTCCTTCCTTCCTTCCTTCCTTCCTTCCTTCCTTCCCTCCCTTCCTTCCCTTCCCTTCCTTCCCTTCCTTCCTCCCTCCCTCCCTCTCTCCCTCCCTCCCTCTCTCCCTCCCTTCCTTGTACTTCTTCTGTATTATCCTTCTGCTTTTTCTCTCTCTCCTTTTTGTTTTCTTTACTCAGAACTGTGAGTCACATTACACCACTGTTTCTGTGAACTCCTTGGGTCTGTTGCTTTACAATGGTGTCCGTGAATTATGTTGAATCTGCAGTGGAACTGACAGTGCACTATTCAGTAGTAGCATCCACAGTGGTGTCATGTTTTGCCATGGGACTTGCTGTACACAGTTAACTTTTACCGGCTGTCTGTACTGCCCAAGTATACTTTCATCTCTCGGTGACCTGCTTCTGTGCTAGTAGGTGCAGGACTCTTACATGTGCAGGTGTAATATATTAGAAACACCCTTTTTGCAACAATCTGTCTTTCTTTTTTCCCCTCTCCCCTGGACCCGTAGTCATAGCCTTAACATAATGACTCCTTTTGTGCAGGATGACACAAAAGTTTTTCAGGGCCTGGAATTACTTCTGAACAATTCAGGGACAAGTCAGGAAAGGATTTTTTAAAACACCAGTATTTATTACCCATAGCAGTGAATCATCTTTGTGGTAAAGGTAATGTCGTATGGTGCCATGAATTATGTCTCAAAATGCATATGAACACATGCCTTTGATGGAAGACAAGTTCAGTTATTAGCATTTCATCAGTGTGGAACTTTGAATGATGATATCAGAGAAGAAGGAAAGTCTGCATGAACATGAATTCCAGCATTGTCCTAGCTCAATAAGAAATGAATATCTGAACAGAAGAACATGATGTAGATGCTTCAGAATTACTGGGGGCCAGTAAACCAGTATTTCAGCCAGATGGCTGCAACTGTGTAGACTTCAGAAAAGATATCATCTACTGGCAATACGTAATTGCACTAAATAGAGGGGGAAAAACAGTTATCCCCTGTCCCTTCTGAACAAGTTCCAGAGGGTTCCCTCTTACCTGGCAGCCTAGATATGACATTTAGCCAGACTTTTATTACTCACTGACCCACATCACTTCCAAAGCTTCCAAACATTTTGTGGTCTAAACAGGCAGAGCAACTTGGAGGAATGCTGTCATCCTTGGGGATTGCATTTCACCTTCTCCAGTGTGGAGGAATGCCCAGCAGGGCAGCTCTTGAGAGTCTCAGAAACTGTCTTTAATGTATTAAGGGAGAATTTCTAATGCCAAAAGGATGCTACTGGGCTTCCTAAGTCTGGGCCACTCTCCCACTTGCTCTCCTGTATTTTGGAAACAATGGCAATAACTGGTGCCACTTACCATGTTTCCAGAGATGTGTTCCAGGAAGAAGTTTCTTTCTATGTTCCAATGCATGATTAAAGACATGCTTTGTGCTAGCAGAGCACATACTGAGTTTTCTCCATTCAGCAACAGCAAAATAATCTCAGCTTCTGAGAGTTTCTTATCCCCTACTTGTTTATAATAGTGTCCCTAACACCATTACCTTGTGTTTATCTACTTCCTCAACACAGATATGAAAGACAGGGTGAGTAGTATGTTAGGAAGAAGTTCTATACAGAGAGAGTGATTGCCCATTGGAATGGGCTGCCCAAGGAGCTGGTGGAGTCGCCGTCATTGGAGGTTTTCAGGAGGAGACTTGATGGGGTGCTTGGTGCCATGGGTTAGTTGTTTAGGTGGGTTGGATTGGTTGATGGGTTGGACATGATGATCTTGAAGGTCTCTTCCAACCTGGTTTATTCTAAATTCTAGAATCATCTCTCTATTGACGTCATCAGGGGATGTAATATCTTCCAACACAACTGAATTTTATCCAAAATCTATTCTAGAAATGACTGCATAAATATTTACTTTTTTTCATCCAATAAATGCACATCAGTGTGAGTCTCTACAGGAGATGAAAAAATTATTTCATGTTTGGGTTTCTACTTAGGAGACACAAGCACAATCTTCAATAATGTAGACTATAACTATAGGCCACTCTCCATCATTTTCCGCCAGTCCTGGCTCACCAGTGAGGTCCCAGATGACTGAAAACTGACCAACGTGGTCCCCATCCACAAGAAGGGTCGGATGGAGGAACCTGGAAACTACAGGCCAGTCAGCCTGACCTCAGTGCCAGGGAAAGTGATGGAGCAGATTATCCTGGCGGCAATAACTGCGCACCTGAAGGATGGCCAAGGGCTCAGGTCCAGCCAGCATGGATTTAGGAGGGGCAGGTCCTGCCTCACCAACCTGATCTCCTTCTATGATCAGGTGACCCGTCTGGTGGATGTGGGGAGGCCTGTGGATGTGGTCTACCTGGACTTCAGCAAGGCCTTTGACACCGTCCCCCACAGCAAACTGCTGGCTAAGCTGTCAGCTCGTGGCTTGGACCACTACACTCTGTGCTGGGTTAGGAACTGGCTGGAGGGCCGGGCCCAGAGAGTGGTCGTGAATGGTGCCACATCCAGCTGGAGGCCAGTCACCAGTGGTGTCCCCCAGGGATCAGTGCTGGGCCCTGTCCTCTTCAACATCTTCATCGATGATCTGGATGAAGGGGTAGAGTCAGTCATCAGCAAGTTTGCAGATGACACCAAGTTAGGGGCAGATGTTAGTCAGTTAGAGGGTGGAAAGGCTCTGCAGAGGGACCTCGACCGACTGGACAGATGGGCAGAGTCCAATGGGATGGCATTCAACAAGTCCAAGTGCCGAGTGCTGCACTTTGGCTACGGCAATCCCATGCAGAGCTACAGGCTAGGGTTGGAGTGGCTGGAGAGCTCCCAAACAGAGAGGGACCTGGGGGTACTGATCGACAGCCGCCTGAATATGAGCCAGCAGTGTGCCCAGGTGGCCAGGAGGGCCAATGGCATCCTGGCCTGCATTAGGAATAGTGTGGCCAGCCGGAGCAGGGAGGTCATAGTGCCCCTGTACTCTGCTCTGGTTAGGCCGCACCTTGAGTACTGTGTCCAGTTCTGGGCCCCTCAGTTTAAGAAGGACATTGAGACACTTCAACGTGTCCAGAGAAGGGTAACAAGGCTGGTGAGAGGCCTTGAACACAAGCCCTATGAGGAGAGGCTGAGGGAGCTGGGATTGTTTAGCCTGGAGAAGAGGAGGCTCAGGGGTGACCTCATTGCCCTCTACAACTACCTGAAAGGTGGTTGTAGCCAGGAAGGGCTTGGCCTCTTCTCCCAGGCAACCAGCACCAGAACAAGGGGACACAGTCTCAAGCTGCGCCAGGGGAGGTTTAGACTTGAGGTGAGGAGGAAGTTCTTCACCGAGCGAGTCATTTGTCATTGGAACGGGTTGCCCAGGAAGGTGGTTGAGTCATCGACCCTGGAGGTGTTCAAGAGGAGATTGGACGTGGCACTTGGTGCCATGGTCTAGTCATGGGGTCTGTGGTGTCAGGTTGGACTCGATGATCCGCGAGGTCCTTTCCAACCTAAGTTATACTGTGTGTGATACTGTGTGTGATCTGCCTAAACAGTGAGAGTTAACTCTGTGAATTGAAAGAGTGCAAAAATTAATTGTGTTTTTTTTGGTTGGTTGGGTTTTTTGCTAGCCTTTCTGTAATTTAAAAATTATCCAAGGTAATAGTCAAGTTTGGTACTTTCCTATGCTCCATTGCAATTCAGAATGAATGTTCATGGCTAAGTTATACATCCCCGGATAGCAGATTTGGAATACTATGTCTCTGCATTACAGGAAATACTCATGCCCCTGTATTTTAATTTCTTTTAGTTTTTCTTCATGTTTTTTAAATTTTTGTAGAAGCTATATCCCAATATATTAAACTGAACAACTCAGTCGTTCATATGAAAACCATTTGCAAAATATTTTGCCAGTTTCACAGGGGACACGCTGCTTTTCTGAGGAACTTTTGTCTAAGTATGAAGTTCCATAACATTTCCAAATTCTCAAAAAAAAAAAACAACTTTTTTTTTTTTTTTTTTTTTTTTTTCTCCAAATAAAGCAGCACAGATTAGTCAATGGTGATCAGGGCACCTATCTCAGAGTTCAGCTTCCACTTCTGGATCAGACAGTGCCTATAGCAGTGAAGCTGAGATGCTTTCCCAGAGAAAGTTTTGACAAACATATCCATTTCTGTGAAAAAACTTTGGTGTCCAAGACACCATTTTAATCTTATGAAGTCCCAGTATATATGAGCTGTACAAGAAGCTTAGCCTCTTAGCTAACTTTGTTTGATCCAGGAGTAGTCTATCTGAAAGATCTAGAAGCAATGTACTTATTATTATCCTGGATTCATATTTTAATACACTTCTATCTCCTTGTTTCCCAAATATCACCCTTTTTTCCAAACATTTTCCTGACTTTGTATTGAAAATATGAAACAGGGCTCCTACAACACTTTTTAACTCCAGGAACATCAACAACCACATCAGTTATTGTCCCAGCTCAGCACTCCAGCCCTATACAGCAAAAGACCAAAGCAATTCCCACTCATAAACGCTTAGTCACTTTGGGGGCCTTTGAGTCTGACCCTGCAACTCTTATATATATAAATAGTCCTTATTGTCCCTATACAAGCAAGAGTTAACTGCTTGTGTGTTTAAAGATTGCAAGTTGAGTCCCTTTGAATATCATTATACCAAGTATAATAGCTTTTGCTGAAAATCTTGGGTTATCTTTTTCAAAACCAACACATATTACTCAGTGGAAAATTCTGGGCAAAAAGAAATGCATTAACGTTGCATTTTGAAAGCAGGCAAAGGTCATACAAATGTTGCCAAAGCTTTTCGATTGAGTAATGTACTTTGGAATAAGTTGCTGTGATACTTTGGCAGAACACTGTTTATTGTTCAAGTGAAATTTTTCACAGTTAATACAGTCACAGGTATTGAAAATATTTGCCCTGCCAAATACCACAGGAGTGAAAACCCTCAAGCTGGTTGAATAACAAAACAGAAATCATACCAGCAAACTACATGACAGCCGGTGGAGAAACTCCTGGAATATAGTTTGACCAAAAGTGAAACTGTTTTATGGATTAAAATACAAACAAACTGATGAGGAACATTGCCAAAACATTATTTGCAAGGAACTATTAGACTAACACTTAATTTGAGCAAAACTGTTTGCTCATTGATTATTTTTTTTAAAGAAGGTGATATAGCTTATCCAGATATTTCTCTTCATACATAGTCTACTTCCCATTGCCCATCATCTGATGATAGCATCACTATTTAAGCAGATTCTCCAGTCATGTCAATGGAAAATTCTGCTTAGAAAGCTCTGGTTAATGTTTACTTCTTTATGAGCAGAGTATATGAGTCACAGTACTGAAATTGCACTTGGACAGCAAAGACCAAAAATTCTCCATGAATATGTCATGATTCAGGAACAAATGCTGTTTAATGGAACACCAGGACCAATACTGTTAGTGTAACTGAAAACACAACATGGCTTTGCCAGAACTGTTTACCAATTATCTTGAACCCTATGTTCTATAAGGTGGGAAGACAGTTTTTTGGTAGGAGAAGTGCTCTGGACTTTGCCTGCTTCTACTGAAATCTCATGTAAAAATTCTGCTCAAATTCTGTATTAAATTATGCATTAAAATGCGCAGATATCTTCATGGTTTCCATCAATTTTAGAGATTGAACACAACAATAAACAGTTGTCTTCTGTCATGGAACATAAGTAAGTATCTCAGAGCGTCTAAATACAAACCTGATTTAAATTTGGAAGAGCTTAGCAACAGCAGCAGCAGAAGTCTTGTAAAGTAAAATATGCCTAGCCAACGGTGAATAACAACAGTGAATAATCATCACTCCAACAACCAATCCTGTTTCCAGTGAAATCAGCAACTGGACTCTTATACAATGTGTGAAGACATTGTTTACATCCCAAGGGGAAAAAAGAGGGAGAAGGTATTTAGTATATAGTTCCAGGGATAAATAATCTGCATTTGATTTTTTTTTAATTAAGCTGTTCTTCCCCCACCCATCCCACCTCCCCCCATCCAAAGGAAAAAAACCCCAACCAACCAAACAAACAAAAAAAGAACCACCAACCAAACAACACCCAAAAAACCCAAACCCAAAAGCTCATACAGAGGGGAAAATTCTTACTACGGTGCAGTTAAAATTTAAATCAGTGCTCTACACTTTTGTCCTATTGTGTTCAGCCTACTTAGCCACTGAAGATGCTCAGGGCTTGCAAGTATGTCCACTCCCTTCCAGGTACAATTGTAAATACTGTACTTAGAACTGCTAAATTTGCGGCCGGGTTAATGGTGTACAGCATCTGGGAAGCCTCAGCTGATTTCTACAGAGACAGTGATGTTTGTTCATGCTGCTGGGAAACCAAGTCGTTAAAACAGAAGGAGCAATCAGGTGCAAACCCTGCTGGTTTCACCCAAGTGAGTAGACCGGTGTGTTCTCACAATAAAGTGGATCCTGCCCTTTTCTCTGAGCTATCCACGGTGTCCAGCCTCTCCTTCAAAGACACCGCGAGCGTCCGTGCCTCAGTATACCACAATAAAAGGCTCAGGCAAGGATGCCAGGGCTCGTACGAAGTTTTATGTTAAGAAGCTTTGTGGAACCGTAGCTGCTTATCCCTCAGATCACCCTCTGAGCGAGCGACAAAAGCCCAGAGAAGAGCTCTCTCGCGGGTGGATACCTCAAAGCTGCTCGCCCTTTCTGCAGAGAGGCTTCGCGAGCGGAGTCCCCGTCCTCGCGCACACACACATCCACATCCTTCGCAAACTTGGCGCTTGTGGGACTCCAGCATTTGCCGGGGAAGCTGTGTGCAGAGGGGCGTGGGATGGCCGCTCGGCTGCAGGGCCACACCGTTTGCAGAAGCCGGGGGTAGGGGGGACGCTGCGGGGCGCTGCAGTGGGAGTGCCGGCGGCAAGCCCCGGAGGCAACGGCCGTCCGGCAGGGGCCCGGGCGCCTCCTGGCTGCGCGGCGGCCACCGCCTCCGCCGGGCCAGCTCAGGCTGCTGGCCAGCCGGGACATCCCCTGGTGCTCGCCCTTCCTTCGGAGGGCCGAGAGGGGCGTTTGCCCCTTCGGGCTGCTTAAACTGTGTCACGTTCGTGTCTGCCGCTCCCGTCCCCTCCCGGTACTTGATGATCGTTCAACCGACCACTCAGGGTTAACAACATCCCCGGTCGGACAGCATGTATTTAATATGCGAGCATATTTGATGTTCATCGACAGGGCAACAATAGGAATGATCTTGCTTTATGTACCAGCTACAAGGTTTAATATCATTATATTGCATGCAATATTAGTTTTTATTAGTCATCATTAACAAGATGTTTTCTACTTGAATTATCTTTTACTTGTTCAATGCAAAAATTATCTCTACAAAAGAGAAAAAAACACATCTTCAAGTGTCAGCTATATTAAATTAAAGAACTGTTTACACTTCCTAAGGAAAGCATATGTATCTAAATAGGCATCTTTTACCGTTTGCATAGTAGATTGGAAATTAGCATTTTTGTTCATTTTCCCATGTATGCACAGCGCCTGGAAGAGTAATACTCCATGCATATCAGATCAGCCAGCCTACAATTTTTGTGCAATATATTATTTGGCAATCTAAAATTTGTAATTTGCATGAAATTGCTTAATTAAAATACAGTCACTCAGGGTATTAATTTCTCTGTCTGGCAGTTCAACGTACTAAAGGCGGGCTACAGAAAATGTGAAATCCTGTCAGATGTAACAGTAAAATATTAACAAAAAAAAAAAAAAAATCCACTTCTGGCAACAAAGTGACAGAGTGATAATGCTTTTGCCCTGATTCTGGGTTCAAATACGAGATTGGGTTGACATTGAAACCAGCGAGGAAATTTACAATAGCAACTCTGGCTTTTTGCCAATAAATCTGCATCATGGACTTTGCATGGTGAAACCCTTTTCCCTCTCCCCACCTCCTTTACATTTTTCCCTACTAGCTAAGACAAGAAGAAGGAAAAAAAAAAAAGATCTCTTTTTCTGAAACCCAAGTCCCTTACTATTTTCGGCAGCTTGCTTTTGAAATCAGCAACCCTACTGATAAAATGATCCAATCAGTCCTTCCCAGTTGTCAAGACAACAGTTCATAATTGTACCAGCTCTTTTCATTGCAGCTAGACATTTCATAAATAGATAATTCTCTAATTGATCCAGCCAATCCTACTTTGCATATCCCGCCAAACTAGGTAAGCCCGGTTTCTATTCTAGAACGGCAGCAACTTTCTGCAAAGACATGCAAATGAGCCTTATTTACCGCTTGCGAGACGGGACGCAGGAGAAAAGAAGAGGAGGGGGGAAG
>NW_027142355.1:29091252-29101252 GCF_026170545.1 Melanerpes formicivorus | reverse complement strand
CTTCCTCTCTGGAGATCCACTTTGGCCCTTGCAACTATAGATCAATTGAATAATATTATAAGACACAGTGTGCATGGACAGCTAGAAGACTCGATGTAGTAAAAGAGGTTTAAAAGCTCTTCAGTCAGTTGGAAGTAGAGAGTAGAGCTGACATTACTTTCAGTTAGGGAGGTGTCTACATTTCTTAGCACAAGGTTAGACTTTGATTTCCATAATTGCATACATAAAGCTCCATTCATGCAACGTGTACGTACAACTGCTACTGTGATTGCACACACAGGCAGATTACCTACCCACTTCTTTGTTCCTGCAGTTTCTGCATATATTTGACAGAATATGGTCATTTGGTACACAGTTTTTTTAAAACTGCTACATGCTGCAATTATTGAAACATTAAGTCCTACCACTGAAAAAACAGAAACACAACCTCATGCAGAAAAAAAAAAATCAAAAATCAAAACACTTCTTTTGTGTTTCTTTTAAGTTGTTAATTGTAGCACAAGGAAAGACCATATAGAGAAGCTGACCCCATACTTCAAATGGCTTCCAGGAGGAAAAGGAGAATCTGAAGGAGTCGCAACACAGCATGAAACAAATGCCTGTCCGCAAATGCACTCGTGGAATCTCCAGGGCACAAAGGCATGAAACTTCCAACCATTTTCATGTTGTCAGGATTCCGCAGATGTCAGATTGAAATTCTGAGGTGCTGAAAAACTTTGACATTTGATTTCTCCTTCTTCTGATCACTATAAACAGAAAGTGAATCTTAGGAGGTAATGCTAAGATCCACTATTTCCTTATCACGTGCATCCCACCTTGAAACAGAAAATTCTTTCTTACTTCAAAGCCAGAAAATGGCCACTGAGTTTCAACATAGCACAAAAGCAATTCTTTCTGAACAAGTTACCATCTGTTATTATTTGCTCCTCAGGCAACAAATTTGTGGGTGCATGTGTTTGTGGTGCATACACTTTGCATAGATATACTTGGAATGGTATTCATTATGTTATGCATCTAGTCTATTTGATATACTTTAAACTGTTTATTTCAAAGTTTAGGGACTTATTATCAATTACTTTCTTCCAAAAGTTCTGGAAGATTTGCTTCTGGCATAGCAAATAGTACATGATTGTCCCTCAGGTACTTACTGATAGTAATCCTTTTCACAGGCACCCTGTTTGCTTGCCGCAGCTCCTTTTATTCTGATGAAGCCTGATGAAGTCTGGTGCTCTGAGGTACATCCAGGGTCTGCACAGTAAGATGCTTATAGATTACTCCTGAGTGTGCACTCTAAAGTTTGGGATATAAGTGTATTTGCAGAAATGAATGTAACTCACTTCAAGTAGATCATAGTATATGAGCCTTTTTCTGTAGCTCAAGTAGTTCACTGAATTGACAAATTAAAAGACAGAGACTCAGTAGCTGAAAAAAGGTTTGTGTTCTTTTATCAGGGCTATCAGGCAAAACAAAAGCACTCAGTTCTGAGTAATTGCATTTATTTTCTTTTTGAGAAACAAGTTTTGGTTTAGACATATGCACACACACATGCATCCACACTGTTACCCTAGTGTTCTATTAATTGCATCTTTTAATGTCAGCATTTTATTATATAACCAGCTGTACTTCTCACTTTGTCACAAAATTTCCATTAACACAGATAGGGTTTTTGCTCAGAGGCTGAGAACTGGACATTGCTACGCCTTTTAACTTTCAACTGCTGTACCATTCCAGAAAGAAGGCCATACATTTCCAAAATATATCTTCTCACAAAATAGATGTGTAGAAAATGTGACTATGTAATAACAATATAATATGCAATACAGTGTAAATTGTAATAATGTGTGAATTAGAAGAGTGTATGCTCTTATGGCTCACTGTAGCTGCTAAGTATTAAGTCTTTCCCTTTATTTACTACAGATCTCTGAAAATCCTATTCAGAGTAAGCTCGTAAAATAAAACAATGATCACCATAAACACTTAAAAGATGTTCAGAAGACCATAACATAGCTCTAGAGAAAACTTTTGAGAAAATAAAGACTCATAATACCTGTGAGATTGATGAACAGGTTTCATCGTTCATAATTATTTCAAAGCATAAGGTATGGAAACAAGGCTTTACTGAACTGTTCCTTTACTGGAGAACTCTACCTCATGTACTCCATCTGCATACGTTCTTTGGACTTTCTAAACAGTGATTGCCTTCCCTATTTCAGGAAACAGGCATATGCTCATGGGAGGTGGTGATCATTGTGGAGGCTTCAGCTGTCCACTAACACTGCCTGGCATGTGTACTTTTTTGTGTCATTTGGCAATAAAAGCTACATTGACTCTGATTGTGTTTGTTTGTGTGTAAATAAAAAAAAGGTACTGTACACTATGAAATGTATTTACAGTAAAGTGGAAGACAGTAGAGAGTATACATTGTTTTCCTTCCAGAGAAGAGGAATTAAACAGAGGGTGAGTTCAATGAAAGAACTTTTCATTGTGGGGGGGTTTCAATAAATAAAATTATGTGAAGGAACTGGTATTCTCTATTAGATCAATGATATCTTGTCCAGTCATGGTACTTTTATTTTTAAAGACCTTTGGTTAAAAATCTTTTCAGAACTGAAGCTTCTGTCCTTCAAAAAGGGATTGTAATTTATGTTTTTTTTTTTTGTTTTTTTTTTTTAATAGGTCGCCATAGTACTTAGGAGTTTTATCTTGATATTTAAGTTTTTCCAAAGTCCTAAGCTTCACAGGTGAGACTGGGAAGAGTCTGGAATCTTATTTTTCAAAAGTATCTTGAAACTAAAGGTGTAAGGGGTGACAACTCAGTGCCTCGGAGTTTTGTACTTAGAATCTCTAGAATATACTGAGTTCAGAGGGATCCTCAGGGATTAAGTGCAACTTCTGCCCCTACATGGGGCAAGCTTAAAGTGAAACCATAACAAAAAAAGGTAAACTATACATTTGAGTTGTTCAAATAATTCTTGAACATCATCAGGCCATGATCACACCCCTCAAGAGCTTGTTCCAGTGCTTGACCATCGTCTCAGTGAATAACTTTTCCTGATAACCAGTCTGAGTTTACTCTCGTGCATCTTTAATCCATTTCCTCACTGGACACCAGAAAGAGATCAAGTGCCTTTCTGTTTTCCTTTGTGGTGAAGTTGTAGACAGCAACTCCCTTGCCAGCAGATCAAGAAGTGATTCTGCTGCTCTGCTCCACTCTGGGGAGACCTCACCTGGAGTACTATGTCAAGAAGGACATTGATCTGTTGGAGTGGGTTCAGAAGAGGGCCACAAAAATGATCCAAGGGTTGGAGCACCTCTCTTAGAAGGACAGGCTGAGAGTTGGAGTTGTTCAGCCTGGAAAAGGCAGCTGCAGGAGGACCTTTTTGCAGCCTTTCAGTACTTAGAAGGGGCCTGCAAGGCCTGTTGTGACAGGATAATGGACAATGGTTTTAAACTAGAAGAGGAAAGACTTCAACTAGATACAAGGAATAATTTTTTTACAGTGGGACCAGTGAAACACTGGAAGAGCTTGCCTAGAGAATCAGTAGAAGCACCATCCCTGGAAACATTAAGGTTGGATGGGACTCTGAGCAATCTGATCTAATTAAAGATGTCCATTCTCACTGCAGGGATACTGTACTAGATGAATCTTTATAGGTCCCTTCCAACATAAAGCATTCTGATTCTATGAGATCTCCCTTCAGCCTCCTCTTCGCTAAGCTGAATAATTGAAGTATCCTCAGCGACTCCTTGTAAGTCACATCCTCTAGTTCTTTCACCATTTTTGTTTCCCTCCTTTGGACACATTATAATGCTTTTGTATCCTTATGTTGTGGAGCTCAAAACTGCACACAGTACTTGATACGAAGCTACACCAATGTTGAGTATAGTGGGATGATTGCTTCTTTCAACAGGCCCTTTTGACTTCCAGGGCACATTGATGACTCTTGCTTAGCTTACCATCAATGACACAGTTCCCTGTGTCATTTTAAGTGCTTCCACACTTCAACTTGCCTGGCTGTAAGGATTGAACTGAGGACGTGGAGAAAGCACTGGGCCTCAGCCTCTTCCTGCTCCGGTGGTCCAGCCAAGGGGTATGCTTGGCACATGGCCCAGCTCACACAGCCCTCTCTGTCATGCTCATCTCCTTACGACTTTCACTGTCCAATGAGGGTCAAGACCAGAGGAAAAAGATTAGGGCAGTAGAAATGAGGAAGAACTCTAATAGTGAATATACTGCTAGAAATATAACTGGCATTGTATCGTCTGAAAAAGAGCAATGCTCAATCAAGATCTCTTGAAACTTTAATCTTACTGGGTTAACCCTCATCTCTGTGTAACATGCTGTCAGCCCAATACACTGGACTGAAAGCAAGCTTTATATATGTTTGCATATAATTTTTGGATCCATTACTTATCAGATATTTTCAGTTTAAAAATGTTAAAACTGAAGATACAGTAATATACCATGCTGTTTAAACACAAATAGTTGGATCTTTCAGGGAGAGTTCATAGGCTATTAATCACATTCCCCTGTAATAAGAATTTCCTATGTAAGTAAGGGGTGTAGGATCATCAGCATCTGTAAATTGTATGAAACTGAATGCCACTGTCTTAAATTTCCATTTATAAACTGGCTTTGCCTGGACCATTTGTAGAAAGATGTTCATTCATGTATAAGAGTCTAATGATACAGTACTTCTTTGCCTTCCATTCAAAAGGTTCTCTGTGTGGAGGATCTTCACTGAATAATTTCTAAAATTATTAATTATATGGCAGACCTTTTAGAGTGCAAAGCAGAATCATAGTCAGGATTCCTTGTGTGAAAACAAAGAAAATTTTCAGTGATCCTCACTGGCTGAAATACAGTGGACCTATATCAGCATCTAGTAAACCCATACTTTTCTGCTGTGAGTGCATGTAAAAATACCATAGGCAGTCTCATATGCTTTTTCCTACAAGGTATTAATATATTAAAATACACCTTACTCCTTAAGCCCATTCATGTGGTAGAAGATTCCATCCCTGTCTTACATAATAAAGCATGGAAAATTTAAGATACTTATTAACAAATGTGTTATGGGCAAGTGAAACTACAGTATTCCAGTATGTATACTATAGTTACCTGTCCACATTTTTAGACATAAACCGAACCAAAACCCAAAGCAAAACCAAACCAACAACAGCAACACACTTCAGAAAATTAACACTCAGTACTATGAAAAAAAAATTGTCTTAACATATTCACTTACCAAATGCATCTGAAGCTGAACAGACCAATATAGTTTTATAGGAAAAAAAAGAAAAAGACTCTAAAACATAACAGAGAAAACATATTGAAAGAGTTTTCTGCAACGGGGGAAAAAACCCATTTTGAATAGCTATACCATTTCCCAGTTTTCAAAGGTTCTGCATTAAATGAAAAAAAAAAAAAAACCTCACTCAGTAGCTCCTGCATTTGCCTGTTTCTGGTGTTAATTATCTTTTGTTTGCCCTTGATAATCCTGAGGTTGGTGTGCAGATAATGAAGGCTGTGGAATCAGCTCAAAGTGTAAAAAACAATGGCATTGTCAATTCTGCATCACAACACTTTATAAATTATGAATGTTATCCACATTAAGGAGAATGGTAGACTTTTAAAATTACTTCCCTGAATAGATTAAATTACAAGTATTATTACATTTCATTTTATTAAGTGTATCTTAGCAGTTATTAGGACAAATGAACATGTTCTCTCAATTACATAATAACATTAGAACTAAAAATTATGCATTGACACTCCCAAATGCATAATGCAGCATTGTATATTAATCACCCCAAACAATATTTTCAGTTTATATGAAGGCAATTATTACCTATTGAACAATAATATTCTTATTGATTTATTAAATTCAACTCAAAGAATGATTTTTTTAATACAAAAGCTTTGATTCTTTTCTGGATAGTTAAATAATTTCTTGCTCTTACTAAAAAAGAGTCTTTTAATTGCTCTCTTTTATTAATCTAATTACAATAAGACAAAGTTTATTATATATTTAATTTTTAAATACCCTGGATAAAAAATGTAGCACACATTCAGCATGTACCAATTAATTTAAAAGAACATTTGTTAACTTTACTGTTAGCAAATGGTAAGTATTTACATGATGTGGCTTTTAAGTTACGTTTTAATTATCTCAAACAGTTGTAATTGTCAGATCTGTGGACTGTCATGATGCCTTTTCTTCCAAGGAAAAAAAACCTTACATGTAAGTTATAGAAGTTTAGGGCATCATCTAAGAAGAATAGGAAAAACAGCTGACACTAGCCCACTGACCCAAGTGGCAGTATTTAGACTTATTTAAGTGGGACAGAGATTGAGATCTTGCACAGCAGAGGTGTAAGTGACAGGCAGGAGTTGTAGACACTTGCAGTGCCATTGCCAACATTTGATACTTTCAGGCACTTTGGCAGTATCCAATTTTTATTTGGCTGCATTATAAGTATTGATTGCAGCCCTGGTAAATGTATTTCTTTTATTTAGACTGTCTGGATAACTTTGCTGCACCTTTTAGAGCATTTCTCATACTTCATGTTAATTAGTTCAGATAATGTGCGTGGTAATGCACAGTTACTTACTTCTACATAACTGGCAAATTTTTCAGCATGGGTACTTAAGGCATAACCATTCATTCATTTAAAAAAAGGCAATTTTTACAGTGTCAGCAATTTTTCTTTAGAAAAGGAAGAGACTGTTCTCATTTATTGTATTTTTCTATTTTGATGTTGAGTTTAACACTCACAGTCAATATTATTGTCAGATTGTGTCACTTTATAACACATTGGTAGATACCGGACTGATGTTTTCTAGGGGCATTTTTTAACTCATCAGTAAAATAACAAAAACCAAATAAGAAACACTTCTGGTATTATTCGTATCAGTTACAAATCACAGTCAATAAATCAGCTTTGAAAGCAAATACCAATCACTCTAAATTTGTTTGTCTAAATATTAAAATGCTAACACATTCCCTGATAACTGAAAAAATTCTATGATTCTATGATTTTTGTTATCTGATGCTTAAATATATGATCTGATGTGCTTGATTCAGGAAGAAGAGTATATAAAAGAGCAATATTACATACTCCTAGGGAATAAATAAAGTGAACTTGAATTTTATATCCTGGGGGGGGGGTGTTGGGGGGTGGTGGTGAGGGGGTTGGGTGTGGAATACCTCAGGAGCGTGCCTGAGTATTTAAATGTTTTTGTGCTGCTAAACCCAACTTTTTCCCCACATATTGTGACCGTGCGCTTCTTACAACCTGGGGTAGAATTTAAGAATGTGGCCCTCAAAGCCTGTAGAAATGTCTCTAACAGTGAACATTTAGAATTGGCAAATGTTCTAATTGGTCATTTCATGGGAGTATGTAGTCGGTGTAATTAGACATTGTTTATATTAACAGTGTATTGGGTAACATGAAATGACTAGGTGATCCTTTCTGGCCTAATTCTATTAACTAAACAAAGTAAGTTAGAGTCTTTATCACTGTTACATCAGATTATAAATGACTGGAACTAATACATTTGCAGTTGACAAAATAACTAGCTTTCTTAGTTCCAATTAGTCCTCAATTAAATTGTATCAGCAGTGGTGTCAGACGTACAGCTACACTGAATTGTCTTTGAATCTGTCTGGTTCCTTTAGTTCTCCCTTTTGCCAGTAAGAAAGTTTCAGACACGGAAGTGTTAACAGCTCCTTTGAAATTACTTCTATTTAAGAAGAAAAATCATATTACTTTCTTAATCTTTCTAATTCTATTCTCATAAGATGATCTTGGATTTGTTCCTTCAGCATGGGCTCTTTAGAGCAGTCCTGATTTCCGTATTAATGAATTGAGAAGATGACATCAGATTCTTAGGTAAGTGCTATAAACTCAGTCATATGATTTTTTTTATAGTAAGATATGTAAAAAAAAAAACCCAACAACAATATTTTGTCCCTTCTTACGTCAACGTTTCTTTGAAAATAGTTGAATATTATGCAGTCAGCACACAAAAGACTGTGTAGTAGTTTGTAATTTACCTTTTGATCACCACAAGAAAAATTTCTTCTGGGAAATGAAAGCCAAACATAATTCACTAAAATTACACCGAATGCCCTCTAATCAATACAGATAAATCTAGAGTTTGTTGTTAAATCGATCCTCTCCTTTATAGAAATATACTGTCTTGATTGTTTTAGGGATAATTATTTCACAGGGAATTTTTACGATGATTAGTAGAAACAAGACAACAGTAAACTTGACTCGGAGCCATTGAATTACAGTGCTGTAGAATGCATTTGTCTCTTCTACTTTGAAGCTTAGTGATATCAATACTGATTTATATAATTTCATGCAATGATGTTTTCCTGAGAGAAATGAAGTGAAACTGATTTCATTTTAGAAATGAACAGCCTCTGTGTTTGTTTTTCTTTTATAAAATTGTCAGCTCTTGCCAATATAAATACTCACTGAGGCAGACTTTCCCTTCCTGCTTTTATCACTTAGGCTGATTCCTTGACATACATCATATTGAAGAAGTCCAGATCAACTTTGGAGAAATAAAAAAATGTTTAGACTAGGAAGACAAAGGTTGAACGAAAGGATTACTTTAAATGGTGTTACTGAACTATTTCTATACATATGAAAATGCAATTTAAATATCAAAGATTTTAAAAGTCAGAAGGTTTCTGCTTCAGTTTGCATTTGTAAATGAAGATCTTTGTAAGTCTGCATGATTTTAACAGATCACATACCATAAGTCAATACAGCACTTAAAAAAACAAAGAAAAAAGGGAAAGGAAGAGACAAAGGGATGAGTTTCTAATGGTGAGATAGATGCAATTGCTTGCAGTATTCCATCTATGCAAAACTGAATTACGACACGTTACTCAGAAAAATAGACTATGCTGCGTTTTGGTTAGCATAACAAAATATGTATTAGATGTTTGAATGAGTAAAGGATAGTAGATATAAAGCTTGAAGTTTTGCATTGTGTATTAAACTTTTCATTAGTAAGGATAAAGTGAATTATGTAATTCTTAGAACACCCTGACTAGAGTGTCTTTTAATGCAAGCAGTCTAATTGGCAATAGTTACAATTCTGTGCAAAATGAAATAGTTCTCTAATGAATAACATAATAAAAATGTGTTTGTTTTTCCCCTTAAATTATCATTAAAGCTTAATGTCTAATGCAAGGAATCCCTTTCATTTAACATCAATTTTGGTAGTATGTGCTTTTCAATGAGCCTTTGATATTAATTCTAATACCTTTCCAAGGAACAAGGAAATAAAGTTTTTAGTATTTATAAGAAGAAAGCACATTCTGTAATTGCTTATTAGCTGACTGTTATGAAAGTGAAAATCTATTTTAAATGATCATTTCAGAAATGTATAATTTACTGCACTTACTATTGTTTGTAGCTTTCGCCAGAAAATTGTACAAATAATCTCAGAAGGCTGTTCTAAGAAACAGGAAATAATTGTTCATTGAAATATACTGAATGACAGATTCTTAAAATAGGAAACCCTATCTGTCTTTTATTACATGCCTGGTGATTATTTATATCCTTTAATAGCGTCTTCTAACTAGAAAGTCATTCATATTTTTGGTAGTTAATATGTAAATTTTGTTTACCTTATTCTGCGGAATAAGGCATTTCTCATTGCAATGATTCAACTCTAATTAATCTCGGCTTAATTTAACCTGCAGATATGCTTTATTTTAAATTGTTGCACAGATTTGTCATGTTTGTCGTCTAGACTTGGTCAAGGTTAAGATTATGTGAACTGAATGGCCAAACTCACTGACCTCCACTGTTGCCAGCTGAGCAGCAACAGTGACAAAGCTCACAGGAGCGAAAACTGTGCTGTTATTCCCCTTGCCCTGTTAGACCTGTGCTGCCTCCTCAGCTGTTAAATGGCTACATATGGTATTGTTGTAACTCTGGAATTTATAAAATGTACTTTCATGTTTGATGT
>NW_027142355.1:29051252-29088752 GCF_026170545.1 Melanerpes formicivorus | reverse complement strand
AACATGTTGTGGATTACAGGTTTCTTCACCACTTTGCTGAAATGTTGCATGTTTTTTTTAATATTCTATGTGCTGGATTTATTATTGTTATAAACATCTATTGATATATCGACCTGCACAGCTTGTTATTACAGAAAGAAAATGTTGTCATACAGGAAATTTGCTTCCTGAGACTTTTGTTTTCACAATTTACTTTCATTGCAGTTTGCTGTTGACTCAATCTAAATTGGCCCCTGTGGCTACTGGCCACGTTTTTGAGGCTTTTCTTAGTTCTGAAGGAAAATTTCTGTCTTGATATCATCTATGTAATGATTGTGCAGGTGTTATATGCCTCCTGCCCTTGCTCCTAAATTCATGTAAGTGGTACAAAACCTTACAGTTCCACTCACTAACTCCTCCTGCCACACTTTCAATATAGGGCTTTAGTTTTGTTCTATAGATCAGCAGATCAGATCACAAATATCTTGAGGTGAAGCTAACAGAATTGTCTTTCTTGTCTCTGTTCAAAGAAACAGAGCTGCTAGTCCAGGTAAGTATTGTACTACTTGTCCCGCATAACCTGACAGCAAGTATGGAAACCAGCACTCTTTCAAAAGACACTTGCTCAATAGCTTAATGTAAGATAGGAGTGAAGGTTACTATTCGAGATCCTGGTGTGCAGTAACATCATAAATGAGCTTACTCTGAAACAGATCAGGATGAGGATCTGCAGAATTCTCCTTTCTCTGACACAACATCCACAGACTGTGTCAAAACAAAAAGCTAGAGATTTTGAGAGAGAAAATGACAGTTCTCAAAACTGGCTATTTTATTTGGTAGAGGCCTCTTGTCACAGTGTAATGTCATCATCAATCTATATCACATTTCAAGGTTTAAATGTCACAAAACTACTCTTTTGAATGGCTTGAACCCAAGAGTCCAAAGTCAGAGGTGATATGTAAGACAATGATTACATTGATTAGTCATGCATGTAAGTATAAATTCTTTTGCAGATTGATTTAAACTGTCCTCAACATTCACCACATGCCTACCAATACATAACTAGCTTGAAGAAAGTGTGTTCAAGGAAAAAGTGGTTGTCTTTTGACTTAAACACATCTGAAGCACTCCATATTTTGCTATCTTTTTTCCCTAAATTAAAGTGTTTTAGTTCCATGATGCTCTTGCACAAATATAATCTTCCTTAAACCATTAGAGTCACTGGTAAGGTATGCTGGAGAGCAAGAAGAGGAGGAAGCAGTCCTTGTGTAAGCAGTGAATATCCAAACTGTCACAAATAATCAACTGTATTCTAGTTCAAATGGATTCTGGTAGACTGTGCTGTTCCTGAGAAATGTCTTCGAAATATTTCTTCCCAATGGAGTATCAGAAGCAGAACTAAGCCATAGCTCATTGTTAGCTATAATCAGTATATTTTAGATAACAGCCCAGAAAATTAATGAAGAATAAACTGGAAATTCATAGTGAAAAGTTCACCAGAAGTTTATACTTACGTTGTTCCTGTTTGTTTCCCAGTCTTACTGATAGACACACGAAATGTAAAGTTGTCTGTTAAGGTATTCACGTTGAGGTCAGTACCAAAGTGGTTATGATTCATGGATAGGAATTCAAAACAAATGTGAGGGACAATTTTCCCAGGAAGACAGGCCCACTCTTAGTGTGTTTGCTTAACATGCTGAGGGAGATTTCTGTTGAGCTGACATGGAGACACAACAGCAGTTGCTGAAACTAGAATTCTTGCACCAAACGAGTGGATCTGTGAGACTCCAAAGTACCTCCCTCCCCATTCATGAAAAACAGAGGAATTTTATGCAAATGTCAATAGGGGTATTTCCTCATTTCTTGTTCTGTGCCTTACTAACATAGGAGTTGACTAGTTAATTCTGAGTAAGGAAAAAGCCACTGAAAATCATAGAGGAATAAACATTATTTAAGCAGTTCATTCTTATGTAACTGGGGATGTAAGTGTTAATAAATGCTCAAAATAAAGAGATTAGAAATGCAATTTGGCACAGTCAGGGATGATGGTTATTCATCAGAAATACCTATTCATTTTTTTTCTTTTTATTTTTCTTCATTTTTCATTGACATAGGTGCCTAAGAGAGTATTTTGATATTGATGGCTCAGGGAGGAGCAAATGTGTGCTCTAAGGACTTGGATGAGTTTCTGCTATTTAAATTTGCTAGGGATTTTATTAAGTAGCACTGTAACTCAGGACAAGCTGATCACATTTCACAGCCTATTTCCCCATGCTCCCTAAATGCTGATTTACCAAGAATGAAATGCATGTACACATACTCTGGAGCATGTGTTAAAGCTGTGCTAAACATTTTCCATGTAACTTCCAGCTGGCAACATTTTGCCAGAAAGCCTGGTACTTAGAAATGATAAATAAATAAAACAAACAGAAACTTGTGTTGTAATAAGGAGACAATGGAACAGCTGCAGGGCATGAAGTAAATTCAGCTTGACTTGATGTGGACACAGTGGCTGGATTTTACCCAAGAGACATTAGCAGCATTCACATTCCTAAGGGGAAGACTGCGGAGAGGGAAGAAGGGATCTCATTGGGAGGTCTCTTAGCACATTTGGAAAAATAAACAGAGAAATGATGAAAAATAATATTTAAGCAGCAAAACCAGCATACACTGTCCTCCTGCAGTATGTTTTAAAAACATGAACTTGTCTTCTGAAGAAAAAATAATGAACAGAACTTTGGTTTGTTTTCTTTGGAGGTACAATAGGAAAAAGATGGAGGAGGGCTGATGCTTGGGAAGGCAAACTGTGTGACAACAGCCACCAAGTGGAGGAAAGCAAAACAGTGAAGGTAAGTAAAGGAAGAGCAAAAAACAGCGTACTAAATGTGCTTCTAAAAAGCATGCAACCCATTAAAAGAAACCACATCAAAACTTCTTTAATTATATTTGACAGGGCAAAAGTAACACATAGCACAAATGCATCCATCATGAAAATATTTTTAGTTCAAGAAAAATTTGAGAGCAGTTCCTGAGCACAAGCAGTGGCAACTACAAGTGGAATATCAAAATTCCTCCTCCTGTCTGCTTTTCTTTACGTTTCATTGATGGGCTGTCTTCTACATATAGTAATGTACATTATTTGCTGAACATTTTAGTGCCCCCTTGTTAGTGAGGAACAAACCTGAGGTTTGTTTCTCATACAAGGTAGGTCTTCATGTTAAGGATGAGCACCCTGGTGCATATTTATGCTTTAGGTACCCACACTTAGTAACAATGGCCTAGTATTGTGTAGGTACCAGTGACAGTGGTGAAGCTGGAAAAAAAGGATCAAACTTATAAAAATATACATCGAGTGGGTGAATCAGATTCCTGTATGTTAATTTCCTGTTATTCAGCTGCTAGACAGAACTTTGAGTTGCAAAATGTAGTAGTTTAAGAGAAAGTAAAATGGGGTCACAGTAGTCTGTACCCTTACATTTTCAGTGAAATACATGAAGCAAGAATTTCTGACATAACTGTCATCGACTTTGGCTTGGCTGGGTTGTCATGATCAGATGACTTCATGTGCCTGGTATGTGCTCCTCTGCTTTTTACATCCTTGAAAACCCAGTTTATACACATGAATATGCTGACTTCTTCCAGGACACTACAGCCCATCCTGATAATTGCACTGCTAAAGCTGCCTGCTGTGTTAAAGGTCAGCAGAAGGGCCTTAGCGGTGAAGTGGCACTTGCCCATCAAAATGCAAAATACTGGGGTGAAAGAAGTAGAACTCAACTATTATATGTTACAAAACTTGAGACATTCAAAGTCAAGTATATCATTCTCTTGTTCCAATACCCAGAGAAGAATGTCACAGCATGACTCTATCCCTGTGACAAAGACTGAAAGAAGGATGAAAAATAATGCAAAGTTATCTCCTTTTTGTCAAAATCTATTGTTATCTTGTGTTCTTCTTCTGTTATTGCACTGAAATAACGACATTTTAATCCCAGGGTACAACTGAGAGAAGCCCTGATCTAATAATTGCAAAATCTCCCAATCCAGTATTTTAGAACTCAGAGTACTTGTCACTTATGAATATTCATACAGGCCACTAAAAGAATTATATTCTGTCTGCAGTTACAGGCAGGAAAAGAACATGGTAAATTCTAAAGAGACAGCAGTATTTCATGGAACACTTGTGAAATATAAAGGGCATCCACAACAAAATTCTTACGGGAAAATGGTTGAGGAGAGGTACACAGAACAGTGGTAATGCTGTCATGAAACACATCTTCTAGAGATAAACAAAATGCAGGAAATTATTTGAAGTCTTAGAGAAGTTGGAATTCTTCAAGGTAACCTGATAAGGAGTATGTTTCTTTTACATGCAGGAGGATATATGTCAGTCAGGTAAGGCATTGAATGCAAAAGGCTTATACAAACTGCAAAAGAAACTAGAAAACCAAGTTAAACACAAATCGAATGGAAGATAAAGGTTTTATCCAAAGAAGGAATTTACCTCCTGAAAGCCAGCCCTAAACTTTACACTTAAGGATATTTTAAAAACATGAAATATTTTACACTGGTATGTATCCTTTTCTTAATGATTAACTAGATTGAATAATTCCTTGATGCTAAAACAATAAATCAGAAAGATTAATTTCCAGTGCTTTCTGACAAGTCAGCACTTACATATAGAAAGGCCTAATCTCATTCTAGCAAGAAAATTACTTATTCCAATAGCAGATGTACTAACTCAAGCAGATAGTAAGTTTATTGGTTTGAAGGACTGGCTTTCATCTGAAGTGAGAGAATTCTTATGTTCACTACATGTCTTGAAGAAGCGAAAGCAGCCTTTTATGATTTGTTTCATTAACAAACATCTCGAAACCACAGCTCTAAAACTGGAGGCTGATGGTAGTTTAACCTGCTACGATACTGCTACTGAAATGAAGGCAGTGCTTTTTATTCCCTCACCTCTCTCGCTACTTTTCCTTCTTTCTCCTTCTTCAGTCAAGACACCTGTCCATTATTTGTAGCAGCTCTCTCGCTGCTCTGAGCTTTTCAGAAAACCATTCAGGTGATCTAATGGCTTTGCTTCTGCATTTTGAGGAATTTAAGTTGCCTATGATAAAGTCTGGCAGGTTGTAGAACAAGCAGAATTTTGTAAGACCAGGACCCTTTAGTTATTGCTAGGAGGCAGGAGTTTTGTTTTCTGGCAATGCATGTATGCTAACTTATCTTTCTCTGTCTCATGGAGCTGTATCCCAGGTCTGGAGCTCTTTTCAAAATTTATATTTGGATTTTTTTTTCAGGCATGTAGGCTCAAATTTCAGAACAGAAGTACTTATTGATGTTGTGTCTGTTGGAAGAAGACAGCCCAAATTGTCAGAACAGTGTTGGGTTGTTTTTTTTTTCCTAAAAATCTTTACGAAAACTGATTTCTCAAGTGAAAGACTGACAGAAATATTTAATGGCCTCAAAGCAAACATATCACTTGTAGCTCTTCTCCCATCAAATTGGGAAAGGAAAACAAAAGTTAAATGTGATTCCAAATTTTCCTTTTTCCTCAGACATTTTCACACATAGGATAGGCAAAAGAAACTATAGATTTTCAGTGCTTCAGCTCTGACCTCTGCCTATGGGACTCTGGGGCCACTAACATGCCTCTCCTTTCCTCACATTCTATGAAGCTAGTGCTCACAGGATCTTTGATTAACAGTGTTTTACTTCAAATGCATAATATTCTTATTCTTTTATTGACTAAATGAAATGAGACTCCTGGCCACTACTGTTATGTGATCCTCCAGGCCAGCTGAATTCAATCCATGCAACTTCTCTGAGAGACAGCTAGACCATCAGGAGGTGTAGATACTTGCCTACTTAGCTGAGTCTACAAGCTGAACTGCTGAGTTTTCAAGACTCATGGACGAGGAAGCTCATCTTCCTCCCAGGTCAATGTCTTCATCTTTAGAACAAAATTTAAAATATTCTGTAGAGGTAAAAGATAACTGCAAAAGAAGAAGTGTTGTAAGCTTGATGCTTGGCCAAGACAGTCAAGTTGTCTTGGAAGAAACTCTTCTTGGGAGTTTCATGGTTGAACTGAAGCATGAGAGGATGTATTCCTGACTCTCACTGAGAGCAGCAATTTCCATTTCTGAAATTACTCTACCTTTGCTTTCATTCCCTGCTACTCATTATGCTTGATAGTTTGTATTTCTGTCTGTTTTCCATCTTCTGCTGAGGTGTAAATTCCACAGTTTAGCTTTAGTTTAAGGAATTTTCTTTCCCTCCTTCATCTGAAATTCTGCAGTTACCAAAGGAATGACCCTGATTATTTGCCCTTATCTTTCTTTAAAGTATCCCTGCTAAGGTTGATTTTGTAGAATCACAGAATTGTAAAATGTTTTGGGTTGGAAGAGACCTCTAAAGGTCATCCAGGGACATCCTCAACTAGATCAGATTACTCAAAGCCCTGTTGAGCCTCACCTTGAATAGCTCCAGGGATGGGCTTCAACCACCTCCCTGGGCAATCTGTTCTTGGTAATGAACTTCTTAACATCCAATCTAAATCTACTCTTCTCTAGTTTAAAACTGATGACCCTCCTCTTACCACTACAGGCCTTTGTGTACAGCCCCTCTCAATCCTTCCTGTAGTCCTCCTTGAGGTACTGGA
The DNA here is from genome assembly GCF_026170545.1 of Melanerpes formicivorus. Taxonomy (NCBI): domain Eukaryota; kingdom Metazoa; phylum Chordata; class Aves; order Piciformes; family Picidae; genus Melanerpes; species Melanerpes formicivorus. The sequence continues at coordinate 29,082,112 of NW_027142355.1, read as the reverse complement.
AGGTATTAGGTCTCCCTGGGGCCTTAACTCCTGGTGATTTTCATGCTCCTCCTCTGGACCCTCTCAGGTCCATGACCTTCCTGTATTGAGCACTCCAGAGCTGGATGCAGTATGCCAGGTAAGGTCTCACCAGAGCAAAGTGGCAGAATCACCCCCACTCTCAATCTGCTGGCCACACATCTTTTGATGGAGCCCAGGATGTGATTTACCTTCTGGGCTGCAAGCTCACATTGCCTGCTCTTGGTCCAGCTTCTCATCCATTAGCACCCCCAAGTCCTTTTCTGCAGGGCTGCTTTCTATCACCTCATCCCCCCAGCCTGTGTTGATAGTGAAAATTGTTCTCACCCAAGTGCATGACCCTGCACTTACTCTTGTTGAACCTTATGAGGTTCACCTAGGCCCACCTCTCCTGCTTGTCCAGGTCCCTCTGGATGACATCCCATCCCTCTGGCATATTGACATCTCCACTCAGCTTGATGTCATCTACATTTTCTGTTGGATACTTGTAGACCCTGTCCCCAGGATTTTATTTTCTCTGTGGCACCAGACTGGAAATGTTCACAGAGAGCAAAATTTGCAATATTTGCTCTAGTCTGTTAGACAGGTGGAGCTTTATGAATGAGGAGCCAAGAGTCATACCCTGTCTTGAGTTAAACCCACAAAACCAAGAATAAGCGACTAAGTAGCATTTAGCTCAGAAATGCTGTGCTTTCACCTGTCTCAGCCATCTATTGCTTTGGAATTCAGAATCTCTCTATCATGTCAACACTTCCTGTAGCATGTTGTGATTGTGCTGCGCTTTCAGCAAAGGTGGGTCATGTGTTTAAAAGTGACATTTGCTTTACCATTCTGCCTAAACAGCGGATCATGCTTTAATAAATGGTATTTTTAAAAAGAACTATATTATTTGATAAAATTATTACTCAAACTGAATTCCATCAAATTGTCACAGTTGTTATGTGCTTAAAAAAGCTTCGGCTCCTCTATTATTAAGTGGTAAAAGATTATAATTCGATAAAAAGAGATACTAAAATGACTGATTTTTAGGAGTATGTTTCAATAAAATTCAGCATAAAAGTTCAAAGCAAAATGTGGAAAAAAAAATTCTTTATTATTTTAAATCTACACATTTAAAAATATTTCAAGGAACAAATGGATGTTGTAATGGAAAGTACATCTCATGTACTGCATAATCCAATATTTCAGTGAACAAATGGATGTTGTAATAGGAGGGATCTCTCACATACAGCATACTCCAGCTTCCAACACTCTTGCATTCACTTATGATTCATCCATCCATACTTACACACTATGTATTTCTTTAATTGCTACAGCACAATATATTGTAAACATTAATGTAAGTGTGAAGAAGGTTAAGACTCAGCACTTTCAAACCCTCTTATTCTAGAGAGTTAGTTTCAGTGGCATATATGGCTCCATCTCTAGGGTTGTTTTTTTCCAGTCATAATTGAATTGCTGTGCTTTTCTAACACAGTTAGCAAATACGTTGCAGCTGGACACAAATATAAGCTCAAAGACTTCTTTTTAACACAATGTAACAGGAATGAAAATTGCAGTAAGCTAATTTTTCTTCTTATTTAAAATAAAACAAAACAATAAGCAACTAAAAATTATGTTCAAAAAAGAATGCCTTGAAAATTGAAGAATAAATCCATAGAATTTAAGAGGTACATGCCCATCTGCATTGGTAAAGGTATTATTCAGTTGAGCAGTATCTCTATCATTAACCAAACCACATGGTAAGTTATTAGTTTATAGATATGTGTCCAAAAGATTCTGCCAAAAACCCATGCAGAATCTTGGAACATTAGAGTCTTGAAAATTAACATCTCTACTTCCAATCCTTTCTTTCCAAACAAAGTATTACTTTTCAAATAAAATATTATTTTTCAAACCCCACGTTGGGCTGCCAAAATATTGTGGTGGTTTGAGCCTTAACTGGAGTTTAATCTACTAAAAAAAAAAAGAAAAAATAATCTGGAGTCAATTGCAAGTAGGAGAAGTAAATTTTTTAACTTTATATATGTATAGCAATAACAGGGAGGATTTACAAGGGTAAGGAATAAGGATGAATAAGAAAACATACAAAATCAAATTTAGATGGCCTTGTATCTCCCTCAATGTATGTGGATTTCAGTCCTTTAGAGAGGCATGGACATGGCAGGGAGAAGATCAGGCATGACCACGAGGCAGAACCAGGAGGCCAGCAGTGGCTGTTGGTCCATTCAAACAGGTGAGGCAGGAGCAAAGAGAGAAGATGACTGCCACCCCTCCCACCTCCCCTTTATAGTCTTGCTGGACAGGAAAGGGGAGCAGAACAAACCTAGACCCAGTGGACCCCTCCTCCCAGGAGGGAGAAACCACATCCACCTGGATCAGGTTTCTTTTGTCCCCTGGGGGAAGCAGGGCTCTTACAACCCAACCCCAGGATGGTGTAACCCAGCACAAAACTTTAAAGGAGTTTAAAAACAGAGGGCCTCAACTGATAGTGAAATAGTGGAATAAAAGTTTCTTACTTATTAAATCAGAAAAAATGTCAAGTGAATAGGAAATAAAAATTAACTAAAATAAACTACAGAAAACCAACAAGATATTGAGGAACAGGCTGCCCAGGGAGGTGTGGAGTGTCCTCCAGATATATTCAAGACCCACTCAGATGCTTTCCTGTGTAATATGGTATAGGTGATCCTGCTCTGGCAGGGGTGTTTTATCAGATGATTTTTTGAGGTCCCTTCCCACTCCTAATATTCTGTGATAATACATTTTCTTGAATATTCATTAAATTAACAGAAAACAAGAGTAAAGCTGTAAAAATAAGCCTTGCATATTGTGGTGGGTTGAAAATTCCCCCCAACATCAAGTTGCCAGACCAGCTCCGTTGGAAGCAAAACCACAATCCAGAAATGAAATGCAATGAATATGTATGAAATATACAATATTTACATATATTTACAGGTATTTACAATTTATAAACAGCAAAAACAAACAACCCTGGACAAACCAGGGGGCTAATAACAGCCTGCCCTCTAACCCTCCCATACACGAGTGACAAGAGGCTTGTTTTGTTAGTACTTAGCCACAACAAAGAACACAGGTGAGGTCAGCAAAGCCAAGAGAAGCACCAGCCAGACTGGATGAAGAGTAAGAGAGAAAGTTAGATTACCTATCTACATTTTATGGCAGATAGCTGTCCAGTAGCATTATTTAGAACTCATTATTTTCCTTTTTACATCCAATGGTGATTTATTGACATTACTTTGTGTTCAAGATTTGTGGAACATTTTCCAGGCACAGTCTAAAACTACCACACATTTAAATTTATTCTTGGTGTGGTAAGAGTTATTCTATTAAAAAGAAAAAGTAGTAAAAAAAAGAAAGAACAAACATGGGTATTGTTCTGGCCTTGGGATGTCAGCTCTTGTGCCAGATGTTTACTGCATCCAGGATAGAATTAGTGCTTCAGAGGACTCCTCAGCACTTTAACTTGGTGGTTGTCATTCATACAAGAAGTTGTGAGTGCCTCCATGTGTTAGTTAGTATCAGTTTAAATAAGAAATATCCTGATACAAAATAAGATTAGGGGAATGACTGATTAGAGGAGTTATTGTAAATCAGGTTACTACATCACTGCTACAATACTAGCTCCAGAACTGTCATCACAATAACATACCATGCTTCTTTCTTTACCCCAAGTGAGCTAACCACATCCAACTCCAGTCAAAAGAACATTTAACTCAAAGTATATGTTTATATGCTTTAACAGTAGCCAGGCAAGAGAAATTTCAAGTTGCATTTCAGATGAAAACTACAGCAGGGGCTTAACAGTGAGGTCTTGATGGTATTAAGGCCTCAATAAGTAAATATTAATGAATATAGTATATATCACATAGGAATATATAAAAATTAATAATCTTATTGCAGTACATTCTAAAAGGAGTTGATCACATTTGTGAAGAACTTGCCATTAGGTCAGGTACCATGACTGGAACCCAAGCTTGAACATAAGAGTACAAGCATCAGATGAAGTGACATGTCAAAGTGTGCAGCCCAATATCTAGGAAGCTGAAAAAAAGCATTAGAATGCATCTGTGGTGCCATAGTTTGTTGACCATATCATACAGCCTGGTACCCATATGAGGACCTGAAGCCAGTGAAACTGCTTGGCAGGTTCTCATTTTGATCATAAACCATTAACAATTTCCTTCTGGTAACATCACAAAAGACTGAATACAAATACAGGAAAGGGCCTTCCAAGGGTAAAATCGGACTGACTATGGTGAGGGAAGGTAGAGAAGCATTACATTGCAGTATAAGATGAAATAATATTCTAGGATGCTTAATGGCATATTTGATGTCCCTGGAGTGTTATTTGAGCTGTTTATTTATTTGTCTCTTCAATCTTTAAAGATGTTTCATGTGGTCTAGAAATTCAAAGTACTTGTAAAAACCTCATTCCTTCCCCTCAGATTTGTTTGGCATTTATTGATTTTTTAAGAAGTATTTAATGTACCTGAACTTTGTCTCCTTCAAAAAGAAAGTAAAAACAAAAATTCAAAATTCCTTTGTTTCCCTCCCAAGATGAATTTTTTTCTTCCTAAATTCATAAATCCTAAAATAGCTTTAAAAAAACCCTCATTACTTTTTCCCCATCTCCATATGTAATATCATCAGATGTTGATCATAAAAATACCGGATTTTTACATGTAAAGTAGATGTCCATCCCTCCTTTTTTTTCCACAATGCTTTTCCCTATTGTTTGTGCTATATCATTCACTTATTCTCTCCCAATTACCTAATAATGACGATGGATTTATGTTCCAGTCAGACACTGATGCTGACTAGCTATTATTAATATTATTTCTTTTTGCCCTTGGTAAGTTATCTTAAAGTAATTTCCACATTGCTTGTACTAAATATATTCCTAGATAATATTACTGGTGTTCACTGAATTACCCCAAATTGTCACACTCTTCACAGAAACACTACTAACACCTTAGTGCAACAAAGTTCTGACCCTAAAAATACAGCATTTCTTTTTGGCTAAGGACAGTACTTTACTGTAAAGGAATTCTTGCTTGTTAATGAAAAACAGAGATCTGGTTTTGCAGTAGCATTTATTTATGACTTCTTTATATCAAGGCTCTCTAAACTCCGCCTGTCACAGTTCCACATAAAACCATCTACCAGAGGAATTGACACTAGTTATGACAGAGAGTAGCAGCAGCTCTTTAGACATATAACTACTGTGCCATTTTGATGTAATTCAGTTTAAATTTCAAACATTTCTGTTTAACATAATCAAGTGGTATGAAATCTTCTTTTAAAATGGCAAGTATACAGTACTAGCTCAATTGGCACTTAGCAACAGTCCTTTTACAATATGCACAATAGCTTCCAGCAGGGAGTTTTTTAAGGACCATCCTTTGAGAGCACAAACTCACACATGTACAATCAGGAGACATCAAGGTTCTATCTTCAGCTCCCCTTGAGATGTTATTTAGCTAATGCACAAATGTTACAGCTAAGCTGTTAGCCCAAAAAACAGAACAAGCTGTTGTGTGCAGGTACGTATCTTTACTTTTTTTTTTCTTCAATCCAAAATATCTCCATATTATAATTTCACATAAAGTAGCACCTAGAAAGGTGTAGTATGTGATTTTTACTCAATAGGTGAATTTCCACATTTAAATGCACTGCTGCAGTCAAGTACCCCTCCTTGGATACTGTATTATATAGTGGCAAAGCACCATTGAGTGGGTATACAGCTACAGTTATTAGCGGGTATACTCTGGTTAAAGTATTACTGAAAACATACAGCTCTAACACAGGCTGCCATCACTGGTAAATACTGCTGTGAGCATAGCTGGTTTATATCCAGTGAAAAGATCTGGTCCTGCAGCTAGCTTTCCTCAAGATCTGGATCCTGGCAAACAAGTCCCTTGTCTCAACTGCAAACCTCCCATATTTACTGGTTGTCTTCCAAAAACTGTGCTGAACCATAGAGTAAGTTCAAATTTCATTAAGCCCAGGAGCAAAGAGAGTTTCTAACATACTGCTAAAATCGTGGCATAATGTTCTGAAACAGATGATTGCATTATAATCTCATTCTAGTTGGGATCTTCTTTTCCTAATAGGCAGCTTTAAAATACACGATAGGAACTAAGAGGGGCTCCAACACTGAAATCTGCAACAGCATTACTAAGTACATTGCTTAAACATCACATGCATGGAAAGAGATGATGACATTGGTATTAGTGTGGTAATGCTGTTCTGTCTGTAAGACTTCAGTATTAGCTTTAATTCTTTTTTTTGTGGAAATCTGCAATAGCAACGTGGTAGCACCACGGTGACAGCCCAGAGAACTACCTTTGCCCAATGATGAATGTGTAATTTTTTTTTAAGTAGGAAGAAATATTAGTTAACTTATTTAGTAAGGAGCCTTGATGGAAGACCAATAGATATATCGTTCAACCTATTTTCTTCTAGTAAAATGTCTTTTTTAGCCTAAGTGTCTGAGTATAATACAGCAGAAGTTAAAAAGAGAAAATGGACATGTATTTTTAGATGTCATGAATGTACATAAAGTGGCAGGAATATTGTCATATACTTGGAAAAAATTAATTAGCAATGTAAAGGGTCCTTTAAAAATCTCCTCTTTACTAGTGCCTAATCATGGAAAAGCCTGGAAATCTGTAAAAGCAGGAATAAGATCCATTTTATTTAAAAGTATTTCTTTTGTAAATAAGAAAATATGACTTAATGAAAAGAACTTGTGAAATCATGTCTGATTTTTGCTGTTTGATTGGAGGGAAAAATAAAATATTGTTTCCTGTCAAAACATTTCATTAGGCATGTTCTAACTGCAGTGTTTTGATCTGTTCATTTTGAAATGACATTTCAAACTTCAGTATACTTTTATTTAATAAAGCAAACATCAAAAATTCCCTGAACAACACTGAATATTTTATGATTGAACCTTGATTTTTCCTTGTGGTCCCTTCCAACCCTGAATGATACTATGATAAGCCACTAAAACTTTTATGGTCTCAGATTGGGATCAAGGCAATATGTTTTCCCTCATTTTGAATCAAGGAGTTCATGATGTTCACATCTCCAACTATATGTACTGTTATAGGCTTCAATTGGATGAGGATCCTCCCGTTAGTCTGGTCTGTTAAAACTGCCTATGTTATAAATCTATGGTTTACCTCATGGAGAACAAAGCAGAAGACTAGAGACTGATGTTCATCTGAAATATTTTGGTTTGGCCTATTCTGACTACTCAAGAACAGCTGAAGTTATAGACACTTTTGTTGTATGTCCATCTTGAGGTCTTGATTCCCAGTCTCTGGTTTGAAATATAGTCCTGGACCATGAAGCCAACATATTAAGTCCTCATTATCAGATGGTTTATACAATTATTGTTTAAAGGATTGATGAGCGTTCATACTGACTCGTGAGAAATTGATGATTGATAGTAGCTTACTGGTCACACCAGTTTAGGAGTGGTCATCTTTCCCAGTAGATGTTATCTTTATAGGCACAGCCAAAATCAAAACAGACATGCTGTAGGGCAAGAGTAGGACACAATTTTTAAACTTCTGTTAAGTGTTTTCTTGATTGAGTAGATGAAATGGAACTGCTAAAGTTTGCTGGAGAATTCACTTGCCCCTAAGCCAAATATTTGATTTTCACAGTTTGTCTTTGGGGTGGTTTAGATCACTTTTTCTTTTGCTTCAAAATGCAAAGGGCAGCAGTCTACAATAAGTGATGACAGCTAGCTGATTTTTTTTTTTTCTTTTTTGTTTTTTTGTTTGCTTGCCTTTGATTTGTTTGGGGTTTTGCTTGATTTCGGTGTTGCTGGTTTTTTTTTTTAACAGAATAATTTTCTAATTACTGTCAGTTAAAAAAAAAAAATATACATACAGCATGTTTCAAAGTGATTCTTGGCTACTCTGCAGCTAGAAGAGGCCTAACTAATTTTAAACTATTGAAAAAAAAAAAAAGATTCATCTGGGCAGACAAACCTGCCTGCCAAGTTTTTAGGTGGATAGAATCCAAGGTGGCTGAGGTACTACATGTGAAAATTCAGTTCTTACAGTTGAAATGCCAAACTACAGCATCAGGACCCTGAAGTTAACTTTTAAGAGAGCTGGACCCTGATAAATTTTAAGAGAGCTAAGTGGTGCAACACTGAACATAATTATTTCACTCATGAGCAAAAAGGCCTATTACTTACAGACCATTAAGTATGTTATAAGGACTGTTTCTGCAGAAATATGTGCCATTGAACCAGACACGGTTGTACTTTGCTGTTATGTGTCACCACTTTTTGGACTTGTTCAAATCAACAGGTTTTGAAAGACCATTGTTAATGGCCTTAAAAGATACTTCATACAATTTCATGTATTTAGAATAATTTCTTTAGGGGTAACAAAGGATAAATAAAATATAGGGTAACAAGGGATAAATAAAATATATTTTTTGTTTGGGGTTTTTTTTTTTGCTTTATTTCTGCCTTTATCTTGGTATATACCATACCATACTGGCAGAGTACCAGGGGCTAACCCAGATTTCTTTGATGTTGTTGTACTACCAGCTTAAACAGCAGTTTTACTGCCAAATTAAATTCTTTTGAGGAACGAATTTAACCCAGGAAAGTTAAGCATTCCTAGGGGTTTCTCTTCAGTAAGAAGTAAGTTTGAGTTGGCACTGTGATTACAAAACTCTTCTTTAAAATCTTATTGAACCAAAACCTAGAAACCCTGTTTAAATCACTGTAGTTGTCTGAGAACGTAAAATACAATACAGAACAATAAACAAAACTTTTTAAAAAATTAAATATCTTTTATAGCTTGGATTTTGGAGAAACAAATTCCTCTTTCATTTCTTATTTATTAATTTCAAGTAAAATCATTGAGGCCTAACTCATAAGAGAAATTCCGGCTTTGAGGGTGACCTCAAATCTTTCTCAAAATATACAGTAAGATAAAATACATACAGAACATAAATTCTTACACCTATGCCATCACAGGAAGATTATTTTCAGTCTCTGAAATAACATTGCAGGCTTCTGGAGTTTTCTATGTATTTTATGTTGAGGAGCTTCCCTAATTTTAATAGATTTCCAAAAGCTGGGTTAGTTTACTACTCTCAGAAAAGTAAGAGGAGGTATGACAGGCTTTGCAATGCCCTGAAGCAACATGGGCTTGTAAAGACACTTTTCTTCCTTCACCCCTCCTTCCATATATACTCTATAGTTTCTGCTAATAGATTTGAGTCACATGTCTGAAACAGTCTATGGGGCAGGACTAATTCAGAGTTATGATCTTGAAGCTGCTGCTCCTAGTTGCTGACAATTGTGTGACTAATTCTGAGGCCTTTACAAAAGCTGTGGTGTTATCTGGACATGGTTCACATATGGTGTGGTCTCCAGCAAATGAGGCAGCCATCTGCTTTCTTAGCTAGTAAACAGCTTGGACCAGCTATGATGATGCCTGGGGCTGTGCTTATCTTGAAGTACTAGGCTTCATCATATTCCAGACACCAGCAGATTTCCAGGAACTGAGTTGCCTTGCCTCCAAAAGAAGTTCAATAGCATAGTAGGCTGAGAATTTGGGCTATTACAGGTATTCAGAGCTTAAATTTGAACATAAGCTTATATATTTAACTGGCCTTGATACATCATAGCACGTACGAACAGGTTTATCTTCAAAGGCACTGAAATTTAATAGCTCTCATTTATTTGTGTTACAGATGTTCTGCACTTCAGAGAAGACTACTTGTTCAACTGTTTATTTCTCTTCAGTCAGATGACAAAGTGGGGGTGTGGTGATATTGAAATAGTTTCTGCAAAGTGTATGGATATCCTTGGGAGGAAGGTGGAAAGTGATAAGTGTTATTAGGTTATGTTTAATTTTTGCAGAATTCATTTATTATTTTCAACACATCTGCTAGTGAAGCTTTAACTGTATTATCAGTGATCCTATTCACCTTTGTCAGAAGACTTACAGTTCATGAAAAAAAAAGAGATCACTAGAACTTCAACATAACTGCATCAGTATCTGCACTAACCTAGACAATCATGCACACTTCCCTTAGAGCTCAGTCTTCATTGTAGCTATGGCTCATAAATAACAATCCTCAGCTACTGTGATTATCAGATATTTTTAATTCAACTTCATTCAGATGGATTTTCAAATCCCTTATTATCAGATATTTCCCCATGTAAAAATGCAGTTTGAACAGACTTTCAGGAGCCAAGTACTGTATAGCACTAGGTGTAGTTTATGTTCCAAGAACACAGAGAGAAGTGCTTATTCATCACAGGATAAATTAGAACTGATTTAGTTGGACTGAATAGGAGTTTTGACTGCCTAGATGTCATGACAGTCAGATGTGATAAGTCAATTTGAAGAAGCAACGAAGAATTTCGCTCAAATTTTTTCTTTGAGGAAAGCAAATGTAAAGCTTTATTATTCTTTGAAGAGCATAGTAAGTTTGTTTTTGAGGAATGGGCACTAAGCAAAATCACCACTCAAGAATGGAGCTGAAGGCCCCAGACTATGACAGTGAACTCCTAGAACATGACTCTACATATAGACCCCTGAGATGTACATGAATGTGCAACTAGATACCATCACCTATCTCTATTTTGGTTAAAAAGGGACATTCCTGCAAACATACGCTGAACTGCACAGTTGCTCCACAACAAACTGCCTGTCAGCTTAAGTTCTGCATTAAAATTTCTCTTGAGCTATGGATGAATGAAGCAAAAATCTGGTCATTTGATGTGAACTGTGAACTCCAAGCTCAAAACCAAGACAGACAGTGTGGGAACGAGATGAAATATTTGCTGAAGCATTTTTTTGTCAGCCAAACCCAGGTAATATATATTACAGATTTACACCACAGGGAATAACCTTTTACATACTTGAGATCATCACAGAACAAGAAAAAATTGTAATAAGAATATTTTTGTATTCAAGCGAGTTCATTGCGGTGTGATTTTTCTAACCAAAATTGCATCCACAATGTTCCAAGAAAAACATGTCTCCCAAATGTCTTCTCTTAAAATCTTCAAATTAATCTAGCATTTCTCTAAACTCTGGTGCTGAAAGATGAAAGAGAACCTTGCTATTATTAGAGAGTTCATTCCCTTTATCTACATCCTTCCTCATCATGAGCTGCATTGAAAATGTTGGTTAGCTTGGTTTTCCCCTCCTCAACCCATGGGAAAAACTAAGCTTGGCTAACCTTTTGCTCAGTGTGATTTGTTCCCTTTTCCTTTTCCATGCTGGCTCAATTTCCTGGATGACATGTTAAACAATCTGGAGGAGCCTGTGTTAGTTCCTCACAAATCTACATGGGAAGTAAGAAAAGGGACAAGAAGGTAATGGTAAACCAACCACAGCTGCTGTTGTCTGCAGCCATAGATTCACAGAGCAGGTAGCTTATGCAATGGATGCTTTTTGTTTCCACTTGCAGATGATTTGGTAGCACATGACTGAGCTCTGAGTGCAGACACATGGCTCCAGAGACATCTGCTCAGTTTATGGGGTGAGGGGGGAAGAAAATTAAAAATATATATATCAGAACATATTAGATATTTCTGAAATACTTGATGGTACATATACTGTGTTTAGTACATGCATTATGTCTCAAAGTATTCATGCATGGATATTTACTTTTATTATTTATAGACCAGTTACACCACCAAGCCCACTTCCAGACATCAGGAATAAACCTATATTTCATATATATTTTTATAACCAATAGTAAATCTTGTAGATGGTGTGAGTACTGTGAAAGCTATCTGACCTTGAGCAAGAAGAAAGCCCCGCAGGAGGACTTCCATCTCAGAAAGCATCAAGACTGCCTGAGAATGGTTGCTGATTTGAAGTCAGAGCCAGTTTGGATCTACCCTAGATTCCTTGTTAAAATGAAAGTACATGCATGCTTAGCTCAAAAATCTCAAAGCCAAAAAGTACATTCTTCACAGTAGATTGAGCAAGATGCGAGGTTGGATTTATTATTTTTTTAAATAAGTCTCATTGTGGTTCTCTAAGAAATGTACACACCAGTGTTAAACAGTCACATCTAACTAAAAGACCAACATCGAGAATACCAGTACTGTATTCTGCAGCTTGCGCCATGCCATACACTTGCAATACCCCAAAATAATCCACATGGCTCTCTTTCCCTTCTGCCAATGACATTTTACAGAACCAGAAGACTGTCAGTTAAAAAGAAGCCACTTAAGAATACAAGACACTAAAATACATTAAAGTTGAGAGAAATTGCCACGACCACCTATGATGTTCAGCTGAAAAAAAACAAGGAATTTTCCCAAATCTATCTGTATGATTTAGATGAAGAATTGCAAAAGTCAGGCATAACTATTTGCCAAGTCCCAGTTTGCACATGGGACAATATCTTTCTACAGCAGTCAGAGGCTGTGCCTGAACAGCTAAATATAACAGGCCTTAATTTCTGGAGGCAAAGTAAGTATCATCTCTGTGCCTGGATCTTCTTCCCACATGGCACATGCCAGACACTACTTTTAAAGACGATCTTCTGAACTGGTGTATTGTCTGGGGGTGACAATGGGCCACAGAGCGTCTAGGCAGCCTAGCCATTAATGGTCCAGCACTCTGACATCTGTTGTAGCTTAACTTAATTTGCAAGCAGAGTGCAATGAGAGAATGTTGTATTAGATATGGCTTTTGATAAAAACTTTTAAGTTTGAGTTTTATAGAAATAATTTGAGTGTAAATAGGAGTTTTGGACAAATGATTTCTAGGCTATACAGTATGCTAGGAAAACTCTAAAGCCTGAGTGAATGTTCTACTGGGATAGAGAGTTCTATGGTTCAATGGAAAGGTATGCATGCAAAAAGGCTAGGGAAGATGTGGGGCCACTCCAGAAGGAAAATGGAGACCTAGTCATGGGGGATATGGAGAAGACTGAGGTCCTGAATGACTACTTTGTTTCTGTTTGCCATGAAGTGGCTTAGCTGCAAGCTCCAGAAAACAAGCAAAGGTCAAGTTCAAGACTATCTAAAGAATCTAAAGGTGCATGAGTTCATGGAGTCTGACAAGATTCACCTGTGGGTCCTAAGGGAACAGGCAGATGAAGTCACCAAACCACTGTCCACTATATTTGAAAAGTCATGGCAATCTAGTGAAGTCCCTGCTGACTGGAAAATGGGGAACATAACCCCTATCTTCAAAAAGGGAAAAAAATAATACCATGGAAACTATAAGTCAATTAGTCTTACCTCTGTGCTTGGCAAGATCATGGAGCAGATCCTCCTGAAGGCTTTGCTAAAGCATAAGGAAAATGAGGAGCTGATTTGTAGTAACCAGAATGGCTTCACCAAGGGCAAATCATGCTTAACAAACTTGGTGGCTTTTTATGATGGAGTTATAGCACCAGTGGATAAGGGTAGAGTAACTGATGCCATCTGCCTGGACTTGTAAAACATTTGACATTATCCTGCATGAGAACCTGGTCACCAAATTGGAAAAGTCTGTCTTTGAGGGTTGGATCATTTACTAGATGAGGATTTGGCTGGATGGCTGCACTCAGAATGCTGCAGTCAGTGGTTTGATGTCCAGACAGAGACCAGTGGCAAGAGATCTCTCTCAGCCCTCAGGGGCTGGTACTGGGACCAGTGCTGTTTAATATTAGTCATCAATATGGACAGTGGGATTCTGTGTACTCTCAGCAAGTTTATGGATGACACCAAGCTATATGGTCTGACTGACATATGGGAGGTAAGAGATGTCATCCAAGAGGGACTTGGACAGGCTTGAGAGGTAGGCCTAAGCCAATCTCACAAAAAGTTCCACAAGACCAAGAGCAAGGCCTTACAGGGTAATCTCAAGCACAAATATAAGCTGGGTAAGGAGTGACTTGAGAGCAGTTTTGAGGAGAAGGACTTGGGGGTGTCAGTTGACAAGAAAACTCAACATGAACCAGCAGCGTCCTCTTGTAGACTGGAAGGTCAACTGTATCCTGGGCTGTATCAAAACAAGTGTGACCAGCAGGACAAGGGAAGTGATTTTCCTCTCTACTCTGCTTTTGTGAGACTCCACCTGGAATATCGCATTCAATTCCGGTGCTCGCAGCATCTGCCCCAGGACACCAGAATTGGACACAAATTCATTACAGTGAGGGTAGTGAGACACTGAAACAGGTTGCACAGGGAGGTTCTCAATGGCCCCTCTCTGGAGATGGTCAAGGCCAGGCTGGATGAGCCCTTGAGCAAGCTAGTCCAGTGGAGGTTGTCCTTGCCCATGGCAGGGTTGTAGGACCTAGATGATCTTCAAGGTGACTTCCAACCCAAACCATTCTAAGAATCTCTCTATATACCTGTACATACATGGAACACTTATTTGCATGCAGTGCTGTAAGACAGATTTGTTCTAATCAGGTAGTAGTCCATGGGTTCTGCAAGTACTGGTCACAGATAGGTTAAAAAAAAAGTTATTTGGAATAAAACCCTAAATATTACAAGAATTCTACTGTAGTGATATATTATTCTACTGTGAAAGCACAGGAAAAGCTGTGGTATAAAACATCAGATATTCCTAAGCTCACACAGGTTCATTTCTCAAAATTTCCATAAAAGCAACACAGACTTTTGAGTCCAAACTTCTACATTCATCTTCCACCAACTTCATTATCTGATGTTTAGCAGTAAATTCATAAGTGTTGCAAGTGTTCAAGCTCTGGAAAACTTTGCCCCCTTTTAAAATTTAACCCTGGAAACAGTAAAGGTAGTGAATGAATCCCTTTAAAACACGTTTTCAAGCCTCTAATGACAGCCAGGTGAACCTATGTACTAACATCAGTTCATGGTTTCTATATCATACTGTCTAAAAAAAAGCATCTGAACCCTCAAAAAGCTTGTGCAAGGATAACACCAATACCCTTCCTACCTAACCGGGGGGCCACCAGGCCCCCCGGCCTTTGTTGTCACCACCACCCAGTGTGCACTATGGGCACTCACCAGTGATGAGAGGAGGATCCCTCAGCCCAGATGGGCTCAGCTTGGGGCTTCTGCCTTTCCTGGAGGAGATTAAAAAGGAGAGTGGGTGGGGAGGGTGAAGTGGCCACACCTGGGGTGGGAGGAGACTCCTCCTCTACTCTGGTCTGGTGAGACCTCACCTGGAGTACTGTATCCAGTTCTGGAGCCCCTATTACAGGAAAGATCTGGATGTGTTGGAGTGTGTTCAGAGAAGGGCCATGAGGATGATTAGGGGGCTGGAGCACCTCTCCTATGAGGACAGACTGAGGGCTGTCCCATCTGTAGAAAAGAAGGCTTTGAAGAGACCTAATTGTGGCCTTTCAGTATTCAGTATCACTAAGGTTGGGAGAGACCTCAAAGATCATCGAGTCCAACCTGTCACCACAGACCTCATGACTAGAGTAGGGAGGACACTACTGTCCACTGCAGGCTTGAACTCACAACCTTCCCATTAAGGGTCTTATGCACTACCAAATGAGCCATGTAGAGATGTAGAGTATCTTCAGGGGGGCTACAAGAAAGCTGGTAAGGAACTTTTTAGGGTGATGATAGGACATTTTTGGTAACAATAGGAGTAGGGGGAATGGAGCAAAAATAGAAATGGGTAGATTCAGACTGGATGTTAGGAGGAAGTTCTTCACCATGTGGGTGGTGAGACACTGGAACAGATTGCCCAGGGAGGTGGTAGAAGCCTCATCCCTAGGGGTTTTTAAGACCAGGCTGGATGTGGCTCTCAGCAACCTGATCTAGTGTGAGGTGTCCCTGCCCATGCAGGGGGGTTGGAACTAGATGATCCTTGAGTTCCCTTCCAATCCTAACAATTCTATGATTTATGACAAAAACGTTGGTTAGGGAAGTTGGATGCTAAATTGTTGAGTGGAATCTTTATCCTTTGATTATATAGTTGGCTGACCAAAAATGTTTTGTTTCATTCTATTCCAGTTTAACTCTTGTTGCAGCTGACCCTCTTTTAAGCTTTGTATCCCCAGGAAAACAAAAAATGCAGTGACAATTTTTAATCATGGCATTTCATACTACATGTTCTAAGCTTTTGGCTTAGCATACACAAAAACTAGAACAAAAGTCATGCTTGATGTATTCTCTTCCTAAAATCCAATGTTAAAATGAATTTGCTGCCACTGCAAATGAATTTGTTCATTTTTGTAATAAAGCAAGCAGCATATTCTGGGACTTTGTAATTAGTCTGAGAGTGTGGCTTGAAGTGTAGTTACTTCTTAACATTAGGCCTGAATTTATGCCCTTTAGAATGATGCCTTAATTGCAATACGTCTGTATTTGAGTTTGTTTTTATTTTCTTTTGTTTTGAATGTATATAGTATGCTTTCAGTTTTGTAGTATGCTTTCAGTTTTGCTTTATGCACATTTACTATTATATACTCTCATGATCTCCACATTGCCTGATTGGTATAGTCAGTGCAACTGAAATAAGTTTTTGTAAGTTATCCAAAGTTCAAAATATGAATAAACTCAAAATCAGTTCTCATGCAGAGCACATTATAGAGCTCTACACCCTTATTTCCATAGTTAAGGATCTGGACCAAAATGTGGAGCTCTAAATGTATCTTTGAACTTTTTTTGTGTGTTTTTTTTTCTTTCTTGGTTCAGTTGGTTGGTTTGGTTTGTTTAGGTGTTTTGAATCCCAAAAGTCCTTGACTTTGGTGTACAGGTCAAATTCTTACAGTCTTTTAAAAATTTAAATCAGTTCTTAAATTTTAAAATATGTATGTGCAAGAGAGACAGAGAAACATGCAAAAAGGAGTGTATGGCTTGGCAGGAATTTTGCATTCTGTTGCTAGAAGAGTTTGTTCTACAGAAAAGCAGTCAGTAAGATTATAAACTATAATCTTTTTTTAGCACACAGTACATTGTAGTAAATTTAAATATCATTCATATCCTGATATAGATAGTCCACAATAGATTTGGGTTGACTTTTTTCTCTTCCAAATGCTGTATTCCTGAAATCCCAATATCTGTCTAATCACCCTGATGCCTAACGTGCAACATATTGAAAGGGCAAGTTTCCCTGCATGGTTCCAATGCAGGCTAAAAGGATACAAAACTCAGCTTAAATTTGACTGCTTCATTCCATTGAATGGGTGTATGCCTTCAGTTTCCCTTGCACTACCAAACAATATGAAGGGTGAAGGGAAAGGGAACTGAGTTTCCACAAATCACTTCTATTATTCTCTGTCCATTTTGTTCCTCAGTCCCTGGTAAAGGGATGCATCTTTTCTCCAGCCCTGATCTCCTTAGTCTTACATGTCTGAAGTACAAAGTGCATCCACTATGTACTTCAGGATATCTTCCACATCTGTGATCCTCAGGCAAGGAGTAGGAAGATGTAGGTGAACAGAGAAACTACATACCTTGAAGGGGCAATAAATTTTTTCCCATATTGGACTTCATGATAGAAAGATGTAGCTACAGGAGGAGTAAAGGTGGAAATGCATATTTGTGCATTTATATTTGCTATCTAATGGGGGACTAAGTGTCATACTGATCACTGGATATGCAGAATTTCAGAGTTGCTTATCTATGTTCTTTCTATCTTACACTGCTGTTTTCCAGAGGGTTTGTAAATTACATTCATGATGTTCTTCCAGATAAACGTCATAAAATGAACAATACTTTCTACTTTTATATACTTTTTTTTCCTTCTCAGTTATTTTAACCAAAGCAGAGGCAACCTAATATCTCTTTTTGCTTTGAGGAACTGATAGAAAGTCTATGAGGCTGTTGTCAGTGACTTCATATATAACAGCTAGCTCAGTGCATTTCTCACAGCACAACTTAGGAGTCTCGGGATAGGTTTCCCTATCCTGTATGCTGTGAGCAATTCTGAAAACATGACTTTACCACCAAGTACTATAAAATTAGAAAATGAGTGAGTGGGATTCTTCCTGCCTTTGACACGTGTGATTGCCTTAGTTCCTTTGTCTTAGCCTGATACACCTCAGCCTCCTCCTTGAACAGTTAAGTCTGGTATTTTTCTGTCTAACCTTGTCTCCATCTGAGCCCCGGTACAGCAAGTGGTATTGCGTCAACAAGCACTTTGGTGCAAAACTACTCAATCATTAGAAGGAATACGTGACAGTGAAGATATTTTAGCTTTTACATTTTTTATCACACTAGGGCTATTTTTTTTCTTTCTTTTTCACTCTTATTATTAACCTTTTTTTATAGAAAATTGGCTTACCAAGAATTTATGAATTAGCAAGTCTATTATAATGATGAATGGTAATTACCATTTAAATCCTGAGTCATTCATCAGCTTGTTCACCATATGTCAAGTGATACAAAAGTGCATGAATACTTGTCTGGTGAATCTTTCTCAGCTGATTGTTATATTTTCCTGAACTTTGGACCTGTATGCCAAATACTAGGTTAATAAAAATTAAAATTATAGAGAAAATTTAGTTTACAGGCAATGCAAGGAGAGGAGGAGCAACTGCATGATAAGAGGCAATGCTAGGAGGGACACTTATTACATTAGTATGACAATTATTAGCTTTTTTATTTTTTTAAGAAATATTGTGGAAGATAAACAGCATTGAGCTTTTCTGAAGATATGCACAAAAGCCTCTTATGGTAAATGAAATTCCTATATAAGATTGCTGGGTAAGGATGTTTGGGAAAGAGCTTTCCAGTAGACCCAACTAGGTTGGTCTAGCCTGAAGCTGCCCTCATCAGATGTTTCTTTAAGGGGGGGAGTGGCTCCTGCTAATATTTCGGAGAATGAGTGTCTATATGGCTCAAGCAGCATTTTGTATGATGTTAGCAGTCCCTTTCTTTGATGGTCTTTAATGACAAATTAAAAAGTTGGCAGGACATAACTGAGCTGTCCAGTCAGCCTCCAAATCCAGCCTAAGGTCTCCAAACAAGTAGTGTGTTGACAGTTTCATTTTTCCAGTATCAGACAACCTGGAGGTACAAATGCAAGATTTCTGTCTCCATAGTTTTCCATCCAACTTCTTACAAAGCACAAAGCAATATAAAAGTATCTTCTGAGTCCTCAAGGTATCCTTTTAGTTCTGCATAGAGAATCATCTTTTTAGATATCAGTGAAGTTACTGTAATAAGAATGGGTGCAAGTGATAAAGGCTAAGGTTGAAGTTAGCATTAGAGATTACAACTCAAACTATTTCTTTTTGTTTTGGTGTATTGTATCTCTCTTAGGTTTAATAGGTCATAAATTGAGGCCAGTATTGTGAATTTTTAATTCTTGAAATTTAACCATAGACTAGGAAGAAAGTTAATCCTAGTGGCAGACAGTAAGGGCTAGACCCAGAAGCTTAATGTGTTGAGCTGAAGGGAACGTAACAAGTCTGCTAATCTAACAAAATACAGTCTATGTCTCTGTGTAGGCTGGGAATGGTCTGTTGTAAGCATCTGATCAGAAGCAAGCAAAGCACAGGTAAACTGAGCATTGCTTCATAGGTAAACTGAAAGGGTTCTTGTTGAGCTTGTATAACTGAGGAAAAAAAGTAATTCTAAGAATATTGTTTTAATTAAAGATCTAATATTCTATCAATGTTCAGTTTTCTTCTTTGTGCTAAAGTTGTGGTTCTGCTTTTTTATTATTATTATTGCCTCCACTTCTGAAAAAGATTAAGTTCCCTGTTGTTGTTCCGAAACAATGTATGTGGAGAAAGATGTTGCTGAAGTTTGGAGGAAGCAGAAAGATCTATCATATTTCCCATTAGTTACTCTCAACTTTAGATCAAACCAAATAGGTGACTAAAAGATGAGAGTCTTTCAAACATTCAGTTCGCCACACAAATTCAGAAAGGTGAACCTAGAGGTAGAATTTGCTACCAGTCTATATTTTACAATGAGTGGCTTTATGTACTGTGTCTCAATTTAGGCAGACTCAGGCAGTGTATTATTTAAATTAGAGATGCTTTCTTGCTTTACTATTGGACTCAATTAGATATTACAATTTTTTTAACAGCAATATTTTGTGAAAATGCTAAGATGCTCTTGGTTTGGATGCTCTTGTAAATGGATAGAAGGGCACCACATAGAAGAATAGGAAAGCAGACTAGTCACAGAATTAATTTGCAGCCTAAGAGGAAGAAAAATGAAGAAGGGAACATAGTAGAAAATTTTTTGTAGGGAAGTTCTGAATAAAACCAATTTGTTAAAAAAAGCCATGTACCCCTAGGAAAAAGTTCAGATTTGTGGCCATCAGTTTCAGCAAAAACCTTACAGAGTTATCTTTTCCATGGACACAAGGAAAGATATGAGAATCATTCTCTAGCCTCCTTTGCATTCTGTAAAATTTAAGCAGTCTATAACATAGCATGTTTTTTTTGGCGGCTCATAAGTCATTACCAATGGGTTTGGGTCCCTGCAAAAGCCATCCACCATTCAGCCGTACTTAATAAGCCACAAATCTGGTAAAGAAAACACTTCTGTTTCTGATTGCGGAAAAACATCGTGTAGAAATCAGGTGAGCATTCTTTAAAAGAAAATGCTAACACAAAGTTCTGTATAGTGGCAGATACTGTATCCCTGGATCAGCGAAGGAGCAAAGATTCCCATTGACGCCTCCCACTGGAGGCCCCAGTATTCCTAAGGCCGCCTCTGTATGTCAGCATGTGAAGCTGATCTTTCCCAGCTGACGCTGAGCTGAAATTTCTTGGAAGCAGCTGGGGTGGAGATGTGCCAGACAACCTTAAAAAATAAATCAGTTACAAGAGAACCAGGGCAACCCCCAAGGCCCAAAGGTAGGGCGGGTGTTTTGCTACATGCATTACTAATTAACTGTGAAAAGTTTTGAAGGTCCCAAAATTTTTTGTGAGTACCAGCTACCTTTTATAAAAAAGGCCATAAAAAGAATGTTGAACACATGGTTTCAGTAACTGAAATTAAGCTTATCACAGTTGGGGGGGTTGGGGAGAGAGGAGGGGTGGGAAATAGGCAACATATAACCAAAACCATTTTAGTTTTTATTTTATTTTTAACTTAACGTGATTCTTCATGTCAGACAGAGTGGTCCTTATCATAACTCATTTGGCATAGCCCAATATGACACAATTATTTTATAAAGCCCCCCCCCCTCCTTTTTTTTTCACCCATTCCCCAATAATTTTTTCCAGACCAAAATTACTTCAGCTTGCAGAAGGACTTTGGACTGTATTCTAACTAGCCAAAACTTAACCTGCAATTAGAAGTCTTGAATCACTTGGAAAAATAGGTACACTTTCTCCACCTTGGGGTTCATGTTACAGTAGGGAGTGAGTATTCCAGACCCTGCACATACAGAGTTAGGGGCCTCAAGGGAGAGTAGGAATTGTACTAGAACAGCTTGATTTTGGCTAACCAAAGTAAAATAATCATAGTTTTAAGATATTTTTTTTTTCAGCTATTTGAGAGACTGCAGAAGGCTTACACAAGTTTTATCATGAATAAACAAATGAATTATCGATTTTTTGCAATACCTGAAATCTATAGAGGTCTGAAGCTGCATGCATCCTTTGTGGCCTGAATATATTTTCCTGTCCTTTCCAGGCAACATTTTTCAAATGAAAATACAATTAATTTGCATCATATTGTGTAACAGCTGTAATCTACGAACGTTATAGATTATGTCATAGAGGAAGGAGATTTCTGCAGTTGCCTGTCTGTGCCAGAAGCAGCTATCTCTTGTTCCATGAGGACTCAGTCCATTGACTAAGGCTGGGCAAAATTTAAATTGCATGTTGTTTCTGCCAATAGGCAGCTTAGTTGAGCATGACACATGGATGATAATAGCTAGTATTTTCCTCTGAGATGAGAGAGAACAGAGACATTTGAGCCACTGAACCACTGAATTGGCCGATCATAGCAGCCACTAACTTGTCTGTTCTTTGACCTGTCTAGCTAGTAGAGAGACGAAAAACAGGACTGAGAAGGTACTTTTTGTAGCTGTTGGAAAAATAATTTACTAAACCTTTTGGAGCTGATGGGAAAATAATTTACTAAACCTGTGCTGCAGCAGTGACTGGTACTCTCCTGTATGCTTGGAGTTGTGCTGTGCAGGGCCCCAAGCTGCTCAGAGGCACAGGCTCTAAGTCTCCTTTATTTCTTCACCAGGGTTCTCCTAGGAGTCTGTCTGTTGCTTTTTTGATTCTTTGAAGCCGTGAGGGCCACTGTGAGGTGATGGCAGTCCCAGAATGGGGTGCTTCAGCTGTATCCTCACATCTCTACTTACTTGTGTGCACCAGCAAGCAACATGGTGCAGGTGTTATAGCCCAAAGCAAAGTAGGTGCATTGGAAAACAGGCTTAGAGTACACAGCCTCACCTAACACCACATTGGTAAGGAGCACTTAATGTCCTTGAAGAGTCTATATGTGTTCCTGAAAGTGAATGTGTGTATAGGCATAGATGCATGCAGACAATACTATGTTGTGTGTGTATAGTACAAACTTACTTGATAGTCTTAAAAATAGCATAAACCCAATAAATTAAAGAAAAGTAGGTGCTCAGTGAAAACTAGCTACAGGTTCTGAGCTTAGCTTTCCTAACTAGATGAAAAAGGGTGGAGGTAAAATAAGAAAACTTAGTAGATTATATTAGGATTCTGCCTGTGAGAATATATTCAAAGTCAAGCCCAAATGAGATTTTTCATTGTCAGAATTCTTGCTGATAATTGCAGGGGAAGAATCAGATTTAACTGTTTTTAAAAACAACCTTTACTCTCCTAGTTTGTTTTTTGTTGCTGTGGTTGGTTGGTTGGTTTAGTTTTTGTTATTGTTTTTCACTTTTTCTCCCTACACTTTTCCAAAGTGTATAGGGATGTTTTCTAATCAACATGGAAAAGTGTGCACAAGGATTTTATTTTAGGAAATCTTCTTTTCCCAATATAAGAAGTAAATACTTAATGTGTTTTAAGGAGCCATTCAGTTACCTAATATATAGTTCATAAACTGATGTATATGACCTATAAAAGCAAGATTTGTGGAACAAATTAAAAATTATGACAGAAACTGGCTTACTGAATTTAAACTAAAATTTCTCACACTTGCAGTATTATTTAAAAGGAAATGGATTTAGTAGTAACCTCATACTTGGAGGGTATGATTTTGACTAAAATATGTAGTTAGAAAATCAGTGGAATTATTCCTCCATTTTCAGAATAAAACCCTGACAGCCCCTCATTTAATTTTAAATTAAAGTGTTGTTACAGAAAAAAATAAAATAAAATTCAAATCTGTGGAATTACTGCAGTAATTTCAGATCTTGCTGGAATTACTGCAGTGAACCTAAACAGAGGCAGATGGATTCGCAAGGGCTATGAAGGTAAAATGCATCCTAAAAATTAATATTGCCTACGATGCCTTGACCCTACTGTAATACCTACTAAGCCATCTTTAACAGTAGGATTTAAATTGCAGAATTGACATGGCCAGTTTCTAGACCTTGACTTTGTCTGGTAAGGAGATCCCTGATGTGGAGGGGACTATTGCTAAGATTCTGTAGTTATCCTCTGCACTGAACGAAAAAAATATTCATGCCTTTAGGGGTTGTGGGTCCTTGCTGTGATTTACATAACTTACTGTGAGCAGCCATGGCAGACACCAATTATAGAAAACTTTGGAACTGCTCTACCTGTAGCTCCCAGTGGAAGCCTGTTGTATTAAATCTGTACAGAAATGACAATGGGGGGAAAGGGAAAAAAAATAAATGGTGCTGTGAATGTTATAAGTTAACCTTTGGGAGCAACAATACATGTACTGCAATGCAACAGATAATACAATTTTGCTCAGCATTTCAGAAAGTATTCAAACTAAATAAATAATTAAAAAAGAAAAAAAATATATATCCAAAACAGAGAGCAGCTTTAATGTTAATTTGACTTCTACAGACACCACAGTTTTGTCAGGCAATAATCTAGAAAGCTGAAATGATTTCTGTTGTGTGTTTGGTTTGGAAAGGAAATGTGGTTGGGTGAAAAGAATAATACATTTACCAAAGTGTCATCACATATAATGCAGGAATGGAATAAAACAATTGTACTGAAAACTCACTCAAAAGCATGTGGAATTAGAGGGATTAGTATTCACTACAGAAGTCTCTGTAAAGTGGTCTTCTGTATTACTAAACAACTCCTCCACAGCATAACATAAAATGGTGGCCAGCTGGGACCTGATGCCAACCTCCACAGGGTAGAAAGGAAAGATGGAGGTCCACTTCAGCTTTCCATGTACATGGCCTGGCACAGAAGTGTGAGATACTGATGTTGTGGTGCAGCTACACACTACATACGGATCAAGACAAGTTTCTTCCACTATAGTGGGTCCTTCTCTGTACTTCAAATAGAGGAGCGAGGTGGCCCTTTCTGCAGAGAAGGATGCAAATATTCTATATGCTATGCTGTGTCTTAAAACAAATGAGCACCACAACCCCACCCTGACAGGGCCAACAAAGCAAAATATCAAAGCCCCAAAGCTTACACTTTCAAGGGAAAAATAACGAAAGTCAGGTTTTTTGTCTCAGCTACACTCTCACAGTGCTGCTGGTGAAAGGATGGAAAAGAAACTAGAAACAGACAGATAGAAGAGCCATTCAACAGCTGTGTGTGTGGAGGCTCTGACTAGGTCTAACCCGAACCTTGGTGTGCAAAGAAATGTTTTATCCTGCTTCTGTTTCAGCAGTGTTTTTCAGCTGCTGCCATTTCTGACTGCTTGGGTAGGGTTTTATGCTGAATTGAACAGGTTTTCATTAGAGTTTTCTGTACATTTATGGTGTCCCAAGCCTTTATTTTCCTCTTTTTTTCTGATGTTGGTTTTATAATAGTCTGTTGGTCCCCAACATCTAGCAAAATCAATTTCACATCTGGAACATTTGGATAATCCCTCTGTGTTCTTAATTTTCACAAAAATAAGAAAGCACTAGATACAGAATTTATTTGACTTACCTGAGGTTGTAGAGTGAATCACTGACAGAGCTGAAAGCTAGAACTTGAAACCTCATGCTTAGTTTCTTTATTCTTCCTTAGGACTTGTGTTTTTTGTTAAGCAGCTTGTATGAAAGAATTGGTGACAGTGGACACAACTGAATTAAAAGTAGATGCCATTTCACCTCCTTCCTTGCATGAATCAATCCTTTCTGCAGTACACAACTTGGAGGAGAAGTGATGCTCAACAGCTTTGCAAATTGTCATATGTGCTAAATTCACTCTTACTTGTATCTTTCTTAAGAGTTAGAACTGATGGTCTGCTATTTTTAAACACTATAGATAAGGGGATAAACCGTATAGAGGAGTAGAATAGAATAGAATAGAATAGAATAGAATAGAATAGCATAGAATAGAATAGAATAGACCAGGTTGGAAGAGACCTTCAAGATCATCGCGTCCAACCCATCAACCAATCCAACCCACCTAAACAACTAACCCATGGCACCAAGCACCCCATCACGTCTCCTCCTGAACACCTCCAATGATGGCGACTCCACCACCTCCCCGGGCAGCCCATTCCAATGGGCAATCACTCTCTCTGTATAGAACTTCTTCCTAACATCCAACCTAAACATCCCCTGGTGCAGCCTGAGACTGTATCCTCTTGTTCTGGTACTGGCTGCCTAGGAGAAGAGACCAACATCCACCTGTGTACAACCTCCCTTCAGGTAGTTGTAGAGAAAACAGGGAAACAAATAACACATCAATGGTATGACCCTGCAGTACTTCATAAGCACTAAAAATCTCTTCACCTGTAATTCAGTGGCTGAACTATTTCACAGGACAGGTGAAGGAAATGATCATTCATTTTGCAGTATATGATCCCCTCAATCTCTCTTTGTGCATCATGCTCCTGGCAGGCACCATCATCATAAGGCAAGGGGGAAAACAGTCTTTTTCATCATTTCCAGGAAGGGTGAATAATACAAAATTTGCCAGGGAGCTCACTTTAAAACACATGTCCTAGGTTATGGGTTTACAGCCATTTTTTTCCTAATGCCCAATGTCTGAAAATATTTCTCATTTAATAAGTTCCTAATAAAAAGCAGTAATATTGTAATCTTAGCTAGAGTTATATTCATTGTATACATTATGCTGCAGGTGTTATCCCACAAACATAATCTCATATTTTTTACTGAAAGGAGGGAGATGGTGACTTTTGAACCTCTGAGCATATTTAATTGCTAATTTTAAAATGTAAATACCTTTTAAAAACTTTCACATATTTTTAGGTTTTCTGCCAGTCTCAATCTGAAATAGAATGCTGCTTCAAACATTGTTCATGTCTATGAACAAGACAAGGTGATTTTTGAGCACATCAGATTCAGCTAAAGCAGAAAGAAACTAATTTTATAGAGTGTTTCAGCATATGTTATTAAGATTCAAGTCTTGATTTTTTCCCCTTCTAAACAGTGTCCCAAAGACCTGTAGTATCCGCTGCGTTAAGTACCGGGTTCAAGAGATTAAGGGCAATGACTGGCATCTAGTTCACTTTTATTTCCATTTCAGTGCAACCTCACATCGCTATACATCTGTTTTGTTGATTCAGAAGAGCACTTGAGATGCTTTACAGTTGATTTTGACAAGTGCTACAATTTGATATGGGTAGATAATTCTTGCTGAGATGATTTCAAAAGTACAGAAATTATAATTTTGAGTAGATATTACCTTTCTTTATGATCAGAATTTTCATGTAATATACTGTGCACTTAAGCTTCTTAATCACATTTTCTTTTTTTTTTTTTTTTAAACATTGCATTCTTTCCATCTAATCTAGTAGAGTATCGCAAATTAAAATATTGTTCTAAATATATCTTGTATTTTTTTCCATGGGCTGTGGACAGCTCATGTAAAAGCAACTTTAAAAAGTGGTACCTCCTAACCTTCTCCCCAAAACTATTTGGTTCAGAATGTAATTAAGCATCAAGACAGGAAAAGCTGTATATTAGGGCTGATTAATACACACTTTGGCTGAATTTCACCTCATGCCTTGAGCACATTGGAGGTGTGGATTAATCAGTGTAACTGGCACTCCAGAGTGTCTTGTATGAATACCTTCCGAGGTCAGTAAAGATTCCCAAAGAGCACAGCCTGGTTCAGCTGTTACAGGGCAAACGCTGCACCAACATTCACATTGACTTTCAGAGTACTGCACTGCTGGCAGGGGAAAGGTTTTCCTGCTTCGAGGCAGAGATTGATCAGCAGAGCTGAAGGACCTCTGACGACTGCCTGTGGCTCTGTGGACTTCAGTGGTTGGTGTGCCCTGGCATCCTCATGGGTCTTAATCACCTCTGTTCCTTTGAAAAGAGAATTAGGCTTCAAGTGTCTGAGCTTAAACTGGTGGAGTTTCTGGAAAAGGGTTTTTTCGGGGGTTTTGTTTTGTGTAATTTTTTTTTTCTTTTTATTTCTTTAAAAAAAAAATTCTCAAGAGAAGAGAATATAGCCTAGAGTTTTAAAAATACTATTGGAAATGAGAAGCTGCTCGGTTGTGGGGGAGTTTGAAGGGTCCCAAAGGAACTGAACAACTAGGAAAGGGGAGAAAAGTGTCTGGAGTAGTGATGGAGGGAGGATGAAGCAAGCAACAAAAATAACAAAGTAGGACTGAGGCTAATATACAGGAGGAAGCAGAGGGAATTTAAAGAGCAGAGAGGGAGATGCATGTGTCCAAAAAAGGAGAAGATGATTAGAGCAGGAGGCAGGAGGGGTGGGGATGGGAATGCTAAAAAGCTCAGCTTCTCATCGAACACAAAAAAATGAGGGTCTAAAATGGCACACTCTGCTCAGGGGACTACTCCTTACTGACGCAAGAAGACACACTGAAGTCAGTTATTCATATAAAGGAATGAGCCCCATATTCACAAAAAGATTTCAGATCTGTGCTCATTGCATTCTTGCAGACATTGCCAGGCTGAATTGCCATGTGGCATACTGGCTCTGCCACACGCTTACCTCTGAGTGCAACACTACTGTGTTTTTTTACAGTGTGGTTTGCTGGCCATAAAACTTGAAAAGAATTAAATTCATATAAAATATTAAACAAACAAACAAACAAACAAAAAAAGGCAAAACAAAGCAAAGCAAAACAAAAACAAACCCAAACAACTGCTGTAAGAGAAAGGCCTCCTGCCTCTGAGAGATGCATGCAAGCATTTCTGCCTAGTACAAACTGTATTTGTCCAATTCTTCAGAGCTGAAATCTGTATCAGCATTTTTAGTGGAGAATAATAGTTGATTCAGCCACAGTTCTCTTAAAGAAGATATATTTTTTTGAAGTTTAGCTTATGGTATTCAATGTTTATACTAATTAAGTCTAGTAGTAGATTTAAAACTAAATTCCTGAATGTAACTTTTATTTTTGCTTGTGTTAAATGCACGTTCTACATTCTTTATTCAAATGAACGGTCTTCTTTCTAGTCAGTAGTTGCATTGAGGTTTATAGGCTCATTCACATAAGTCAGGAATTGTTGAAGAAATAAGTGTTTATGCAGGATCCATCTCATAAATAGCAGAGCAAAAGAAAGTAAGATAATTCATGCAGGGTTGGTGATAGATATACAGGGCTACTCGCAAAGTTTCCTCTAGTGTTACATTTGTATTCATATATGTCAAAAGTGCAATGTTATTTCTTTTTAAAATAAATTGGAAGCACAAGTCTGTGGTGTATGATTATTTTATTAACTGATAAATCAGCTATCTCTCAAGGGCATGGAGGAAACATATTTATTTAATTTACAAATAAACTCTATCTATTCTCCGCTCCCATCCTTTGTTAGAAATATGCATTACAATAACAAATTCCAATGTTTGATACTCAGGGATGCTTAAATATATTTTTAGAAGGTAAATAATAACAATAATTTTTAAAAGTCCCAAACATCAAAAAATGACCAAACAATCTTAATCTCCAGAGTTCACTGCACACCATATGAACAAATGTGAACACTAAGAATGTTTGTTTCAGTGGGCATACACTACATACACTTTCATAGTCATATAATTGGTATTTCAACAATGACCTTCTAACTTCAGGCACATAAGTACATATTTAAACTTCCCAATAGGACAGCCTGACTTTCAGTGCTGCTGAATGATAGCAGTTTCATACTCATTTAGAATAAACCAGTTTATTTAGAATAAATCAAACCAGGTTGGAAGAGACCTTCAAGATCATCGTGTCCAACCAATCAACCAATCCAACCCACCCAAACAGCTAACCCATGGCACCAAGCACCCCATCAAGTCTCCTCCTGAACACCTCCAATGATGGCGACTCCACCACCTCCCCGGGCAGCCCATTCCAATGGGCAATCACTCTTTCTGTAGAGAACTTCTTCCTAATATCCAACCTAAACCTCCCCTGGTGCAGCCTGAGACTGTGTCCTCTTGTTCTGGTACTGGCTGCCTGGGAGAAGAGACCATCATCCGCCTGTCTACAACCTCCCTTCAGGTAGTTGTAGAGAGTGATAAGGTCACCCCTGAGTCTCCTCTTCTCCAGGCTGAGCAACCCCAGCTCCCTCAGTCTTTCCTCATAGGGCTTGTGTTCCAAACCCCTCCCCAATTTTGTTGCTCTTCTCTGGATTCGTTCCAGCAAGTCAACATCCTTCCTAAACTGAGGGGCCCAGAACTGGACACAGTTCTAAGGCCATACATGTAATTCTGCTCTACTTAGACCCAAATGAGTAGCTATCTGCTATATGGAGATGCCCCTCTGGATTCCAATATCTTGGATACAGTGTAAAAGTTTGAATAAAAGCAGATCAAATACAGGCTTGTGGGTTTTTGTTTTGTTTTGGAGGTTTTGTTGTTACTGCTCTTCTACGATAAATCACAGATGTTTATAGAAGATATAAGAGTTGAGAGCTACTTAGTTGAGAGCATTTTCATGTCTTTTAAATGTTTATAAAGCATTCCATAATTATACATTACAGGGACAATAACTTCTTCAATTATGGAATAACCCTATTTTTTTTTTTTAATCTTCTCTTAGCTGTAGAGTCCCACTCTAATCTCCTATTTCACTCAATAATTTACTATTAAAAATTGATGGAAATGCCAAAATTCCCCTTTTGTTCCCTTCCTATGCATATATATTAAATAAATTATGGCAGTTTAACAAAGGAGAAGTATATTTTCTACTACTGCCTACATCATACATCTGTTGTCTCCAATGTTTAGCCCAAACTGAGTTCTCCTATAATCATAAAGAGCAAGTCTGTATGTATATTTAGTATTATAGTTGTTTCAGCTGCAACTGAATATTAAGTACTAGTTATGCTCGATCACATGCAACAAAATCTGGTTTCATATTAACTCCATAAGAGCACCTGTACCATAGCAAAATGACAGTAAGGACAAGAGAGGACAGCACCTATAACTCAGCTGGAAAAGAAGACATTAGAATCCTGTAAAGCAAACATATATTTAATTCTGTGGGGTGGGATGTAGTCTGCTTAACTTAGTCATTTGATTTTGGGTGCATAGAGGCACAGTCCTAAGGCTTCAACCCTGCTTCCTTATCAATATGCTGGAGAAAAGCAGGTTTGCTTAAAGACTGGAAGTGACACTGCACAGCTAAAACTTGACAGCTAAACTAAATAATATCTTTTTCTTGAATTTTCTTTCCAAGCAATTTGCCTAGTTGGGAAACTTCTACATATTATTTAGGACAGTTTCTATGCCACATGCAAAAAACTTTGCCATGAGTTAAAGCCCTGAGGTAGGTAAAGGGTTAGATACCACAAGTCTTTTAACTGTGTGGCAAGGCTTTTACCTTTTTGCACTGTGTGGATACAACACACCACAATGAAAGTGAATAGAAAGTTTATACAGATAAGACATCA
>NW_027142355.1:29021252-29046252 GCF_026170545.1 Melanerpes formicivorus | reverse complement strand
CCTTTCACAGTTCAAGGTGAAATCTTCTGGGTATTGGTTCACTTTCATACTTTCTTAGATTTTGTCCCAAGCAGTTCACCTGCTCTGTGATTTAGAATCGAAAGGTAAGCCTAGGAAAACAGAAGAAACAATGTTTATAACTAGTGTATATACTCTTTTATAGCAGGACCAAATTATTATCAGCAATATAAGTAAAACAGCTCTCTGTAATGAATCTTTGAAATCAAGCAAGATTTAGTACAGCATATGTATGCGGTTTATTAGGCGAAACTCTGTAAGGTGAGTTTTCTAAAGTAAATTTCCAGTCTGTTTTTTCAGCTGGATAATTTGTTACATTTAGCTTTTCCCACTTCAGCCAGCGCTTGTTAAAACTTCTCCCTTTGTGTCCATATGTTAAGATGATGGACAGGATTTGCTGATTCAAGCTTATCTAAGCTTTTAACAGGAGTATTTTGGATCAACTCAACTTTGTTTAAGCCAGCAATCTTGTAACTGCTTGAATCTGAGGAATAGCTTCACAGTGATAAACAAACACAAGTAATTTATGGCACTCTGCTGAAGATGAGAAAAGCCTTTGCATACAACCTTACACATTCATGTCCACTTTTTAAAACAGCTCTAAATATTTTAAATGTTTTTAGGTCTTAATCCATCCTTTGCTTAGATCACTGGACTGAAACTCAGGGGAAAAGAAAGGCATGCGTCAAAGCGTCATCTCCCCAGTCACTAATAGACCAGAAATATGTTTGTAGTTCAGGCTATGTTTTCTGCTCCTGGTAGTTCTGAAAATTCCACATATGGCCTTCACCCTCTCACTTACCATCTGTTTTCCTCTGTTTTCTTATTTATAAAATATCTATACTTATATATTGCAATAACTACTACAGAGCAGTCTTCTGGGCCCACAAGAGATGCTCTGATGAGTTCAGGATGTCTCACAGTGTAACTCACTGAAGTATCCTTTAGTCCATTGAAATGAAGAGCAAGGGCCAGCTATCCTTCCCGTCTTACTCCACTCCTTCCATGACAGTCTTGCCACAATGATATCAGCACTATATCAATGAATGCTGAAGGGTGATCACTGTTGGGTTTTTGTGTGTGTGTTCTCTCTTTTTGTACATAAAGCAGACAAATTCTGACAGAAGAAAAGCAAGTAGTATGAAAAATAGAGAGGGACAGAAAACAACCTTTTTATGAATGTCAGTTCCTCCCGACATCCTCCATTGTCCCTAGATAATATGCTCCTGAGTATTTTGTTCCTTTAGCAAACACATCCATGGGAATGGAATAAAAAAATAACAGAGAAATAGGGCACAGAAAGTGAGTTTGATAGAAGTATGTGGAGATTGAGGGGTTTGAAAGGAAAAAAAGAATAAATTAGAACTTCTCTTAGTGTATTTTAAACAGCTTTGAAGTTTTAATGTGAAGTTATTTTGCCTAGTAAGAAAGACCATTTTCCCCATGGTTATTAGCTAACTGATTGCACCAGGGGTAGAATGGGTGGCAAGAGAAGATGCATTAAAGATCAGTCATAAAAACAAACCAAACCAAACAACAACAACAACAAACACCCACCGAACAATCTTACAAGAATTTTCAGCTTCAGAAATGTTTAGCGGTTCATCCATATCACATGCTCTACTACTTTATCAGTTATGTATACAGAACACAGGAAGTATGACTACAGTGTTTGTATTTCACTGAGAATGTGGGTTTGGTGCATCCTTCACATTCTGTCACATGACAACACACAGTTGCTAGATAACAAAGATGAAAGGAACAAGCAGTCTCATCTACCTATGTTATCAGAACTCAGTGAATATTTTGCAATAAATACTTTAGTCTTAAAAATGCTGCTTTTTCAAAGTTCCTTCATTATTTATGAAACTGAATTTGTAAATTAGGTGAGAATTGCTAGAATCAATATATATATTGCTGGTACAATTCATCCTGAAATTACAAACGATTAAGTCAGGCACCTTCCCCAGTGGCATGAGTTATATTTTCTACATACCACCCTGTCCAGTTTTTTATTCTGCCTACCATCTCTAGATGATAACAGTGCTGGTAGTGGTTTTCACAACTGACAGAAGTTAGAACAATGTGGAAGCTGCACTACATTGCACAAGGACACAAACAGGACTGAAATAATAGGATTACATTTATGTAGAAAGATTGTTGAAAAGACATGATCACTTTTCTCCCCAGGTGGAGTAACAGGCATTCAGAGGCATATGAGCTAGCTGCAACTCACTTCATTAATCAAATCAATGTGAATTTCAAATTTCAAACATAATATCTGAATATACAATTTTAAATTGGTGCTGGTGGAGTTTCCAGCATTTGAATTGCAAATTTGCTTTTTGTTAATCCATTCCCTAACAGAGATCAAACACTTGAAAATTCATGAAAAGCAAACATGAAAGGGTCACAAACATGGTCAAATGTTACCTGGCTGTTTAATTCAAATGGATACTCAAAGAAAATGTTTCCAATATTTGTTCAGCTCCTTCTTTCTAGTTAGCTTAAAAAATTAAAGTTAAATGACAGACTAATACTATGTGCAAATCAAAAGAAAAAAAAAATAAAGAATCAAGGAGACTGGAAGATAGAAATATAGAAGATAATAAAGGGAGATAGGCACATCTGGAGTCATAATGGACGTCAGACTGAGTCTTTGGATGTTCTTACCCATAGCTGGGGTTTAACCTCTGAAAATATATTTGCAAAATTTGGAAACATGTCTAAATTTTTAATACTTCTACCATTCATCACCACTGTAATAATCAAATCTGCTGTATAAAAATTGCCAGAAAAATGTTTTAATATCCAAAAATGAACCTCTATTTTCAGCCAGTAGTCAGAGTTTAGCAATTTGGGTACACATTTCCTTTGTTTCACTGATACAAGTACCACTGACAGCAGAGTCAAATATGTCTTTAGCAATAAAGAGAATAGGATTCTTGTTCCTAAGGTTCTGCCCAGTCACATTCAACACATATTTTCCTGCATTACAACAATCTACAAACAGAACCTTCTCATTTCAGTTTTTCACACATTTTCTTTGTGTGAATCTCACTGAAATAGGCAAGCTGTCAGTGACAAAGCTTAGTGTCAATCTCTTATGAAGTTGAGAAATAAGAATTACAAAAGGAAAAAGGCTAATATACAGAGTCAGTAGTATGGGTACAAATCTTTTAGGTGAACCTTTTTAATTCATCAGCCAAACTTTTAATAGAGGGCACTCTATGGTTCCACCCATCATTGATGTTGTTGCTGCTTCTTAAGACAAATTTCTCTATGTAACAGACAAGTTCTTATGGAGGGAAAAAAATAATGTAATGAGAATAATGTTTGTAAGGAAAAAAACCTCAGTTCTGCCATCCTTGTAATGCCATGGGCTCCTGTTGTGCCATGACTGTGTCTTAAATCTAAGCATGCCATGACTGCCATTGTACAAGCTCACCCACTTCAGTCCACGTCACGTTTATAAGAAACTTTTCATTCAGTAACAAATTGCTCCTCGCAGATACACAGCTGTTACCTCACTACAAGATTAAGTTAAATGGAAGAAAGGTAAGATGATCCTGTCTCATGTCCTGCGCTCTTTCCTTTAGTCTGCAAAGGCCCTAACCTGCAGAGCAGTTGGGAACTCTCCAGAACTCCTTCAGTCTAACACTCACTCTAGCAAGTAGTACTACTGAAATTTGTGATTCCATTCCCAGACATCCTTTGTATAGAAGATATTGTAACTGTTGAAGATGGGTATGAAAGCCTTCTTTTTTTTAAAATGAAAACAAGTTTAGAATTTCTTTAGCTTTATTGTCAGCCATGAAAGTGTACCAAAAAGTGTGGAAAAACATGTAAGTATGATGGATCAATGAAAGTAACTTGCCTAAAGAATTCAAAATTATGTTTGCTAGATAGGTCAAGTTGGACTATTTCCTTAGAGATTCTGAAAAACAACTGACAAAGCAAAAGAAGATTGCTTCATTTCTGGCATTTAATTGTGGCATCTATATTAGGAAGAATTAAGTCATTACTGGATAAGGAAGATTTGTAGATTATTTTCTTTCCCATTTCCTGCTTTTGTGAATACTTTTTCTAGTTTCCTTCATGCTTGTTTTTGCTTCAAGTATTGTTTAACCAGATCCTTGTTTTGTTGATTCTTTTCTTCTGGGTGGACAATTTCATAGCCTGTTTTTTTTCTCCTGCTTCCCCTCCTTTAACCTAATTAAGGAAAGGAAAGGAAGGAACTGGTCTCAGAGAGTTTTATTTTGATTTCTTTCTCTTCAGCATATGCAGGTCTTGTTCAGGCAAGATCTTACAGATGCTGTGAGACACATTTGCTGAGCCAACAAATGTGATTAGTTTTATATTCCTTTTCCTTGTGCCATGGAAGTGATAAATCAGGAACTGGGTAAGTTTCAGGGTACTTTACGGATATATAGGCTCTTGTTTACTCAGTATTATGGCTGAATGTGGAAAGAGCGAAACTAAAACTAAGTTATTCAGAGGAGGCTAAGTTATCTAAACTAAATATCATCATTAACTTCCAAAGTCCCATAGCTGCCTAGAAGATAAGAGCTTGCTCTTATGGCTCAGAGTACCTGCCTTTCATTCTCCACTGCCAGTGAGCCACAGGAGATGATCTCCAGAGATCCCTTCCAACATATCTGTGATTCTGTGAAGGGATCTTAGATGAGTTTAGATCGCATGTCAAAATTTTAGTTGACTGAAGTCAAGTGAGATTAATCCTTTCTGACATACTGACACAAGGCCTGTTTCAGCTTCTTTTGGGGTGAGGTGGTGCTTGTAGTTATTTTGTGGTTGGAGAGTGAAAGAAATCTCATGCTTTGTCAAGGGTTCAACAGCAATGTCACCCAGTCACTCTGCCTGTCATCTTCCTGTTGTAACAGGCCACTGGGCATACCTCTTCTCCCAGGCAATCTGTGACAGAACATGAGGACACCAAGCTCAAGCTGCACCAGGGGAGGTTTAGGCTGGATGTTAGGAAGAAGTTCTTCATAGAAAGAGTGATTGTCCATTGAAATGGGCTGCCCAGGGAGGTGGTGGAGACACCATCACTGAAGGAGTTTAGGAAGAGATTAGATGGGGTGCTTGTTGCTATGGTTTAGTTGATTAGATAGTGTTGGATGATAGGATGGACTCAATGATCTCAAAGGTCTCTTCCAACCTGGTCTATTCTATTCTATTCTATTCTATTCTATTCTATTCTATTCTATTCTATTCTATTCTATTCTATTCTATTCTATTCCATTCTATTCCATTCCATCCTATCAGTACATGATAGTCAACTCTTCCCTGAGTTTATACATGCCAATAATTCTTTTTCTGTATTTCTTGGAGATACATTTTTAAAATTCCTATATGTGCCATCTTTAGGCTGTTTGATGTTTGCTGAAATGTGGTAGGAAATGCTCAAAGTGCAAATTTCCAGCAAATGCATCACAAATATCTGCAAAGCAATTGCTCTAGGATAAAGTAACTATTTGTGTAAATTATCCATATTTAACAGATGTAAGACATACAGGAATGAGTTATTTATACTGTTACCATAATTTGCCATATTAATGATTTTTTTTAAGAAATAGGTTTAATCATGATCTTCTGATTGTCTTTTTCACACAAAGAAATCTAATTATATTTAGAATATGTAATTAATAATAAATAACTTATTACAACTGCACAACATTCATTACAACACAATAAGAAGAAGTCTAGTTCCGTTAGGAATGTGTTGAAGTGATATTAACAAGTACATAGGACCCCTAAGAAAGGTAAGGGTGCAGCAGATAGGTCATAAAGCTCCTTCACAAGCTGAAAAACCTTCTCTTATGTTGGCATCTAGCCTCATGAAACATATGGAACCTAAAGTTTCAACTTTTCAACAGCATATTTGGTGGCTTGTGGTCAAGGTTTCTCAGGTTCCTAGAACCTCTTCCAAGGAAGGTGGGATAGAGGATAATCATTTGGAGCTTCAGGACTTCCAGCAGTCCTGAAGTTCCACAGACCACATTACATTTTGCAACAAAATCTGTGGAAGGTGTAGGTCCCTAACAGGGTTTTGTTCCTTTGAGCTTGCTATTTTGAAATCAACATCAGGCTTACTGGTAAAGTTTCTTTCTCCTCAAAACTGTTCTGATGATGATAGCACCTCATGATCATATTTTTATGCACATCAGAATGTTATTAAAAAACAAGTCATCACTGCATTCCTACTGATAATGATTTGTGTAAACAAAATGCTCCTGAGATCACTAACATGTTTCACATAATACTGTTTACCACTGCTTAAGGGAGACAGTAAAAGTCCTGTCAAAACCATTATGAATACAGCACACAAGCACTCAGTAACTGATACAACTATCCTTGCTGAAATTCAGCACATCAGAGGAGAGTGAGAAATATATTTTAAAATAGTAACTTTAGCCAATAGAATCTTACCATCAGAGATTGTAACCTCACTGCAGAACAGGGATTTTCTGAAGGACCCACACAGAAGTTGCAGCAGATGAGGATAAGATTGAAGCAGGACTGATTTTTTATAAGGAGCACAGACTATATTTTTGTCACATCAAAATTATAACAATATATTCACACGTACGGATTATCAGCACTAGCAAATATACATACTTTATTCATTGTTAGATTGTCACTGGTGCTTTTAAATGGGGATAAACATGGAGCGCAGACATTGACAAATTGTCTCTTTTTTTTTCTAAAGACACTGAAATATTATTGCCACATTTCCATCATTTCCATGCATTTCTATCACTGGACAAACCTCCTCTCTACCCTTTTTTTAAGCTACTGTTTAACAACTTGGCTCTCCAGGGCTCTGAAATTCCCCCCAACATAAAATTGCCAGACCAGCTCAGTTGAAAGCAAATGAAGCTATATTTACAAGCAAAACTACAATCTAGAAATATGTAATGCAATGAATATGTACAAAATATACAATATACAATATTTATATATATTAACAATTCATAAACAGCACAAGAAAACCCCCTGGACAAAACCAGGGGGCTACCAACAGCTTCCTCCTCCCTGCCCTCTTCTCTCCCCCTTGTACACAGGACAAATGAAAGAGCACAGAGTCTCTTGTTAGTACTTAACCACAACAAAGGAACACAGCCAAGGTCAGCAAAGCTAGCAGAAGCACCAGATAGAGCGAAGCAATCTAAAAGAGAGAGAGTTAATACACAGATCTAACTTTATGTTAGATGTCAGTCCAATGGGATTATTTAGACCTTATCATGCTTTTCCTTTTTACATCCAATGGTTATTTATTTACATTCTATCACTTTCTGTTCATGATCTGTGGAAAATTTTCTAAGGATGGACTAAAACTACCACATACATGGACAAGAGAAGGAATAAGAAGTATTGGAGTTTATATTTATTGGCTTTTGAAAAATCATTTGCTTTTGTTTGAGAATTTGTTACAGGTTTTTTCTTTTCCTGAGATATCATTTGGAAACAAACAAGCTTCTATAAATTGAACTGAAATGTTAAAAGACCGAAGCACTTTGCACACCTGCTGTCTTGACCAGTTGTCATAGGGTTGGGGGAAAGGCCAGGCCCTTTCCCCGCCCTGTGAGTAGAGGGAAAGAAAGTTGAAAGGGAAAAAAAAACTCACAGCCGGATTAGCAAAGGAGTGGATGCTGTATATTTACAAAGCAGTTTAGGAAATGCAGGTTTATGTACAGAATTTACAGTATTTACAATATATACAGAAGTATACAACAAAGTAGCACAGAAATGAGAGTTCTTCCTCTACTGAGGGGGGTTCCCCACCCCTGTATCCCCCTTCTCTCCCCTTTTCCCCAGAGAGGGTTAGAAACAGAGAGAGGAAAAAACCAATTGTTAATTGGAAAGCAGTTAATACAGGCCTTGCAGTTTATCAGTTTCAAGGTCAAGCCTGGCTGAAAGCCCAGAAAACTGCGAGCTGCAAGCCACCGAAGGAGGGGGAGAAAGACTGACCAGAAAACTGCTGTACTCCCAGTTCAAAAGATGCTTCCCCCCAATCTACCAATGAAATTAGTTTAGATCCATCTTTCATTTACAAACATTCCACCACAATGCCCCCTTCCTTAAAGGGACAGCCTCAAATGGTCACACCAGTCCATTGAATAATACTGTAAGATTCATTCAAATAAAAAAAAAAAAAAAAAAACAAAAACGAGGTCTAATTTAAATAAAAAATAATTTTAAACCATATAAACAGAAAAGAGAAAGTCAATGCATCTTACATTTAACATCGTTAAAGCAGAACTTTGACCATTCCACTGCCCATCTTTATAGCATCAGTTTGAAGAATGCTCAAAGATGAGTTTACAAATGGCAAGCAGATAGCAAGTAGAGGCAAAGAGAACAGACTTGTTAAAAAGTAGGATCAAATGCTTTATTTAATTTTTCAACATGTTACTTTGTATTACTGCCTATTATCCAATATGTCTCTCGTGTAGGCTTGAGCGTATCTACAAGCACACACACATACACATCTATCTACTTACTAGTCTGCATATACACAGTGAACAAAACAAGTAAGGTGAAAGTTTTAGGGAAAATGTGATTTAAAAATGCCATATTTAACACGAACACTAACTTGAGTGCCCTGAAGATAATGATCTAAATAATACAGCTGGAAATTATATTGTTTATGTGAGTTAAAATGTACTGTGAGAACCAGCACCATTATTTCTGCATGTATACCTACATATTCCTCTATATCTGCACCTCTATCTATGCACTGGAGTAGAGAAACATTAGCTAACAATAGATGCATCTAATTGAAATGTGTATGAATGGTATGTAGTATGCACTATCATTTCTTTCTGCAACTAATTTAGAATTCAACAGAATAATATGAAGTCTTTTACTACTTAATTAAACTTTTGTAATGCCTGTTTTACCAAGATGAATAAAATGCATAAATTGTATGAAGTGACATCTAATGCACACAAAAAAGATAAATGTAAAAAATCAGAACAGTGGGTACATTAAACTGATTCTTAATAATTGAAACCAATTTAATCATTTGAGATTATTTTATTCTAGCTGACGTAATACTGTAGCAGTTTTATTCTAATTATAACCTGTTTCATTTTACTCTGCCTTTCTAGTTAATTATTACAGTCAATTTGTAAAATGACATGGTTCCACATTTGCATAGGTCACTATTAAATAAATGAATAGCTGAAATTACTCTAGCATTGAAGTGTCAACTTTGGTAGAAGTCAAGAGGACTTCAAATGTTCTTATAACACCCCTTAATGTGTTAATGACCACTATTAAACTGCAATTAAAAGGCCAGAGAAAAAAAATGCATGAAACAGTTAATAGAAAAATAGCAGAGACACAATTAAAACACTTCGTTTTTTGACTGATAGAAAATAAAGTGTTATGCTGAAAGAAGTGTAGTATGAATCTATGCCTAACACATGACAGAACTGACAGTTTAATGATAACAAATCATAGGGCTGCCTTTTTTTTGAGCATTACACGCCAGCTTGACATTAACATCAGCAGTAAACAAGACAATGTAATGATTTTACCTTGTATTTAAATTGCTACTTATTATGGTACTAAATAATAGCTTTAAATAACTTTCTGCCCAGGCTAGTGATGTGCTGTGTTTATATGAGACAGTACTGAAAGATATGTTTAAGTATTTTTGTCATTCTAAATAAAGGATGTATGTATGTCTTCTCCGCGTAGCCTACCACGTTTGCATCTGAAACCTTTCCTGAATCCGTAACACTGTCATTAGGTTTGTTTGCTCATGAGAGGAATGAGTAGTGATGATCTAGTCCTAACTCAAAGCAGAACAGATTTTTAGGTATCAGGGTGCGTGTGTATAACTCCTAGGCAGCAGCTCAACTAATCAGAAGTGTGCCAGAGCTATCATACTAAAC
Organism: Melanerpes formicivorus; assembly: GCF_026170545.1. Lineage (NCBI taxonomy): Eukaryota > Metazoa > Chordata > Aves > Piciformes > Picidae > Melanerpes > Melanerpes formicivorus. The sequence continues at coordinate 29,036,308 of NW_027142355.1, read as the reverse complement.
ACTGTTACTTCAAAAGCATACTTGATTAAGAGGTGAGCTGACTAGTATGGGGATGGCATTTCAAAAAACTTAATTTCAAAAACTTAATTACGTTCAACATGAAAATCAACAGTAGATCTGAAAATTTAAATGCACAAGTCAGAAAATTCAAGGTTATGGTTCTCACAGGAATTAAAATTTGACCTCCATGTACATAGGTACTATTTCCTATTACTGTTACAATTTAATCTTTCATATAATCTACATCTCTGAAATCTAGATGAGCTATGTTTGCCATGGGAAATATGACTTCTTGATTTCCTGATTATTAGTTGTGCGTATGTGTGTATGCTCATCCGTAAGGTTAAATTAGTGTTCTGGATTAAATCCTGTTCTGAGTTACGCCTTGTAAACCCAAGCTATTTTTAGGGATCTTGTGGATTTATGTAATGCAATTAATATATATACAAACTGTTTTTCTGATTCCTTATGCTAACTAGAACAGAATTAGTGCTCTCCCTAGAACTCCATCTGTGATACTGCTTAGTTGATTGTAAGTAGACATTTACTTGTCTGATTGGTGGGACTAAATCACCATTGCCCTTTCTTATCATAACAGCTCTTTACTTACGCAAAATGAGCAAAAAGGAAGAATAGCATATTACATTTTTATGTTTGTTTTGCACAGACAACATGCGTGTTTTAATGCATTCTTCTCTAAATCAGTATGAAAATAAACCAAGTCTTCCCTTCCCCTTTCTGTTTGTTTTATTAAGCATGTATGTCGGAAAGGCACAAAAATTTGGAGGAAGATTCAAATGCCATGTTTCAGACCCTCATATAAGGACAAAATTATGATTGCAGAGGATGAGGTTTAAAGGATATTTAGGCATTTTAAAATGTAGATAGGCTCCCAATGGGATTTTCAAAGGTTATATTATTTTGAAGATCCTGCTAGGCACTGAATGCATTTCTTTGAAGTTCTCATACATGTGTAAGTTCATACATTGCAGAAAAAATGCACATAATCAATGAAATAACAGGAATGGATTCACCCGTACCCATTTTGTGTGAACCACAGATATTTGCATGCTGTTTGGACTATTTGTGTCCAGGTCAATGCAACTTTTGCTGTTAAAAATGAGTGATAGTAGTTATATTGTACAGCTGCAGCAGTAAAGTGTCCATTATTTATAGCTTCTCTATTTAAAAATATAATTTCTTTGAAATATACAAGGTTCTAGTCCTGTTGAATGTGAACTGAAAACAATAAAATAAATAAATAAATAGAAAGTCAAACTAGAAGAAACAGGAGTATTTTATCACATTTCTGCAGTTCAAAAGCTTGTTAGAATTTTTAGTTTTCCATGCTTTTTGTATTACAGCAACTTGCCTTTAAGAACTGCAAAGGATAAGAAACCTTAGTACACTTTTTTGGATAATATTTTTATATAGATACTTTAGTTGGGGACTCAAGTTCACCAGAAATGTATATGTATATAGCATCCACATTATGTCACTTTTAAAGGTTCAGTACCTCATCTATTCTTACTAGACACCTTTATGTCTTTTCCCTTTTGAAGGGTCTCTAGAACCTGTTAGACCAAAGGAAAATCCAACAGTGCCAGTTTGTGTTCCCTGTTGATCCAAATACAAGACAGTTTATAGCTGGACTTGCACAGACCATCTGAGAGGCCTGAAGACTGTCCTTGGGGACCGTTACATGAATCCACCTTGCTGGTTTTAGCTGTCAGACCTGTAACTACAAAGTCTTACTGTGGAGGCCCTGGTAGGGTAGCAGAATCTCTTATTCACAACATCAGCTGAAACACTCACACATACTCAACAGCACAACGTACTACCACTGGCCAGACGAAGGGCAAGAAAAAGAAGTGTATGTTAAAGCACAGAAGATCCAGATGGAATGATGAACTTAGGTAAAGGAACAACAAAGTATGTCATCAGGGGATCTACAACAAAAACGCAATGACATTTGTGAAGTATAAACACAGTTTGGGCTTTATGTGGCACGGAACTGAAGCACAGAAATGGTAGCATGGAGGGGTAACTCCAGCAAAAGGAGAAGATTAAATTGTAGTGATCTTAGATTGTTCTTTAAAATTGTACTCAAAACCATGGTAATATCAGTTAATTTAAACAGCCTAGTTGGCCTGTTGTATTTGTAAGCATTTTTTGAACATCAATTTGGAAGTGCTACAAGCCAGTGATATTAGGAACATAGTACTGACAGTTCAGGAAGACAAAGTAAGCTATTTATGTTTTGAAGGAAAAATTTTGGACTTATAAACAAATTGAAACATGTCTGATTTTTTCCAATTTTTTTTTGTTTTCTAGTGTTTTTTAGAAAACAGACCAAACCAACAAAACAAAACAAAACAAACAAAAAAACCCCAAACCAAAGCCCACTTCAGCTACTAATTACTTTGGACAATCTGAGATGGTCATAGTGTAAAAGGGGAACTTGATGTGGATCCAACGATATGTATATATATGTATATGTAATTGTAAAGTTGAGAAAAATGTAGATCTATTTAAAGCAGGGATGACAGTTGTTGAGAATTGTGAAGTATCATCCTGACGTGTACTGAGTGAGGTAGATTAGTGACTGACACTAGCAATGTCAGAATTTACATTGCAGCACACACAAACTCCATGGAAATGTACTATTAGCACTTGGAGTAAGCAGTGATGAGTAATGTAAAAATTCACAGTGTTAATAGTCATAAACCCTCATAGTCAAGATTAATGAACTGCACCACGTGTATGTATTTCAATATGTGTGTATATCTGTCATCCAGAATAAATTTATAGGAACTCGAATTACACTAAGTTTTGCAAAGCAATTATCCAAAATCATAGATAAGACAAGGAATTTCACTACTTTAACTCTTTGGTGTTTTATATACCCTTTATGCATCTTCACCTCTTCACATGGTGTAGACATACAGTTGACATGACTGTTTACTCTGTTTCACTTGCCAGAAAGTGGTCTAACATGTACAGAGGCATACACAGATCAGAGAAATGCCCTGGTTTAGTAGGACTATTTTTCTAAGTACTGTTTAGCTTGTTTAGTAAGTTTTGCAAATGCAGTGGCAAGCAGATAAATTATCTAATGTAAAGTATCATGCTGCAACAATTAAATTGTATTATCTAACGATTTCTCCAGTTTGATAAAATTTGTTTCCAACTTTGATTGAAAAGTACTGGGCAAGAGACTCAAGAAACTGAGGTCAAGGTTCCTATGACTTTGGAGTGCACTAGTAGCCCTGTAGACCATCCTAACTCTGGCAGATGTGAGGACTGTGGACATCTGGCTTCGGTGGAAAACACCTCAGGTGTTTCATTTGTATTCTAACTGTTGCATCTCCAGGCCAGCCCTCACATGGTCCGAAGAATACAGGACCCTGAAATAAGCAGGGAGAAAAAAGCTTCATCACACTGGTGAGCGTACCACATGACAGTGAGAAGGAATTTGTTTACAGTTTTCTTTGCAGTGGAGCAACCCATTATTGATGGTACATGTAGGTTAAAGCCCCTTTCAAAGCAATTCACTTTGATGTTCTAATATTAAAGTTACTATATCAATGCCAAGTCTGGAAAGCCACAGACCTATATTGTGGCTTGGATGGGAACTGTATTAAGGCTTTGGTGGAGAGATGATTATTATCTTTTGCCCTTCTTTCTCTCTAATACATCAGTGTTTGTATCATCTTGATATTAAGTGGATAGAATAGATTAGTGACTGCCATTAGCAATGTCAGAAATTAAACTATGGTATATGAGGAAATTAAGTAATGTGTTTTGCTGTCCACTACCTGGAGCAGAGACTTGAGTATGTCCTTCTCCTCCGCCCATGGTTCCCAGAGCAGCTGTTATAGTGCCCTAGGCAGATGGTGGGCAGGACAGATATGTAAACTTTTATTCTCCCTATCTATTAAGAAAGTATCTTACATAAGCTTGGTGTCATCTAAAGTTAGTAATTAAAATGCAAAGACAGTGATGTTTCATTGCTGTGGAGGGTAGGGAGACAAAATTAAGAATACAGTGAAATACCAAAGGCTAATTGGACTTCCCATATGGATGGAGAGCAACAAAAATGCCTTGTTAGATTTCTATTGCTGTTTTGGAGAGCAAATGAAGTAACAGACATCTGCATGTTGTATTTTCTGTAATTTTATTTCATTTTTCCCCTTTTTGTTGCTCTATAAAACAAAGTTTCTACAATGATTTACGTGTCAGGTTTATATTTCCAGTTTTTTCTAATGGAGCAATTTTATTTTAAAAGGTAAAATATATTTTTTAACCTACCAGTGACATCATTCTCCACATTGGATCAATTATCTATGCACTGAATAAACTTTAATTGAAACCTTTTAAATCTGTGCAGCTGTTGTGCAGTGAAATAGGCAGGTGGATTATCTCATTAGTATTAATCTAAATGTTCTGTGGTCTCTGCACATTTTAATGTGTGTGGTGTATATATTTGGTAATAGTTCTTAAGTTGTTAAAAATAAGATAAGTGGTACAAGAAAACTTTGATAATAATTTATGTAATATTTGGTTCTTAAACTGGATGAATTAAGGGCATTAAAATGATGAGTGATTCCACAAAACCTATTCCAGCAGACAGAGTGAATGAAAGTATTAATTTGAAAACTTCTGACCTAATTTAATTTTATTTTAGGAGCGCTCTGTTTTATGCATTGATGTTACTATCAGGATTTTAACTGGTTTTCCTTCCAATCAGCTTAGCTAACTTAAACCCTTTTGTAAGGTTTACCAGCATCAAACATTTCCACCCCATCTTCCAGGAATCTATTTTCAAAAGATATTATTTGTTCCTAGGACCAAATTCTGACACTGCTTACACAAGTGATTAGGGCATAAAGCTCAAAAAATGGGCCAGGAACACAGCATGCATAAAATGATATAAAGTAACTGAGCTATATTGGCTTAACTATCTGAGAAAGTAGCCCACTGTTTCCAGATCTGAGGGTGGAGGATCAATGGGAGTTCTGCTTGGGGACAGTGTCTCTCTGAGTTAGCACTGAACCCGCTGGATGCTAATGTCAAGTAGCACTGAAGTTACTCTGTGAGAAGTTGGCCTGGTGAATATATCCAGGATTTAAAGGTCAGTTTTGTACCTTCACTCAAGTCCCATAAAGAGAGCCCTTATTCAGGAAGAGGAAGGTAGACTTTGCATTATAGCCAAAAGGGATCCATCTGTGTGTGCTGAGCTGACTACAGCCTTGCTGTCTCCAGCCTCACTGTCTCCAAGGAGATAAAGGAGGTTTCCCTGACCAAAGCAAACTCATCTTTTGTTTTCACATGGAAAGCAGCATGTTGGTGAGCTCCTGGAGCCTGTTGTTCCTGAATGCAATAGCAATTCTTCCTCTGAGGATCATAGTATTTTCTCTTTTGCAATAGTGTTGGAGATGCTGTTTTCATCTTCCTAAAGAGTTCAGTACTATAAAAAGTTCCCAGGGTGACAAAAAGTTTAATTCTGAGACAAAAAATATTTCAAAAAAAGAAAAGGAGAAGAAATCAAAGCAAAAAATTGTTGCATGAATAGCAGAAGACACAAACTAGGAGTTACTCTCCAATTACCTGTGAGAAGAAGTGGGAACTCTATGGACTCTGACCAGTAAAGTTATGCTTCACGGGAAAATATAGAAGGTTGCCTTACACATTGGCAGAGATACAGGCTGGGTGATGAATGCACAGAAGGACTTTGGGGGTGTTGGTGGATGAAAAACTGAATAGGAGCCAGCAACGTGCACCTGCAGCACAGAAAGTAAATCACATCTTGGGCTGCATCAAGAGAAGCACGGCCAGCAGGTCTGCTCCACTTCCATGAGACCCCACCTGGAATACTGTGTTCAGCTCTGGGGCCCCCAGCATTAGAAAGACATATACATACTCAAGTAGGTCCAGTGGAGGGTGATGATCATGAGATTGGAGCACCTTCTATAAGGATAGATTGAGAGAGTTTGGATTGTTTAGGCTAGGGAAGAGAGTGCTTAGATCAGCCTTCCAGCACTTAAAGGGGGGGTGTAGTACACTCTTTGGGATGAATGGTAATGATTTTAAACTAAGAGAGCAGATTAGGTATAGATAAGTAATTAGTTACTGTGAGGGTGGCAAGACACTGGAACAGGTTATCCAGAGAAGTTGTGTATGTTCTGCCCCTGACAATGTTCAAGGCCAGGTGAGATGGTATGGTGAACAACCAGATCTAGTGGAAAGAGCCCTTGCCTATCAGGGAAGCTGGAACTAGGTGTTCTTTAAGGTCTTTTTCTAACCCAAACCACTCTATGATTCCATCATGTTGCACGCATATAGCTCACACCAAACCCATCACATCTGGGAGAAGTGGTGGCAGACCATGGTACCGAAGTAACTCATTGCTCTGTATTGTCTTCCATCAACCCTCACATTTAGTAACATGTAAACTGCTACAGACATGAGGGAGGAGTAGTGCTCACATAGAAATGCAGAGTATTTAGTCTGAGCAGCAGAGGAAATTAGCCCATGCCATACTATTAATCTGCTTCCACAGTATGAGACAGTTTACTTGGTACTCACAGCAGAATTAATAGAAAGCATTCATGGACTCACTTTTCTAATGGTGTATTGGAATATTTCAAATTGCTTCATTTAAAAATTGTTATGTTTTGTATTATCTCAATTTTCTACTTTGATTTGCAGCAGAAGCTTCCAGAGTTAAAATAGTGTATTTCTGCCTTCCTTCTTGCATGTCTTCCCTAATGCTTGAGCTAGAAATGCAGATTTTCAGGTACAGGACTTGTCCTCTGTTTCTCAGAGGAGTTTAGGTAGCACACCCCAACATTAGAGAAGTTATAAGCTGTCTGTGTATCTAAAAATAACATGGGAACAAAAGCCCATAAATATACATTCAAAGAAAACAGAGTATTAGAAATACATACTATGCACATATGGGATTTAGCAACAACAATCAGAAGTTCATGGTAGAAGGACTAAAGATGAATGAAACCACGAAAAGGAATATTTTGCTGTGTCTTCAAAAGATCTTTTTTTCTTTCACTGAAGTGTGAAACTTGCTTTAGACAGCTTGGGCTGGACCACAGGGAATGGGCATCCTAAGCTGGGAGATCCTTAGCAGCAAGGTTTTAAACAAGTTAAACATGCTTCTGAGCCTAACACTAAAGAAATGCTACAGATAAAGGTTATATTCAGTGTCCTGATCCATTCTTTAATTCTCATTTTAATCTTAGAAAGATTAAGCAACAAATGTGTGATGTGTAAGTGTAAAGGTGTGTTTGGGAGGAGGCTATGAAGAAAATACCTAAAGTAGTGCCACTTTGCCAACAAGCATTGCTGGGCCAGTTTATGTACTGCCCAACAGCTGACTGCAGAAGCTACTTCGGCTCCAGCTCTGTTGTACAGCCTGGGGGATTAGTGAAAGGGACCACCCTGAAGGTTGTTAAATAGAAAAAATACTGTGCCTGCCAGCTGGGGGCCAATTGATTGCTGCATGTGTGTGTGAGGCAGTGATGAGGGGGAGGTGGAGAGGTGATAGGATTTGCTCCTGAACAGTTAGTTTTGTGAGGGACTTTCACAACCTTGGAGCTGTTAAGGCCCTTGCAATTGTCTTATAGTTTCTCACTGAGTGGCTGCTAGATTTTCTCACTAGAAGGATGCATAGATGTAGCCTATTGCTGAAGAAAATGTCATTATTAGCAACGAAAGGGTTGGAGGTTTGCTCTTGCCTAATACTGAGTACCGTCACTACCTACTGCGTTTGGCTGTATATGAGATATGCCATATAGGAACTCTAAGGACTATAATATAAGGTTCTTCCCCTCATGTGAGAAGGACTTGTGGCAGGAGCTTAGGGTTTTCATTAAGTTTCATAAAATGGTGCACAGCATTATTTTGTTCCGGGAAATGAAGGTTCTTTGTTGACTGTTTGTGGAAAGATTGTCTTTTTTTTTTAAGGCCCTGAGAATATCCAGTAGATAGAACAGTGTGGTTTTCAGTCTTCCTAATTTACACTTTTGTTTACTAAACCTAAATCAAATCTCTACATGTAAATGAAATGGCTTAGTTATTTCTCCAGATGGAGGTCAGCAAGTGGGGTCTGTCTTACCCTACATGTAAACATGAATAAAAAATGTGTGCATGTTTATTTAAATGTGGGATATTTATTAGGATGAGAAATTGATATCTGTTTTTTGATTATACTAGTATTCACCTCCTGTTTGTACTGCTGCTAAGACTGTCGATATCATTTGCCAAACAGGGAACCTCAGATACTAAACATCAGCTTCTGCGATGCTGAAATATGATATATTATTTTTACTTTATTTTATGTCATTTTGCTTTCTAATAAACGACAGAGTTGCCAATTTTACCAATGACTGCTTAGTTTTGTTAACAGCCTTTTGAGGAAGACTTCACCAGAGAGATTTTGATGGTCCCATTAAGACAGCTTCACCAGCTATCCTTTACCCTGAGTCTTAGTGAGACAAGTTCTAGGACATTTCCTTTTTTAGCCAAATCCCTGACTGTTTCCTTCATCACAGTCTGCACGTCAAGATCTCATACATTGGGTTCTGGGAACCTTTTGGCAGCAAATCAGTGGTTTTAGACAAATTTTACTCTGTTACCATAATCTTGAAGTGAATCATTGCTGTTGCTTCATGTTTGTGTCAACTTACAGCAAACAGGCAGCTTGAGAGGTGGACAATGCTTATTTCAGATAGAAATTATGGAAAAAAATTTTAATTCTTACTGTATATGAAATTTTCAAGAGTATGAGACCTGGTAAGAACTGGGATTAAGCATCAAGGTTTCCTGACTACAGGACAACAGTGTGAGCCAAGCCTCTGGACTTCATTTCATAGGATAGAAGCAAAAGAATCACCCAATATTTCCAGGCAGTCTTTTAAGTGGTTACACCACTTTGCAAAGATCGCTGCTTGCCTGAATCTCTGTGTTCACAGAACACATTCCCAAGCAGCAGTTTACCTGTTACTGAATATGAGGACCAATGGAAGATGTTGAGAGACACAGAATTGATCCTGGGCTGCATCAGGAGAATTGTGGCCAGCAGGTCAAGGGAGGTGATTCTCCCCCTCTACTCAGCTCTGGTGCGACCCCACCTGGAGTACTGCGTCCAATTCTGGAGCCCCTATTACAAGAGGGATATGGAGGTGCTGGAACGTGTCCAGAGAAGGGCCACAAAGATGATCAGAGGGCTGGAGCCACTCTCCTGTGAGGACAGACTGAAGGAGTTGGGGCTGTTCAGTCTGGAGAAGAGAAGGTTCCGAGGTGACCTAATTGTGGCCTTCCAGTATCTGAAGGGGGCCTACAGGAAGGCTGGGGAAGGACTTCTCAGCATCTCAGGTAGTGATAGGACTAGGGGGAATGGAATGAAGCTGGAGGTGGGGAGATTCAGGCTAGATGTGAGGAGGAGGTTCTTCACCATGAGTGGTGAAGCCCTGGAATGGGTTGTCCAGGGAGGTGGTTGAGGCTCCATCCCTGGAGGTGTTTAAGACCAGGCTGGATGAGGCTCTGGCCAACCTGATGTAGTGTGGGATGTCCCTGCCCTTGGCAGGGGGGTTGGAATCAGATGATCCTTGTGGTCCCTTCCAACCTTGACTGATACTATGATACTATGATACTTTGGTGCTCTTATCCTCCCCCATTGCTTGTATCAAGTTCTCAAAAATACACTGAGATGCAGAAATTGTTTCAGAAAAAGTACATACCAATACCACAATGGCCTTTGTAGTAAGCCAGTCTGATTGCAGCTTAGTTTCTATTGTATGGTATTTATACAGATTGGGTGATTTTTAGACTTGTGAGATTTGATACCTTCACATCTGTTGGATAAGACATTATCCAGTGACCTACATTAATAAGAAAATTTGATTCCTGGGATATTTTAAGCCTAGACTTGTCACACCTTTGCCTTTTGGTACCCTGTCAATGCAGAACTGGCTTCCTCAGCCAGGATGAGGTAAAACACTTCTGTGTCAGACTACTTCCAAAACTCTTGTCTCCCGCTTGTCTTCTTGTCTCTTGAGAGCCCCAGCCCTGTTCCCCAAGTTAGGCAGCTCCAGCTGCTGGTTCTGTGTTTGTGTTTGCAGGCTTGGAGCTGTATATTATTTTTGTGCATCACTTGGCCATTTGCGTGTTCTGCTTTCTCTGTGGTTTATGTCATATTCATACATCCAGTCTAACCGAAATGCCTTGTGTGGTTGTGAATATTTCTAGCAATAATATGTGGAAAAGGAATTACTGTAATTAAAATAGTGATTTTAATTAGTTACTACTGTAAGAGGGAAGATCAGTAAGGATAAACGTATTCCAGACTACTTCAGAAAAATAACAACATCTTGCATTGAAATCCAGTGATATTTATAAGTGGTATCAGTCCTTTTGAGCCATCCAGTTTTTGAAAAAACACAAACAAGACCACCTTGCTGTTGTTTCAGAAAAGTCAATTTTCTCAAATACAAAGAACTCTTTGAGGATGACAAAATGGCTACAGGTTTCCAAAATCTGCAGCTGGATGTGACAATCTGGAGAGATACCTGCAGGAAATTGAATAATCACAGTTCCCTACAGTCCGTCAGTCATCTGATTCTAGTTTCACAGAATCGCAGAATGTCATGGGCTGGAAGGGGCCTCAACGGATCATTTAGTCCCACCCCCCTGCCAAAGCAGGATCACCTATACCAGATCACACAGGAACTCATCCAGGTGGGTGTTGAATATCTCCAGAGAGGGAGACTCCACAACCCCCCTGGGCAGCCTCTTTCTTTGCATTTGTACACCTGTTTTTGTTTATTATGTAATGAAAATTTGACATGTGTAAATGTACTAAGTTAAGTGGGATTTGAAGGTGGGCTTTAGCCAGAGAAATCCCATAAAAAGGTCTAAACTATTTTTTTCTTTCAGGCCAGATACTTTTTGAGAGATCAGCTTTCCGTGTGGCAGCTGGGCTCCCAGTGGTGCTGTATTTTATCTTATGTTTTATAGCACGTAGCTTCTAGATTTAAAACCAAAACACACCCTTCATTCCTGATCAGACCTGCAACTGCATTAAAAAAATATTTGCAATGCACATAAATTGGGAAGAAAGGTAGCACAGTATGTGAGGCACCTTTCATTCTCCAGAAGCCAAAGCAGCACAAACTACAGCTGAGCATGGGGGAAAGTCTTCTTTCACCTGTGTCCTATGGAGAAACACATTCCTTTTCTCTGAGGACCTGCTTAGTGACTGATGTGTTCACCACCATCTAGATGGTCCTTTAATTCAGTCTATCTGTATTGACTGTACAGAGAAGATGGGTCCCCACATCCTACACAACTGCCCTGTCTGTATCCGTCAGCCTGTCCATCATACTCAGACTCCAGGTCTGCTTAGCTTGCTGCTTCTGTGTTGGCTTGAAACCTTACCTCTAGTATTTAGTCATTGCTAGCCGACAACAGATGTACGTTTGACTGTGTCTGCCTCCATGACCCATGCCATGTAGTTTCAGATTTCTAGGGTGCTGCAGATAGTGCAGCTCGGCTTAAAATAACTGAGAGAAAGAACAGGCTTGAGAAGGTTTGACTGCAATTAATATAGGAAGTTCAAACTCTGTGATATCTGACAGTCTTTCACAGCAATATGGATAGCTCTTGACATTAACTAAATATATATCAATAACTGACACATTAATGATTTAATGAAAAAGTTTTCCAAGCAAATCTTCTTCTAACAAAGAAAATTCAGAGAACTTGAACTGTATTTGTTTAATTTGCTTATATACATGAGTCATGGGAATTAAGATAAAATCAGAAAATCAGAGGACTTCCAAGGCAAAAATTCCTTTGGGGAAGAGATGATGATTGCAACTTTCAGCACTATCAGAAGCAAATTCTGGAGGTGTACTTCAAATGGGAGCTGCTGATCAAACAGGTGTTCAAGGCAGTCTGGATTTCCTGTTAAGTTCAACTTCTTCCAGTGAACTTCCTTGAAGCCCTTGATACAAAGTGGTGTTTGTCTTCCATTTCCCTGCTATCCCCAACAAAATACTCAGTGGGAGTATATATCCCTTGAGTGAACCCCTGTTCCATGTGTCAGGATAACTCAGGGATGTGTACTCCACACCTCTCCATCTTCACCACATTGTGATTCTAAATTTGAGTCTTGAATGGGTCACATAAAATGAAACGGAGTTTAGAGATTTATTGTAATCGGAGGCTGACATTTTCCCACATCACTAACTTACCACATGATTTAGCAGGATTGTCAGCTCTTGCTTTGAAGGAGGGTCAGGGCACAAACAAAAAAAAGTGTTGTAAGATGGCGTGGAGGCCTTCTGACAGCATAGTGTGGGAAGTTTGTGCATTATTTGCTGCAATCCCATCTTTTAAAACAGTACCTGGGGCTGTCATTTTGATATTAACAAAAACATAATTTACACTTTAAAGACATCCAAAGCCATAAATCTTGAAAGACATTTCTGTTTTGAGCCTGAGAAATAAAAAGTTTTAGGCCTAGTTCACAAAATTCTTGTTCAGAAAGTATCCAGCTTTAAAGTGAAAAAGTACAAATTATGTTTTCTGGCAAAAATATGCTTTTTACTATTCATAAGTGCCTTCCCCCCCCTTCTCTTTTCTTTCTCTGCTTTCATAAAACCAAACCTACAGAAAACTGAAGAAGCCAGAATATTTTGCTACAATATTATAGAGACATTACTGCAATCCCCTCTCTTTCTTTCCTTGACTCACTCCATCTTTCACTTACACTCTCCTTCTTTCTCTCTCTGTATCTCTTCTTGTTACAGAACCATACCTGTGACACGAATCTGCTTTTCTGTTGTCAAACAAGCAAGCATAAAGGTAAAAGGTGCCTTTTCCATAAGAACAAATCCAGTGCTATCTCACATAGTACCCAAAGTACTGAAACCAGGTACAGCCAGAATGGGAGAACTGAGCATGAATGAATTTGATGATACTGTGTTAACTTTGGACTTCAGATGTAAAAAAAAATAAAAATCAAATATAATTCTTAGTTTTGCTTCAGATACTACGAAAATAGCAAGCAGAGGGTTACTTTTTATTCCAGTTTTGCATTTTGTTTTCATTCATTGATTTTCTGAGAATTTGGAAAGCTGTATTTCTGCAGTAGTATAGTAATGCAGCCACACTCTAAAGACATTGGCACTCATTTCCATGGTCCCATGGAAAAGACTGTGGCAAGAAAGCAGCTATTTTGGTCTCTGTGATACAAATAGAGTGTGATAAAATCAGTTAGGTCATGACATAGGTAATATAGCACTGTTTTAAAGAAAAAAACTTGTGTACCCCTGAAAAGGCATTTCTTTAATAACTGATAGCAAAGAAAGGAGGCGAAAACAATACTGAGGGAAGATCATTTTAGTGGTTCTGGAGAGAAGATGACTTGTAATGGTTTGCCATACTTCTACCTGGTAACAACTTCTATGACTTTCAGGCTGCATTATAATTGCTTTCTTGGAGACACAATTTTTGGTTTCCATTTTGAGCATCTCACATAACCTTCTGTCCAGCCAGTATATTTTATAACCTTCCTGTGCTCACTCAGTAACAAATTCATATTGATACTGCCTAGGTGGAAAATTTGGACTATAGTCAAAAGTAGTTTTAAAACCACTTGCTTGCTTTCTTGACTAGGAACACTTAGTCCCAGGTTTTGTCTTCATTCTCCACCCTCCACCAGGAATCACCAGAGAAGTAATTTTGGGAAAGGTCACATTAACCCATTCTGAGTTTTATGTGTTCTCTGCAGATGACTGCTCAGAAGGAAAACTATAAAGCACCATCCTATGCTAGCAATCATGATCAGGCAGACCTCAAAACAGAGTTACACATCCAGACAGAATGCACGAGGATTTTATTTTCAAAAGAGGAAATTGAAGCTGCTGCGGATCCATTAGTAAAGAAAATTAGAACTATCAGAGTAGGAAAAGACAGGGAAGTAGGGAAAGGGACATAAAACCTTTCTGTTGTGGTACATACTATAACATAAAAAATTCTCAATCTTTCTGTAATTACACTCTCAGGAGAAGAAGGACTACTTAGGTAATTACATTCTCAGGAGAAGAAGGACTACTTAGGTCAACTAGTAGGATAGTCAGATCAATATATTCACTGATGCAGGAGCTTATGTAGCCAAGTAACATGACTGGGTTGATTTAAAATCAAACCAAAAAAAACCCATACAATTTTATGGCGATTAATAATTTTTCTTAATATTAACCCAGTCTTGAGCTTTGGGATGGAAACTGATTACTACAAGGCCAGGGAAATCATCTCCTTTGCTTGGTTGGATAGATTCATTTTTATTGTTTTGTTCACTTTTTAATCTCTCATTCCACCACAACAGTCAAGATACACAACTTGAAAGACTAATGGTATGGTCCAATGTGGGAAATCCTATATTGTCATGTATTATAATTAATTTTTCATTTCTTACCTTCTAGGATATTAGAATCTTCTTTTTCACTCTTAATCCTTTCAATCCTCTTTTCCAAACTCAACATATTTCTCTTCCATTTCCTTCTTACTCCATTGTTAGTCCTCCACTTTGTTCTCCCTTTCAGTTATCCTATTCTCTCCACATTATTCTTTCACCTTTGTTTTGCATTCTTTCCCTCTTCTGCTAGGCAGTGGGAAGCAGTGAGGTAGGTCAGGCAAAGCACTGGAACTCAGTTTTAAACACAGAATCAAGCTGGTTTCCAGTCTTAATATATTTATTTTATTATTTCAGTTGCTTACATGTTTGCAATCACATTTCCTTGTTTTTTGTTCTGATGAACTCCAGACAGATACTGTGTGCTAGTGCTAAGAAAGAGAAGACACTCTCTAAACAAATTTCCTGGCTTTCACATGGTCAGCAGTAGCAACCTAGAAGCAAGATATTCATTCAAGATTTCTCTACAAAAATCCTCTGTCATCACTGTTAGCTTCCTTCCTCCCTATTGCATACCAACAATTAAATCTTACTGGTCTCAAATGACCAGCATAGCGCA
>NW_027142355.1:29013752-29016252 GCF_026170545.1 Melanerpes formicivorus | reverse complement strand
ATTTACCTGAAAATATTTTGTATTAAAATATCATGAGCAGTTAAATGATATCCTGATACTCCTGTCCATGCTACAGAAAGTCAAATGTTTTGGTGATCTGACCTCCTTTATTTCCATCAGCAGTCTAAACCATTCTATGATGATTCAAGACCTCCTTTGACCTCTTAAAAAAGCTGGACAATTATTGCAGGTTACACTGAAGACAGGTACATCTCATATCAGTCTATTTAAATAATAAGCATTTAATAAAAAGGCAAAAAGACCAGACCTGTAGAAATATATTTCCATAATTAGAATAGCAAAAGTTTTGGCCCTATCCTGTGTGACCTATTTGAGCAATCCTGTTGAAAGAAATATTTAATGTAAATGCCAGTGGAACTTTGAACATTTTCCGAGGACTGCAAATATGTAAAGGTAGGGACAAATCTTACATATGGGATTTCTAGCTCCCCTTTTAGGGGGGACATTATTAGCACAATAGTGATAATAAGAGAGGAAAATAAGTGTAAGAGTGGTGTAAAACTTTCCACAGCTCATGAAGGTGTGTCACAGCTGTCTCACATCTGGGATTGCCTTCTTGAGAGCAGGCAGGGAAGCTCTCCAGGCCACCTTGAAGGAGGCAATCAGGACTGGGGACACAAAACCAGAATACAGGCCAGGCTGAAGAGGACCAACAAGCAGTAATGGGGACAAGCCAGTAGGGAGAACCTATGAAGATGCACATTTAATAGCTGTGGCCCATCAGCAGGCGGCACATTCACAGTACGTACTGGGAAGGCAAGAAAGCATCAGCTCTCTCATCTGGCCAGGCATGACCATCTCTCCTCCTTAAGTTCCCTCTGTGTTTTGTCTAAACAAATGGTGATTAATATGCTTTTATACACCTGAAGTGACTTCCACCCCAAAAGAACAATCCAAATAACCAGCAGTTCTGCCAGGCTGCCAGAGAGTGTCAAAGCTGATTCAGCAGAGAAGTTCTGATTTCTTCATGTCACAGTGAAAGGGATTATGTTCATCTCAGTGTGTTAATGTAAAGTATTTTGGAAGTGTCTGCTGCAATTTTAATGTGTTCATTTGGGTTTTGTTTTTTTTTGCTCTTGTTGTTATACTTTGCCATGTAGTCAGCTGACTATTAAAAAGCAGAAAATTTGTGAGTGTGAAGTTGTTTGAAACATAAAATCAAATGTTGTATTCCTGTTGGAACATCAGATAAATTGAAATGAATTTTTTTAAAAAGAAAAAAATAAAAAAAAAACACAGAAGTAATTTCTACTCCTTGGATGTTAGGGTAAGCAAAGCAGAAAAATTAAAGCACTAGAGCCACCTTCTGACTGCACTGAAATTGCTGCAGCCTGGTAATGGTGACAGCATCGGTACGTTAAATAAAAGGGATCACATTACATATATTTCAGTTCTTTTTATCATTAACCTAATGGCATGGCTCAATAACTACTACATTTTGTGGTAAATAGGGGTGGTTTTTTTTTTTTGTTTGTTTGTATAGAGCATTATCACATATGTAAATGTATCAGTTTGTGGTTAGTTGCCTTCACCAAGTTATAAAAGGAAATATGATGGTGCTCATTTCTACAGGAAAAGCCCTGTGTAGTACTTACTCCATTAAGGAAGAAGTTCCAAGTTCTCAAACCAAAATACAACAGCCAAAATAAGATTCAGTCCAGTTCTCTAAACAGGGAGAGAAAATTAAACCAAACCAAACCAAAGCAAAAACAAGTCAAACAATGACAATAAACCCCAAAACAAACACCCCAAACAGAACAACACCCCCACACACACACATAAAAAGACAACAAAACACACAACAAAGCAAAAGACCAAAGAATAACAAAACCCTGAACATTTTAGACATTTTACCCTCCCCCAACTCCCTAGAGTGTTAATAAACTCTAACTTAACTAAACAAAGGTCATTTTACATAATTAATAATAACTTGATAGTATACAGGATTATGCATGAAAATCAAATCTTAGTCTCTTACATCCTCATGAAAATATTCAGAAGTTAAAGTCAAATGGGTGCAGAGAAGAATTTAACCCTATGTGTTTACTTAAACCTCAATGCTTATTGCTTACAATGAAGTCCCAGGAGGGAAAATACATACAAATACATTCCTAAAGACTTTTTTCACCAATAGTTTGCATATGTAAATGTTGGAGCTACTATCCTACACATATTAGCTGCATAAAATATATAACTCAGCATGGATGCTCATCCAAAATATTGCAAAGTTAACCAGTTTCAGTGTTACAGAGTGTTTATTTGAATTAAGCATGTTTGAAATTTGCTACTTGTTAAATTTATATGTTTTAAATATACAAGGCAGATACTGTTTTGAGTGCATTTAGTGTTATTACAACTGCTTAACGATTGATGCCAGATTTATTCTAGGTAAGTCTCACACATGAATTGAAGCGGCGTTTTATTTTGCCAAATATAAAGAAATATCGGGGGGGTAGGGGGTGTTGTTAGTGCCTCTTGA